>NC_077232.1:55849787-56166787 GCF_027887165.1 Monodelphis domestica
AAGGATTATCATGTAGAAGGCAAATTAAATTTGTACTGCTTGGTCTCAGAGGTCAAAAGTAGGATCAATCAGACTTTATACATTTCTTTCTTTTTGGTATTTTAAGCTAGAAAATAACTAAACAACATTTCTATACACAAAGGCCAAAAAATGGTAATTGTGTATGAAATGATGAATCCATTACAAACACTTTATTCCTTTTACTATACATTACATTTAACCTTTTAGTGCAAATGTTGCTCTACTTATCTGTTTCCTCATAACCACCCTCTGGCTCCTCTGTGTAATTTCTAAATGTTTTATTAGTGCTCTTTCTTTTCCTCTCTCATCTTTTTAAAATCAGTATCATTAGCCCCATTTCCTACACATAAATGACCTCTTTTGTAATAAATGCACAGTCAAGCAAAAGAAATTTGTGAGAGACATCTGGAAATGTTTCCCATTCTGTCCCTACAGTCTACCATCTCTCTGAAAATAGGTGAGAGGCATAATGCTTCCTCAGCAGTTTACTGGACTTAATGATAGTTCATTGCAGTGATCAGACTTCTTAAGTCTTTCAAAGGTTTTTTCCTTGACAATAATGCCAATCGTTGCATAAATTGTTTTCCTGGTTCTATTCACTTCACTCTGCATCAGTTCACACAATCCTTGCCATATTTATGTGAATTTATTCCTTTTATCATTTCTTAAGTTGCAAAAAAATATCCCATTACAATCATATACCATTCACTTGGTTTCCAATTCTTTGCAATAACAAAAAATGTTGCTGTAAATGTTTCTGAACCTGTAAGTTCTTTCTTTCTTTTTGGATCACTTTAAGATATATATGCCAAGTAGTGACATTTCTAGGTCAAAACTTGTACCCAATTTAGTGACTTTTTAAGTGTTAAATTTATATTATGGTTGGTCTGAATATTTAATTGGTGGTCTCCAGGGATTTAATTTCTAAATCCCAAAATGAATTACTCAAGTAAATGGAATTTATGGTACTTTATTTTTCCATAGAGAGAGTGCTTTGGCTTTCTCAGAGCCAGGTAGAAATACTAAGCCCTAGCCAGGGGAAAGGAGTCTCAGGACCTTGGGCTTTCTCAGAGGTTCACACCTCCAGAAAGGGGAAGAAAAACTAAGTCAGCCTTTTACATTCACCATGGTGACCATCTAAAAGGAAAGCAGTCTGAGGTCTCCTGCATGAGCTCCTCCAGGGGTCCAGTTCCACAGCCAAGTGTCTTCACTCCAAGTCTGAGTGTCTGTCTTCCAGTCTCTCCTCAAGTGTCTGTCTTCCAGTCCAACTCCAAGTGACTCTTCTTCATTCCAATCCAACTCTGAGTAACTGAATGGATGGATGATCCTCATGTGCCTAATTCCTCTATTTAAAGTATTTTTTCTCTTGTGTCACCTCCCCTAAATTTTTATGTCTACCAATCACAGCAGATGCTCGTCTCCAGGACTGCCCACTCTTTCACAGGTGGGTCACAGACCTCCCATTCAATGCATGAAATGGGTCTTCATACCTTTTGTAGTTAGTTCACACCTTTTTATGGTTAAAATGGGTAGATCTACTTTAAGTACTGGGTTTACACTTTGGGGATTAAAATCTAAAAATAGACAGGGGGTTACAATTTAATATTTACAATCAAGGAAGAGCTAAGTACCTTCATTGTTACAATCAGGGGAGAGCCAAATTCAATCTTCACATAAGTATAGTTCTAAAATACTTTCCCAAATTGCTGGACCAACACACAGCTCTGCCAACAGTGTATTTGTGTACATGTTTCCCCACAATTGTCATTTTCTTTATCATTATTGTCATATATGCGATGAATATGAGGTAAAATTTCAGACCTTATATAATCTAATTGTTTTTATTAGTGATTTTGAACATTATTTTTCCATATGGAAGTTCCTTTATCATCCTTTATTATATTGGAAATAGGTACTTGTTCTTATACATTTTCACACATTTCCTAACTATTAGATATCAAATATTTTTCTAGGTAATGGCTTTTCCTTCTAATTCTAACTATAATGCTTTTATTTGTGCAAAAAATTTTTTTCCTAATTTTTATAATAAAAATTATCTTTTTTCCCCTATATAATCCTTTCTAATGCTCATTTGGTCAAGAATTTTTCCTATATCCATAGTCATAATTTGTGACTAATTTGTTTATAATATGACCTTCTAATTCCCCTCTAATTTGTTTATACTTTGATGTTTTATCTACTGTTACAGCAAAGAAGGAAAGACATGGGAGCAATTTGGTGCTCAAGATTGACAAGGTATGGATGATGGAAGAAGGGCAAGGGGTTCAAAGTTGAACTTTGTTAACTTGCCAACTCTATGGACAAGATTATATGTGATGGATTGGGAGAACAGAAAGAAAGGAAGAGGATGAAAGTCCTGGTAAGAATAAAGAGTAAGTCTAGGGGAGAAAAGATAAAGAGCTTGTGATTAAGAAAGTAATTCTTCAACTAAAGATCAAGAAGCACAATAGTTTAGGGTGACAGTGATACCTAATGAGTGATCACCCTTATTAGTGACTGTTCCAGGTCCAGATGGAAACCTTAATAATTAAGGAAGTTCAACTAAGAGCACAAGATGGTCAATGGTACATCAGTGTGATGAGTAAAGTCACAAAAATTGAAACAGGTTGAATAAAGAGGAAGACTCTAAATCAGGTACAGAACGTCTTCAAAAAGGAGAAGTGAAAAGGAGGTTGAGAGATGATAGCAACAATAATCTATATAGGGTGATAAATTGGATGATGTGTATTTCTAATATGAAATAGATGAATTATTGTGGCAAGGATGACTGTTAGAGGCAGCTAGGAGCAAATATTATGTCAACTACTCCTTGTCTAATGTGTCAAGGGATATGAAGAAAAAAAAAGAGGTTAGCCCTAAAGAAGGTAGTGAGAGATGATCCCTTCCAGAAAGAATAGGGTTTCATGAGTGTTAGAAGATGAAAAGTATGAGAGGAAGAGATGTAGGAAAAAAGCAGAACAAACCCATGCTTTCAGATAGATAAAATGAAAGAGACAAGTAAGATAGGAACTGAGGAAAGATAGGGTATGAGAAAGCAGGGAAAGTAAAAGATCAAAAGAGTTTTGTTTTAGGAGATATCAATTTTGAATCACAGAAATATGAAAGCTCTAGGACATGGGATGGACCAAGGAGAGAGAATAAATGACATCAGCACCAAGGTTCTAGTCAGATTGTGAAAAACATGAAGGTATCTCTGTGAATGGTCTTCTAGGGATATCCCACTTAGAGAGGGAGAATAGGGTTTTAGAAGGGCGTTAGTGAACCTATGGCACAAGTTGCTGATGAGGCTGCTCCCTTTTCCTTCTTTACCATACCTGAGGACATTTTTCACATGGCCTGCCCCTCTGCCCAGTAGCCCAATGGGAGTGCTTCCTCCCTCCCCTTTCTGGAGTAAGGGGGTGGCTCACATGTGGTGGGAGGGCTGCAGTTTTGAGACTGAGTCTCTAAAAGGTTCACCATCATTTGTCTAGAATGATTTGGAAGGCCACGTGGTCAAGAAGGCCTAAAGCCCAAGGCAGTACCCAGCAGATATTTTGCTACTTCATCTTTCTAACCCTTTCCTGAATATTCCTTGTATGAGATTAGGGTTGAACTGAGGCCTGAGCTGGATCAGCAATTGTAATGCAAAGGAAAGTTACAATAGGGTCTGTCTGTAGTAATCCCACTTCTCCTCTGCTTAACTTCTACTGATAATTTAATCACTTTTCAAAGAGTATTTGGTTTCAGATGAAACCTCTCACTTGGTTGTGAGACAGAAGGGTCCCTAGAAATGATAGTCAGAAAATGGTGTGGTAAATGAACTTCATAAGTCATCTAGTCTGATTTGAACCCAGTCAGGAATTCGATCTATAATAATGTCAGCAAAAGTCATCCAGTCACCATCTGAACATTTTCTTTTTTTGGATATTGCTATCTCCTTGGATAGACCATTCTACTTCAGGACATATCTGGGGTTATCAATAACTTCTCTGGGATTTATATCTACTAGTGGAATCTCTGAACTGAAGGACATGGGAATGGTGGAATAGTGCATAGAGGATTAGATTTGAGATCAGAAAGACCTGAATTTAAATGCTGTCTCAAATAGCTATAGTTATCTGCCTTGGACTAAGCACTTTACCTCCATTTCTTCATAAAATGGGAATCATAATAGCACCTACCTCCCAGATTAGTAAGGATCAAATGAGACATATATATATAAAGCAGTTTGCAATCTAAAGCACTATGTAAATACTAGGTGTTTACTATTATTATTACTTTATTTGCAATAATCATGATCTGTTGTAGATGGCTCAGTGGGATCTCTGAATGAATTTCAAGATGTTCATTAGAATATCTGGCAAGGTGTGGGATACTTAAAGGAAAGACCTGAAATTATTGGTGGTTAAAACATTTCCAGAAAGACTTAAAAGTACCTATTTAGCCATACAACTAATAGTAAAATACTACTTTCTTTTCCTCTTCCTCCCTCCCCAACTCCAACCTAATGAGAAATACAGTTCCATTTGCTTTCCTAGACAATGGAAACTTTTATGTTGGCATGATGATTAGCATATCTGGAAAAAAATTTCTTAGAGAAAACATAAGAATATAACATTTCAGGACTGGGTGGGATTTTTGAGATCATCCAGTTCAACTTTCTTTTTTTCCTAGAAGGGAAACAGTGGTCAGAGGAATTTAGGTCTCACAACTAGTTAGTAATAAACTCAAGGCTAGTTGTCTTGGCCTTTTCTGAAGAATAGAATAGCTTCCTCCTTAGCAAAATAAGAAAGATTTTTTTAATCAAGGGGATATCACTTGGTTTATCCAAATATCCAAAGTGATGAGTGCATAAATCTTCCAAATTATATAACAAGTAGGTTCAAACAAACCTTTCTGCTAATGGTATTCAGTTAATCAGTCAGAAAAAATGAATAAAAATTATGTTGAAATGAACTGTATTTATGATCAATTAACCCTAGGAACCAGAGAAGAACAATTTAGTGTCCATTCTAGTCTGCTTATTAAGTAGATGATGATATATCTACCCCTAAACACACACATCACTAGTTTAGGAACTACTCGTGACTAAAATGAAAAGCTATTTCCAAACTATTGCAGGGTAAGGGGAGTGGGACGGAGACTGATGGTTACCATAAAAGACGGTTCTTATTGGCTCTTGCACTGGAATAATTTGGTAAGTAATAGTTGTTGCATATGCTCATTTCAAGTGATTTTTTTTTTATCTGAGAGAAATAAAGGATAAAAGTGTAGTACAGTGGAAACGAATTGTCTCTAGTCAGAAGACCTGAATTTAAATATGGCCTCTAACACTGTTTATGTGACCTTGGAAAGTCATTTAACTTCACTGGGTCTTAGTTGCTCATCTATAAAATAGGAGATTATTATTGATGATCTTAAATGAAACTCTATAACTATGATTCTGTGATCTTATATCCCCAAGTGAGAAAGGAAAATGAGTGTAGAACCTCCCCCCCAGGCCTCATTTTAGCCACTAATAGAGCAGGTTTACTAACAGGTGGAATATGTGGTTACTTACACAATTTAAGGAGAGATCTGTTTTCCAAATACACACAGAGAGATAATTTTTTGAATTCTTCCAATTAGAGATTCATTAGGCAATCAACCAAAAGAAGAGTTTGCCATTATTCACACCTTAATGTGAATTATTTTATATGGCTGACTTTTTCCTTAACACCCATCTGAAGTTTGCCTACTTAAGAGATTTGGTATTCTTGGTATTAAAGAGCACTACAGGCTATGGAGAACTTAGAATGTAGAGTAGATAGTGTTCCAAGCCTCGACCCTAAGCAAGCCCCAAGTTCAAGTGTTGTCTCTGGGATATACTAATTGTATGATCACTGCTAAGTCCTTTAACATCTCAATACCTCAAGAAATTATCTAAGATTATAAATTACAATCTGCTGATGTGTCAGTTTCCATACCAGAAATCTTCTAAAATGATGAAACAATAGCTCTTCTTCCTTACCCTACTTTGTATCTGGGAAAGACCAGCTATAAAGAATGCTTTAGAGCCAAATTGTCAGTTATTTACAAATTCTAAAGAAGAAATTGGGCTGGGGGTAGGGATTTCTGAACCTGTTAAGGTCAAGATTTTTTGAGTTCTAGCTCAGGATTCTGACTCTTCCACTCATTTAACATCCAAGCAGAAACACACTCAAAATCATCCCTACTTTAAAGCTCTGGCAATGATTGCATTAATGAAAATACATTTATTAAATGATTACTGTGCTAATCACTAGGGATATAAATAGAGAAATAATAGTTCTTTTTCTGAAGGAGCTCACATTCCAATGTGGAAGACAACCTACATAGTAGCTTTTGGCAGCAAATCAGATAAAAAGGTTCAGGGGTCCTTCGGGTGCAGTGGCAAAGCAGGTGATAATGTTTCTTCTTTATTGTTTCTTCCGTTAATAAAATGACAAAGTGTCAAAGCATTTGTTGATCCCTTAGACTTTGGCAATGGAAATTGCCAGCCTTCAGTAACTGGTTGTGGAGGCAGGAGATACAGACTCTGAAGAAGTAGTTGTTGGGCCAAACCTGCACAAGACTTGCTTCCTTGAACATTGGCTCTAAGGGAGGGCACTATTATTTCTGGGGTTTTAAATAATCCACCATCACTAATATTATGTCTGAATTACTGACTCTTGCATCTACCTTTCAGCTAAATGTTATCCAGGCTAAATGTACATTTTTTTTAGAATTTTGTTTCTGAGGAAAGAATAATAATAAAATATCATCATAGAATTATGAGCATTTATAAAGTGCATATAGTGATATCTAAACAGAGAATGAATGGCTAATCCTGAAGAAGATTTAATTTGGGGGGAAGCTGGGTGGCTCAGTGGATTGAGAGCCAGGCGGTCCAAGGTTCAAATCTGACCTCAGACACTTCCTAATTGTGTGACCCTGGACAAGTCACTTAACCCCCTTTGCCTAGGCCCTACCACTCTTCTGTCTTGGAACCAATACATAATATTGATTTTTCAATATCTGAACCAAAAATGAATCCTTCAGACTCAGAATACCTTTTCACTACACATGGAATGGATCCAGTGGATGGAGCCCATTCACCTATTTTTAAATCCCAGGCTAATCTCTCTGTCTCTATCTGTCTCAGGTAATCATTGATTCTCTAAGCATGGTACCTGAAAATAAAGAAAATAAACAAGAATATTATATCCATTAACCTCCAAACATATATTTTCATTTTCCCAATATTCAAAACATTGTAGGTAAAAATTTTTTTAATAGCAAACCTATTCTTGAGAATATTGGCTATGGTAACAATTAGGGTGGTGTTTCCAGAATACACCAGGGGAATACAGGTCACAAGAGGACACTAAGTGATAGGGGATTACTAGAGATCATAAGCCAGAACCATCCTAAATAAAGACAAACAATTTCATCTAAATTCTAGCTTCAAACTTTACCAGACATACCAATAAAAAAATCAACTCGATCATTTCCAATTTTACCTCCCTTTCCTTACTCTAATGCATGGCACTATTCTGGTCTTCATGTTTCTCAAGGAGCTTCAGCTCTGGACAGCTCCCAGACACTTAGCACTTTTAGCATGGAGAGTATGGGAATATTCTTCCTCTCCTCATCTCAGGACTACTGTGAGGAATAGATTTGGAGAAGTAGTGCCAATGGAATACCTCCAACAAGAGGAGGCATGAAAATAATATATATCTTCCAGATGCTTTCCTTCAGCCCAAATTATTCCCATCCTACAAAGAATATTGGGATATGGCCCCATGGCCCCAATGCCTTTAAAGTTTAAGATTTTTTGACGAAGAAAATCTTCCTACCTTCTCATAAGTATCAGGGCAAGAGAGGAAAGAAGGGAGAGAAGGAGAGAAAATGGTAGGGGGATCCAAGTCCAGATCTATCAAGAGCTGGGTGGGAGACCAGATGCATTTGTAGTGAGACTAAGAGTTCTGGTCAACAGACCATGGGACTTACCATCTGGAGAGTAGGGAAATGACCTATGACTCAGTCTGCTAACATCCTCCAGGGCTTATATGTGGTTTCTGCATGTTGAGCCATACCTGATATGCTCTGAGTAGGGCCCCCACAAGGTTCTATGGTTGTCAACCTTCTGTTTCCATGAGGACATTGACAGCTTGGGATATTCTCTGTAGCTCTGCCTTGGCCACTTCTAGTTCTGCCAGGAAGTCATCTATCATAGTACAATGGTAGAGATTGTGAGTATAGAAAAAGAGCCAAGATGAAAACATAGTTTTCATGTCAAACTTGTTCAACGAAGGGAATGCATACCTTTATCATGGCATATCATCACCTTGGGAAATCATATTCATGACCAAATATGCCACAGTAGAGGTAGCATCACAGTGCTTGGTAAGTTCTTGGCAACTGGCCATCAGATCATTGAAGAAAAGCAGCAAGAGAAATGAATCTTAACCTGAAAGTTAGTGAACAGAGTAAACAAAAAATGAGACACAAATTCAGGGCCCCATTCTGATCTGATCTGTAAAAGGAGGTTGTGTAATTAGGAGACCTCCCTGAGGAACAGTTACAGTGTGTTGGGTGCAGTCAGTTGTTACCAAAATCGAGGAGGCAGAGCTGTTGAGCTGTGAGAGCAAGAAGACGGCAGCTGCTGCCAATGGCCTTAATGAGGGCATCAGCCTTTCTTTTCCTTCAGTGCTAGCTAGAGGCTGAATATAGAAGCAGTTGTTCAGGGCTCTCAGTTTTTCCTCTCTAAATTGGCCCTTATTTGTTGTTCAGTCATTTTTCAGTCACGTCCAACTCTTCATGACCTGATTTGGAGTTTTCCTAGCAAAGATACTGGGGCAGTTTGCTATTTCCTTCTCCAGTTCATTTTATAGATAAGGAAACTAAGGAAAGCAGGGTCAAATGAGCTGCCAAGGATTACACAGCTAATAAGTCTCTGAGGCCAGATTTGAACTCATAAATATAAATATTCCTGACTTCAGGTCTGGCACTCTATCTATTTCGCCACCTAGCTGCCTCCAAAATGCTTTTTATACTGAGGCTATCAAGATGCTTATGTTGTAAAGCATGTGCCAGGAAAGTCAAAACCACCACTGCCACCACCTTTAATCACCTTCTCCTTCCACACCCTGAAGATAACAGGCAACTCTGAACCTAAGACCTTTGGGAATAGCATTGCCCCACAAATCATGAAACCTACTTCCAAGCCCTGCCTCCACTGTCATCATTGAGAGAAAAAATCTTTATAGAGGAAGGGCCTTCTTCATCATTGCTAACAACAACTGCTGGCCAACTGCCACTAATGAATAGATGGCATAGGAGCCCCCTCCGGACCACCAGTTCTTCTTCCAGCCATCAAGAGGAGAAATAACTCCTGTGAAGAAAGGGCCAGCTGTCCTTACTAACAACCAAACAACCATAATACACAGGGCAGGCAAACCACCTTATCTTGAACAGTAGTAAAAACTCCCTGAAAGATAAGAAGAAATACATTCCAGGCAAATCAAACTATGACCAACACCACCTTGACAACCACTTCCACTCAGGCCTTGCTGAGGAAAGCCTGGGACTCTGAACCCAAGCGCCTTGGGAATATCCATGTTTCCAGTCTAGTGTCCTCAGCCATCATCCTAGGAAGCAAGGAGATGCAACCTGGCAGTTGATCTTACTAGACCTACAGCCACAATTACTGAAGACCCAGAAAAGAAATTTGTTGCTCCCAAAGTACTTGCCACTATCAAATGGTTCAACATCAGAAGCAGATATAATTCTGCCAGTCGAGATGACTTAAAGAAAATTAATTGTCATTCATTTTGATGCTGTACCCAAAAGATCATGGGACCATTTCATCTGTTTTGAAGCTAAAGCCTTCTACAGGTGGTATCTCCTTAATTTTAGTGTGAGCTCTTTGAGATTAAAATCTTTTTGATTTGTATGCCTAGTACTTAATATTAGACTTACACAAAGTAAGAAAATACTAAATGCTTTATTCATTCATTCATTTGGAAGGAGCAAGAATAAGGGAAACCATGCAAGACATCATCTAGAGTTTGAATATCTTGATTGGCTTTCCCCATGGGTTTTTTTTAGTTCCTCCCTCTTGTGTGTGAAAGTAGGAAAGGTTTCTTGTACTAGGCTGTGCTTGAGGTCTTAGGGGAGAAAAGGTTGACTCAAGATCTGGGACACAAGGAGTTTTGACACAAAGTCAGTGACAATAGCATCCTTGACAACATTTTCTGTTCTCTCAGATTTAGGCCTATTTCAGAGGTTATAGGTACTTATCAATAACAACACAAAGGATGCTGTTGTATATCTCTCAGGCTCTAACAAGAGTCTGATAAGCCAACTACAAAAAAAATTGGTAGATACTAGTTTAGCTTATGACAGTGGTAGATTTTCTGACTTTAACAGCACCCCTGCCTGGAACACCTTGCTCCTTCCCAAGGCTTTAATTGCTTCTCACTCTCTCAAGAAATACTGGCCTTCCTAGCATAGTGTGAGCTAGTATATAATACCAGGCACAAAACTTATGGACCCAGTTAAAGTTGTCCCTGCAACCATACTTCAAACATGGGTGATTTCTTTAGTGCAAATACTTACTCTACCAACTCATCTGCTCTTTTGTAGATAATTTTCCAGAGCTGTTGTGGCTAAAATATTCAGCTCCCTGTAGCCAGCCTCATGATTACTCTCTCCATACACAAATCAGTCTGGTCTACATAAATTAGAAACAGTACATCACTATACTCAAAGCCTTTCCAAATTTGCAGGAAATGAGAAAACTGGAATTCTCCTTGAAAGAATGAAATTATTATTAGGTGGCATTTATACAGATTTTTAATATTTGCATAGAGATTTACAAATATTATTTCAGCTGATCTTCACAACAATTCCAGGAGGTAAGTGCTATAATAATTCCCATTTTACATATGAAGAAATTGAGGCAAAGGGTAAGTGACTTTCCTAGGGTCACAGAACCAGGAAGTATTAAGAGACTGGATTTTAACTCAGTTCTTCTTGACTCCAGACTCAGAGCTCTACCCTCTGTACCACCTAGATCTCTATAGCTACTAATTGCTCTTAATAGCATAAATAAAGGAAAGTAGCTACTATGTATACCAAATTATATGGAACCAAAGACTGGATTGGTCAGCAGTCAAGAAGCTATTTGATTACTTATATTCATCTCTGGAGATTCTTTGAAATACTTCTGCTGAAATCTCTTTCTTTTAATTTTTTTTTATTTTCCTCCCTTTGTGGTTAATCTTCAGAAGATCATTCACAACTGGTTCTTCTGATTCATTTCTTCTCTCTCTTGTTAACTTCACAAGATGATTTGTGGTCTCATTATTTAATTGAAATTGTTCTCTCCAGTGTTACCAAAGACCTCAATCACCAAATCTAATGTTTTTTTTCTCAATCCTCCCTCATCCTTCTTGACTTCTCTGCAGTCTTTTACACTGTTAATCAACCTCTTTTCTTTGAAATTCTCTTTTCTCTAGGCTTTCATGACAGTAATGCTAGCATTTATATAGAGCTTTAGGGTGTGTGAAAAAATTATCCAGTTTTATCCTCACAATTCTGAGTGTGGGGTGCTATTATTGGTCCCATTTTATAGATGAGCAAATTGAGGCAGAAGTAGGTTAAGTGAATTGCCCAAGGTCACACAGCTAGTAAATGTCCACAGTCATATTTGAACTCAAGTCTTTCTGACTCCAGGTCCAGGGTTCTATCCATTGCATCATCTGGTCGCCTAGTATCTCTCCCAACATTCCTCCTATTGAACAGCTTCTCAGTCTCCTTTGCTGGATCTTTATTTAGCTCATACCCACGAATAATGGGTGACTCTCATGACTATGTCTCTGACCCACTTCTCTTCTCTCTCTATGCTATTTGGATGGTTGACATTATCTGCTACTGTGGATTTAATCATCATCTTTATACAGATAATTCTCAGAACCATTTATTCAACCCTAAACTCTCTCCTAATCTCCAGTCTCCCCTAACCAATATATAAAATGGATGTCCCCATATACTTCTTAGGCTCAACATGCCAAAACTGAACTTATTGTTCCTCCCCCCTCTCCTACTAATTCCTTATTCTAACTTTCCTATTACTGCCATGGTCATCACCTTTTTCCCAGCCACCCAGGCTGGGAAATCTAGATGCCATCATCAACTCTTCACTATCTCAACAACCCCACTCCCCAATAGCCAATCTGTTACCAAGTCTGGTCTATTCTGTCTTTAAAATTCGCTTGTGCTGCATTCTTTTGGTGGCCAAAAAAAAAAAGGAAAATGAGGGGATGCCCTTTGATTAGAGAATGACTGGACACGTTGTGGTATCTGTTGGTGATGAAATACTATTGTGCTAAAAATAATAATAAACTGGAGGAATTCCATGTGAACTGGAATGACCTTCAGGAATTGATTCAGAGTGAAAGGAACAGAACCAGGAGAACATTGTACACAGAGACTGACACACTGTGATACAATCGACTGTAATGGACTTCTCTACTAGAAGGAATGCAATGATCCAGAACAATTCAGAGGAACTTTATGAGAAAGAGCACTATCCACATCCAGAGAAAGAACTGTGGGAGTAGAAACACAGAAGAAAAACAACTGCTTAATCACATGGTTTGATGGGGATATAATCAGGGATGTAGATTCTAAATGATCACTCTAGTGCAAATATTAATATGGAAATAGGTCTTGATCAATGACATGTAAAACCCAGTGGAACTGATCACTGGCTACAGGAGTAGGGTGGGAGGAGGGGAGGGAAAGTACATGAATCATGAAAGCATGGAAAAATATTATAAATAAACAATTAAAAATAACATAAAATAAAATTCTCTTGTATATTCCCCCTTTCTCTTCACTGACAGTACCCTTGTACAGGTCCTTATCAACTCACACTTGGGCTACTACAATAGCCTTTTGGGCCATCCCCTTTCCTCTTTTTCTCTCTCTACTTCAATCCATCCTTCTCTCAGCCACCAAAGTGATTTTCTTATAGCTTAGATCTGACAATGTTACCTACAACACAGTAAATTTCTGTAGTTCCTTACAGAATCAATAGGAAGTCCTCTGTTTAGTTTTTAAAGCCCTTCCTAACCTGGCTTCATCCTTCCGTTCTTTTCTTCATATACCTTCTACACACATGCATGCACATACACACAAACACGCTCTATTATCCATCATGCTGGTCTCCTTACTGTTCTTCAGACAAGATACTCCAGCTCACAACTCTGAACATTTTCATTGACTGTCTACCATTCCTAGAACTGTATCATCTCTGCCTCCTAGCTTCTCTGGCTTTATTCAAGTCCTAGTCAATTCTGCCTCCTACAAGGAGCATCTCCTATTCTCCCTTAAAGCTAGCTCCTTCCTTCTGTTGATTGTTTCCAATTTACCCTGTAGGAATCTTGTTTGTTCATAGCTGTTTGCATGTTGTTTCCCCTATTAAACTGTGAGCTTTTGAGGAGCAGGAGCTATCTTTTACTTTAATTGTGCTTTGCTGCTTAGTATAATGCCTGGAACAAAGTAAATGTTTAATAATTGTTTGTTACTAAACTTGAAATTTTCTTCCTTTTGCCTCTCCCTCCACCCTACCCAAAACATATTTTCTGTATAGCAGCCTGACATTTTACTAGTGGCCTTTTGCATAACAGGAAACAGAAAATGGTAGGTGTAAGGCAACTCTGTCAGAAGAGATGTATCTAAACTGAAATATAATTGAGAGAAGGTTTTGATAGGATATAATAAATAAGAGTCATAAGTAGGCAGCTAGATGGCCCAATGAATAGACCACTGGGTTTGGAGTTAGGATGACCTAAGTTCAAATTGAGCCTTAGATACTAGCCATGTGACCCTGGGTAAGTCATTTTATTTCTATATGCTTTAATCCACTGGAGAAGGAAATGGCAAGCCACTTTAGTATCTTTGCTTTGGGATAAAACAGAACAGGGTACACAGTTGAATGAGCAGAAGTATATGTGGGAAGGAAGAAGATCTGGCAATATTAGAGTCTAGCTATTACTGAGAGAGCCAGGTATGTTGGGGGGGGCAGGGATGGACTCATCTCAGACTACCATTTTATAGCATCCTATTTTAGCAAGTTATCTTGATAAGAGTTTAACCCTAGGTTCTATAATGCTTAAGAACAATGAGTCCTGTTGTCGATCTCTAAATTCAGTAGCCTAGGATGAAACCCCAGTCTCCCCTCTCTTCAATCTTTCCAACCCCTGGCCATGGCAAACATAACCTTTCCCTGGAGGATCTGGGCATCAGAAATGATGGAAGAAGAGCATGTTAGAAAGGCTCTTACAGTGAAAGAGAGAATTTTTGACACTGAAAATGAAAAGGTAAAGTAGAGACCATTAAAAGCCATTTAGTCACTCCCATAAAAGACCTGGAACAGAACTTGAGATAATATCAAGTAAACCTTTTATTTTACAAAAGAAGAAAATGAGGACCAAAGAAGTTAGTAATAGAAGGTACTGGAAATATCAACATCTTCCCCAGTATGAAGCCATTTAAAGCAATGAAGTAGAAAACTAGGGGAAAACCCACACATTTTTAATGGTATCAAACGCTGAAGGGTATATGTTTCCCCATTTTTAAAAAATGATATAGTCAGCTTCCAGGTTCGAAGATGACTATTCAGCCTCAGAACTGCATGAGGCTTTTTACCTTATAAGCCTCATTACCCCTCTTGCAGCCTGTGTCTTTTGGTCCTTTCATTGTTCATTTCCCTCTCATGCTGCTTATGGGCAGGACTGTCATGCTCCAAGCAAATTCATGTTCCCTGGCTTGGGGAGGCAAAAAAGGGACCATAAGGAAAGCACAGACATGCTCCAGCAACATTTGAGAGAGGAAAGAACCAAATAGGAAACTCTTGGGGGATGGGTTACTACGTTGTAAAAGGAAATTGCCTAACTGTGGGGCCAGCTGGACCCTCCTCTGTCTTTAACTAGCAGCTCAGTAAAATGGTTAGTGAGTTTTGCCAGCTGGGCTGTTGCCTTCTCAGGCTCCACTGAGCTGTTCATGAATGTCACCCACTCCCTAAGCCCCATCTTCCATGCCAAGAGTTCCACACTAATCCCCATCAAGGAAGTTTTCCTTATAGTCTTCAAACCAGTAGGGCAGGAGAGGGGTCGCTCAATCTGGTAGCACACTATTGTACTTTAAGTTGAAGAGTTCATGAGAGTATTCTAAGACTCTTTTGATGACCTACCTAATGCTGAGTTGACCAATCGGTGAATTCTAGATGTAGAGAAGCTTGTTGATATGGGAATTACAAAAGAGGGAGGCATACAGATACCTTTGAGACATCCTCCAAGACAGAAGTAACATCATAGAATCAATACTTGCAAGACATGGGTTTTTCCTGATATTGAGCCAAAATCTACTTCCCCATGACTTCAACCCAGTGGTCCTAGTTCTCCAAGTGAATTAAGTCTCTTCCTTTTTTCCCCGCTGACAATAATGAGATCATGTCTTGCCTCAAGTTCTTCCACTCAGCAAGACAAAGAGGAGAATCTGATCCAAGACTTTTCCCCACTAAACTCAGTTTAAAAAGTGGTTTTCCTTATTTGTCTAGAACTGACTCTTTAAGGATAAAAAAAAAATCTTAACAAATCTCAGGCAGTTTCTATGTCAGCAAGCTCAAGGATTGTATGTCACCCTGATTTACTTCAAACCGGAGGAGCCATTTTTCTAGGAAACCATTTCCTCTGCCAGTTATGTACATGGAGGTCACTTGGGAGAAAGAGAACACACTTTGGAGATGCAAGTGAGAAAACAAATCATGATCTTTTTCTTCATTGTGCTCTCATTTCATTCTTTCTATTCAGCCTGACTTTTTTTATACATCCTTTATCCAAGGAGCAAGCAGACTAACTCTCTGAATAATCCTGTCCCTAAATTTTCCTCACTTCAAAAACCTTTAAAGATTCATTTCTTTAGTTCAAGTCCTTGATACTACTGGTGTTATTAATATCCTTAGAATTATGAAAATCTAAAGACAACCTCACATGGGTACCTTCCATTCGGAGGGAAGAGACAGTAGGTGGGAGTTGGTAATAGTTAAAATTCATCTAGGAAGAGGTTTTTATGCTTTTTTGTGTCACAGACCCTTTTGGCAGTCTGGTGAAGTGTATGGGCCCATCCTTAGGATAATACTTTTAAATAATTAAGGAAATGATAATTTTCAGTTAGAATGTAGTGAAAATAAAGATATCTTTTATTCCCTTCTAGGTTTCTGGCCATGTTGAACTCTAACCACTAACACCTTAACATGATTAAGTTTTAGATACTTTATGGAAAGGTTTTTGTTTTGCAAAAGAAAAAAGGATTATAAGAAATCTGGGAACCCAAATGGGGTGAAATAAAACAATGACTAATAGGTGTGAATGGAGACCTCTTTGACTTTCATTCAATAAACATTTATTAAGCACCTGCTATGTACCTAACACTGTGTTAAATTATAGGGATTAAAAAAAAAGAAGCAAAAGATAGTCTCTACTCTCAAGAGGTTTATAATCATTCTCAAACTGACTCCCTTTTCTGCATCCACTAATTTATACTTCTACTGTAGCTTCCTATAGATAAGTTCTACAAGTCAAATTTAATTCTATGAAAATGCTTGACTACAGAGCTGAAAGCAAAGAAGGAATATTCAGACTGGAGACTAGCATTCACATGTCTTATATATAAACAGAAGCCATAAGCAAGAATGAGATTCACATTTAGAGATCTGTATGGGTCAGGGTCATAGCCAAACAAAAAGAAATAAATATGGAGCACAAATCATAGGAGGAAGAGGAAAAGGAGTCTCATAAAATAGGACATATGAACCAATCAAAAAAGTAGAGAAACAAAGGGTATAACTGTGGATACTAACAGGACAGCAACATCTGTCCTTTAAGCTGGTTAAAATACACTCTTGGAATAGGTTTATAAGAAGTGATCTCAATAAAGAAAAAGGAAGATCAGGAGTGAAGAAGGATGCCCTTTATCACCTCTCTTATTTAATATTGTTCTAGAAATGCCAGCAGTAGCAATTAGAGAAGAAAAAGAAACTGAAGGGATTAAAATAGACAATGAAAAAACTAAACTATCACCGGTTGCAGATAAGATGATGGCCTATTTAAAGAATCCTAGAAAATCATCTAAAAGGCTAATGGAAATAATCAACAACTTTAGTAAAGTTGCAGGGTACAAAATAAACTCACACAAATCATCAACATTTCTATATATTTCTAACAAAATTCAGCAGCAGGAGTTAGAAAAAGAAACTCCATTTAAAATCACTCTAGACAATATAAAATATTTAGGAATCTATCTGCCAAGACAGACACAGGAATTATATGAACACAACTACAAAACACTTTTTACACAATTAAAACTGGATCTAAATAATTTGGAAAATATTCATTGCTTATGGGTAGGATGAGCTAATATAATAAAAATGAGAATCCTACCAAAATTAATCTACTTATTCCATGCCATATACGTCAAACTCCCAAAAAAGAATTTTATAGTATTAGAAAAATTATAATGAAGTTCATTTGGAAGAGCAAAAGGTCAAAGATATCCAGGGAAATCATGAAAAAAAATGTGAAGGAAGGTGGCCTTGTAGTCCTAGATCTCAAACTATACTATAAAGCAATGATCATCAAAACAATATGGTACTGGCTAAGAGACAGAAGAGTAGATCAATGTAAATGACCTCAGCAGGATAGTGTTTGATAAACCCAAAGATCTCAGCTTTTGGGCAAGAACTCACTATTTGACAAAAACTGATGGGACAATTGGAAAACACTATGGGAAAAAAATGGGTTTAGATCAACATCTTATACTCTATATCAAGATAAATTCAAAATGCATAAATGACTTAAATATAAAGAGTAAAAGCATAAACAAATTAGGTGAACATAGACTAGTATATCTGTCAGATCTGTGGGAAAGGAAGAAATTTAAGACCAAGAAAGAAATAGAGAACATGACAAAATGTAAAAAGAATAACTCTATATCAAATTAAAAAGGGTTTGTACAAAATTAATGCAACCAAAATTAAAAGTAAAACAACAAACTTGGGAAAAAATTTTATAGCAAAACTCTCTGACAAAGGTTTAATTTCCCGAATATATAAAGAACTAAGTCAAATTGACAAAAAAAAATCAATCCATTCCACAATCAACTAATGGTCAAGGGATAGGAATAGGCAGTTCTCATATAAAGAGATCAGAACTATCAATAATCACATGAAAAAATGTTTTAAATCCCTCCTGATTAGAGAAATGAAAATAAAAACAACTATGAGGTACTACCTTACACCTAGCAGATTGGTCAATGTGGTATCAAAGGAAAGTGATAAATATTGACGGGGATGTGGCAGAATTGGGACACTAGGACTTCTGGGTAAACCTGGTGGCAATATGGACCCAGGACTCTACCTCTCCTCATTGCCTACCAAATAGACTACCTCAAAAGACAAAAAAACCCAAATTCATATGAACAAAGGGACTCTACAGTAGGGCATAGCATTGAAGTTATGTAGAACGTGGGCATCACAACACTATAAGGGGGTGAAATAGCTTCCACCAAAGCATAAGTTGATCAACCCTACCCCAACTCACACACATGGAGCCAGTGTGCTAGAGTCAGAGCCAGAGCGCTAGAATCAGTGAGTGAGCAAGAGGAACCTCTAGACCGATTGAGGAGTACCTCTAGGTTCTTGGCAGCTAAGACCACCAAAGACCTACCCCTGAGAGCAGCTAGACCTGATATCCCAGCAGGTTGAAGAGTGCAGACCTTGGGCATGTGTGGAGATAGTGCAGAGAAGGGCAGCAAACAGTAGAAACTGCAGAGACTCGAGAGGTGGCCTCAGGCAAAAACCATGCTCCTTAGCTCCATACACAGAGAGTCTGCTCCTCACTCAGACTTCTGACTAGAAAGGGAAGGAAAAACCAACATAGTAATGGCAAACAATGCCCAGGAAAAACAACTTCCCAACACCAAGAAGAAGAAGAAGAAGGCATTGACTCTGGATAATTTTTATGGAGGAAAAATCCAGACTACAGAGGAAATTGCAGAAGAGGACATACAAATAAATGCACCCAAACCTTCCAAAAAATGGAAATTGGCCACAAGCTCTTGAAGAATTTAAATCTGAGATTTTTAGAATGATGGGAGTGATTTGGCAAGAAAAGTGGGAAATAGTTCAAAATTAAAATAACAGTCTAAAAGACAGAAACTCCCTATTGGAGAAAGAAACCCAGAAATCAAATGAAATGATAAATAAATTGAGACCAAAATTAAACAACTGGAAGCCATGAAAATCAGGATAGACCAAACTGAAAAGGAAAAATCAAAAAGTTATAGTGGAAAACCAGTCTTTAAAGACCAGAATTAGGCAATCAGAAGCTAATGATCTCACAAAACAAGTATTAATAAAGCAAAGTCAAAAGACTGACAAAATAGAAGAAAACAAAATATCTCACTGACAAGATGATAGACTATAAAAACCAGTCTTGAAGAGAAAATTTGAGAATCATTGGTCTACCCAAAAACCCAGAAATAAACAGAAATCTTGACATCATGCTACAAGAAATTATCCAAGAAAACTTCCCTGATGTTCTTGAATAAGAGGGAAAAATAGACACTGTAAGAATTCATAGAACACCCTCTACACTAAATCTTCAAAAGACAACCCCCAGGAATGTAATTGCCAAATTCAAGAGTTTCCAAGCTAAGGAGAAATTTTTACAAGAAGCCAAAAAGAGACAATTAAGATATTAAGGAGAACCAATCAAGGTTACACACGATCTGGCAGCTTCTACAATAAAGGACCTCAAGGCTTGGAATATTATATTCAGAAAGGCAAGACAATTGGGTCTTCAACTAAGGATCACATACCCATCAAACCTGACTATATACTTCCATGGGAAAGTATGAGGATTCAACAAAATAGAAGATTTCCAAGTATTTTTTTTTAAAAAGACCAGAACTAAGTGGAGTGTTTGATATCCAAACACAAAAATCAAGAGAAACATGAAAAGGTAAATAAGAGAGGAGAAAGGGGGAAATGCTTTGTTATTTAAATTTTCTTCCTTAATGACTTCAATAAGATCAAATAGTTTATATTAATATATGGGACACTGATACACTGCTGGTGGAGTTGTAGATTAATCAAACCATTCTGGAAGGCAATTTGGAATTATGCCCAAAGGGCTTTAAAAGAATGCATGCCTTTTGATCCAGCCATACCACTGCTGAGTTTGTATCCCCAAGGAGATAATAGAGAAAAATACTTATACAAAAATATTCTTAGCCATGCTCTTTGTGGTAGCAAAAAAAAAAATTGGAAAATGATGGAGTGTCCATCAATTGGGGAAATGGCTGAACAAATTGTTGTATCTAATGGTGATAGAATACTATTGTGTTGCTTAAAGGAATGATGAACTGAAAGATTTCTACAGGAATTGGAAAGACCTCCAGCAACTGATGCCTAGTTAAAGGAGCAGAACCAGGAGATTATTATTCACAGAGATGGATACACTGTGGCACAATCAAATGTAATGGACTTCTCTACTAGTAGCAATGCAATGATCCAGGACAATCCAGAGAAATGTATGAGAAAGAACACTATCCAATCCAGAGAAAGAACTGTGGGAACAGAAAGGCAGAAGAAAAACATATGATTGATCACATGTTTTGATGGGGATATGATTAGGGTTTTGATGTTAAAAGATCACTTTATTGCAAATATGAACAACATGGAAATAGGTTTTGAACATTTATACATGTATAATCCAGTGGAATTGCTTGTCAAATCCAGGAGGGTGTGGGAAAAATCATGAATCATGTAACCATGGCAAAAAGTTCTAAATAAATAAATATTTTTTTAAATAAAGAAAAAGGAAACTGTTTAAAGAAACCAGTGTAGTTTCTTTAGTATACTACCTTGTTATCATATTTGATTTTTAAACATACTGTAAATGATGGAAATTTCAACATTTGGTTCAGGGGAGATGCTTAATAATTTTTTATTAGTTCATGAATATATTATTAGGTTTGCATATTTAGATTCTTTGTTGGCTCTGAAGTTTGAAATTTTTAAAGATAGATATTGATATAGACATATTGAAAATTGTGTGGGATGTTGGATGAGTCAAGAAAATCTGGATTCTAATGCTGCCTTACACTTACTATGTGAATCTGGCTAAGTCACTATGCACTCTGTGACTCAGTTATCTCATTTGTAAAGTGAAGGGATTGGACTCAATAGTCTCACAGGCCCATTGTCCCTCTAAATCTTTGGTCTGTGAACTCACTAACCAATTTGGGGTTAATTTGTTTATGGTATAAAAAATTAAAACGACAGGAAACTGAGGATGAATACAAAAGTGGGGCACAGTCATAAAGCTTAGAATGAATTGAAGTTAGTAAGTAATGATAAAGAGAAAAGGCATTTTTAATTGAGTGGGGAAGAGTATGATTACAGAAGACATAATATTACTATGCAGAATTAATCAACAGCTATTGATAGAGAAAACAGAACCATTCTTTTCTTATTTTCCTTCTTTATTTGCCAGAGAAAATGACCTTCTGAGTAGAAAGGATAGAACAAAAATGACAATCTGAGCTAAGATTCAATGCAAGTGAGGAGATAATAAAAGCACCTAGCTGTCCTCCATGCATGTAAGTCATCCAGCCCAGCTGAGCTACCTTGCAGGGTGGTGAAAGAGCTGGTGTATGTTATTGATAGCTACTGTCAGTGATTTTTGAAAAATCAGAAAGAAGTTGGAGAGGTTCCACAAGACTGGGAAGGGCCAAATACTTCACCAATTTTCCAAATCAAAAAAGAGAGAGAAAGAAGAGAGCCTGCAAAATTCAGGAAAGTAAATTTGACTTGGATTTCTGGCAAAATTCTAGAACATGTTATTGGAACAATTAGCAAGCATTTAAAAGAAACTTTTAACCAAGAGCTAGCATGGCTTCATCAAAAATGGGTTATGCCAAATTAATTTCATTTCCTTTTCTGATAGTGTAGGAAACTCATAAGGAGAATGCCTTCAAGAGACTTGTCTGAGGGAGAAGATGGAGAACCGTGGTCTTAATCAGATATTCTCTTCTCCATTCCTAATTCTTTGTCCTTCCTTCTCATTATAGGTTCAAGTAAAACAAGTTTTATTTTGTCATATGCAAGTTTTTCAAATATCTACCAATAGTACTTTCTCCCCCCACCCCCAAATCTGACAACTCCAGGCTAAACATACTCCTTTTATCTGACTCTTGGTGTTCTCTTTCATTTAATTTTTTCCTGACCCCCTTTCTCTGTGCATGCCCTAGAGCCTAGGCTATTAATAGTCTCCCTAAAACATGGCACCCAGAACTTTGACAATACCTCAGATCTGATCTATCTATCTAGAGTACAGCAAGAAAGATATGCAGGAACTGATGCAGAGAGAAAAAAAAATCAGAACTAGGAGAACATCATACACAATAACAGCAACATCATAGGAAGATTATTTGTGAAAATGTGGCTACTCTTGGAAATGCAATGATCTGGCCCAATCCTGAAAGACTATGATAGGAAGTGCTATACAACTCCAGAGAAAGAACTATTGGAGTCATCCTTCACATCAGTATATTTATGGTTTTATTTGGGGATTTGGAGTGTGCATGAATATGCTTTTATAACAATGATCAATATGGAACTATGTTTTGCATAACAATAAAAATAATTTTAAAAAGAGTACAGCAAGATCATTATCTCACTACACATTAAATCTTGTTATACACATGAATACACATGAGCTTCTTTTCCTATTGCTCTTGTATATTGCATTATTTTAGACAAATTGCCATCATTATGCTTTCTCCATATTCTGTCTGTACAAATGAATTTTGTAAATTCAAAGGTAGGACTTTAAGATGAGATTTCACAAGGACAAATGTAGATTTCTTATTATTTTGGCCTCTCAAGATCTTTTTGGATCCCCTTGTCATCTAATATGTTATCCATCCATTCTAGCTTTGTGTTACCTAGAGATCTGAAAAATATTCCCAACTATTCCTTTTTCTAAGCCATCCCTAAGGAATTCCAGTATAACTGGGATGAGGATAGAACCATAGGAATATTCCATTGAGATCTCCTTCCACTTTCATATCAATCCATTAATGACCACTTATTGGCTATATTATAATAGGACATCTCTCAGGGTAGGAGTTGGGTAGATAATTCTAGAACTTCCAGTTCTCAAATTCTGTCATACGGTCTGTCCCTCAGGGTGAGGGTTTTTGTATTTTCATTTTGAACATAAACATCAAAAAGCAAGCATTTCCATACATGTTTTTTGTTGTTGGGTTATTTCTCAGTTGTGTCCAACTCTTCATGATGCTACTTAAGGTTTTCTTGGCAAAAGGTACCGGAGTAGTTTGCCATTTTCTTCTCTGGCTCATTTTACAGAAGAGGAATTAAAGCAAGCCAGGGTCCCACAGCTAAGTATCTGAGGCCAGATTTGAACTCAGGAAGATGAGTTTTCCTGACTTCAGGTCTAGCATTCTATCCACCATGCCATTTAGCTGTCCTTTCTATATGCATAGCAGAATAAAAAAAAAAAGAAAATGCTCTATGAAACATGTTCTTTTAAAAAATCATATAGTATGCTCCACATTACTTTCAAAACCATCCTGTTTGTCTATTTCCTTCTGAATTTTCTTCCATTCTCTTCCGTGAGTTTTTAGAAGTGATAGAATGACCCCCTCTCTGGGAGTATCATCTTTCTTAACTACCCCCTCCTGAATTGACCAAAGGAAAGGGGGTGGGAACTTCAAATGAATAAGCAAATCAAGAAACATGAATCCACACAGTGGCCATGTGCAAAAGTGTATGTCTCTGTACCTTATGTCCATTACCACTCTTTCATAAAGTAGACTGACATGTTTAATAGAGATCTTTTGGAGATGTGATTGGTTGTTAAAAATACTGATAATTGCAATGAAGCAATCATGTCTTCTAGAGAACCTTCACAGGCTAAAATGAATCATAAACGTACTTTACAAACCTTAAAACATTTTATACTAAACGTGAGGTATGGCCAGATGGACAATAATTAGGTTTTTATTAGCATGTGGCCGTCTATGGTTCTGTACCTCTTTTCCCACCCTCTTGCTGTTCAGCAATAGCAGTCATTTGAACAATTAGCACATGGCCCTCAGGGAGATCCAGCTTCTAACATAAATCACATTTGTGAAACCCTTCAGTCTAACTCTGATATAGACGGAGAAATGTTGCTTCAATAATTCCATCTTGAATGATGAGCAGGGTGCTTTTAGAAAAACATGGGAAGATTTACATGAACTCATTTCTGAGAAGTGAAGTGAGCAGAATCAGGAAAACATCTTACCCTGTACCAAAAAATATTGAATGATGACCAACTAAGAATGACTTATTAATCCTCAACAATACAATGATCCAAGGCAATTCCAAAGGATTCATGATGAAAAATGCTGTCCATCTCCAGTGAAAGAACTGATGGAGTCTTGAGTGCAAATTGAATCATATTTTTTACTCTTTTAAAAAAGTTTTGGTCTGCATTTTCTTTTGTGACATGGCTAATATAGAGAAATGTTTGGGGGGGGGGGGCAGCTGGGTGACTCAGTAGATTGAGAGTCAGACCTAGAGATGGGGGTCCTGGGTTCAAATCTGACCTCAGACACTTCCCAGCTGTGTGACCCTGGGCAAGTCACTTAACCCCCATTGTCTTGCCCTTACCACTCTTCTGCTTTGGAGCCAATACACAGTATTGATTCCAAGATGGAAGGTAAGGGTTTAAAAAAAAAAAGAAATGTTTTGCATGACTACACATTTATACTCACTGGGCAGCTACATGATACACCAATTTGACCCAGAGTAAGTCAATTAACCTTGTTTGCCTCATTTTTTCCTCATCTGTAAAATGAGCTAGAGAAGGAAATGGTAAGCCACTCTAGTGTTTTTGCCAAGAAAACCCCAAATGGGGTAAAGAAGAATCAGACATGACTAAAGTCAAATTGAATTCCTTCTCAAGGAGGGGGGAAAGGATGGAAGAAAGGGGATAATTTCGAATTTCAAAAACATTTTTAATGTTAAAAATTATTTTTACAGATAATTGAGGGGCAGCTAGATGGATAGTAGAAAAGCTCTCAGTCCTGGCGTCAAAAGGACTTGAATTCAAATATGGCCTCAGACACTTCCTAGATATGTGGCCTTGGGCAAGTCACTTAATACTATTTGCATAGTCCTCAGCCTTCTGCCCTAGAGTAGTTACTAAGACAGAAAGTAAGGGCTTTAAATTTTTATTTTTACATGTAATTGAGAAAAAAAGAAGAAAATCCCATTTTAGCCCTCCTCCATGGCAATGGGGAGAATTAGCCTGTCTCTATTTTCTTTATTCAGAACATCAAGGTCTCTATTTCTTTGGTGTCTGAAGTCAGAAGTTAAGTGTGCTAGAGCATATACTCTCAAATTTAAGGTAAATTCTCTCCATGCCACTGAAGCTAGTGACTAGCTTAGTGTGACATCTAGGGATAGGCATCCAGTTAATAAAACTGGTGACTTTATGTCTAAGAGATATTTTTCAAGAGGCCAACCTAGGTGGCTCTAATCTTTATTTTCCTGACCTGTGGTTTCACTGATGTAGAGAACACTTGGTTAGGGGACTCCTTTACCAATGCACAGCAGCAACTGCCAAGCAACGTTTTCGCAGTCCTAAGTGTTGTCTGGGGACACTGAGAGGTTGGATGACTTACTTAATGTCATTCACAGACAGTATGTGAGAAGGCCAGGATTTGAACCAGGTCTTCCTGACTCCAAAACTATCTTTCTGTCCACTGTCCATGCTATTTCACTATTTTCCTAGAAGACCAAACTTGTTTCTAGATCAGAAATGCAATGTATGTTACAGAAATTTGTTCTTTCTCCTAGTTTCTCAGAAAGAAAAAAAAGCTCTCTCAGATACAGAAGTCAATATTCCACAGTTGCTAAGATATTGCTAAGAAAAATGCCATTATCTATAAATAGAAGGGATAGGTCTGGGGAAGCTGGGATAGCATAGGGATCAATTGCACAAAACTTTCTGCAGACAGAGTTTCACCTGTCAGACAAGTGGGAAATAAAATTATATACTGTGTTTGAAGCAATGAAATCCAAAAGTACCAGGTACACATGTTTTTCTAAATGTTCCAACACTTCTCAGACTTTATTACTCCTCTGAACTCCCCAAATAAACATTCTTATCTGATGGAAAATGAGGATGAAGGGAAATGATGAGTTATATTAGACCACCAAGTTAGAACTAGAGGGGTGAAAACTAGGAAGCTATTGGAACATGGTTATCTCCTGGAGCTGAGCTCTGATTTATGGCTATTTCCCCTTTACTAGATTTTTTTAGCAACTCCAACAACTGAGAAAAATAAAACAGTGAATTGTCTATACATTACTTCTCTAAGACTGATATTCAAAAGGTCAGATGCTGACTTTGTAAATGGACCAGTTGATGATATTGTTTGAGATTTGGGGCCAGATAATCACCTTAAAGGCAAATGAGTCTTCTAAACATGTATTTTTGGAGTAACAGACTGGATCTAGAATTGAACAAGAGGTGGAGAGAGCCCTGGATTAACTTTTGGGGGGGATACTTCATAGTGTTTTAATGACCCCAATTTCTTTCTGAAACAAAGGTTCATTCTTTTTTTTTAATTGATTTATTTGCTGGCTGCACCAGAATTCCCAGATGCCTTCATCCCTCCCCTCCCTACGAGAGAGAGAGAGAGAGAGAGAGAGAGAGAGAGAGAGAGAGAGAGAGAGAGAGAGAGAGAGAGAGAGAGAGAGAGAGAGAGAGAGAGAGAAAAGGCTTCACTGGAAATTTTTTCATTAATTTGTTTAGGTTCATCATTTTTAATAAAGATATTCTCTTAGTGGTGATCTATGAGAGTGGAAATCTTTGGGAGTCATGGGATACCCTGTAGGCGATAAAGATGAAAAACTGAAAGTCACCAAAGGTACAATGGAGAAATACTTGTCATGAGGAGATTGTAACATATAGCCAACCAAGGATTGGCCAAGACAAGTGACCTGAAATCATGTATTATAAAAATCCTCTACACCCCCCCCAAAAGGCATGTCACATGATGAGACTGAGAGATAAACCAATGTATGGGCTGCATGCTTCAATGGTGTCAGGATGTCAGGAGAACTGAAGGAAGGACTTTAGTCTTTCCAGGCATGTTGAGCCAATTCCTTATGGAGGACAGACAAAAGTTACACAGAGTGAGAGGGAATTAATGGGTTCCTATTTGCACCACCCAAGGTAGTACCCATATTAAAAGCACACATATACCTCCAAGCCTCTACCACCCCAGTGATTTGGGGGTGGAGCAATAAATGTGATTGGTTGATATTTTAATTGCTTAAAGTAGTAATTATCCACTTTGCATCCATTAGACATGCTCTGAGCACTGGGAACATTCAGACAGGAGTTAAGAGTTAAGAAGGTAAGTTGAAAGGATGCTTAAGACATTTCCTAGTGTGTGGCATTGGACACATCACTTAACCTTTCTCATCCCTAATTCTCTCATCTGTATAATGTCCTCTGAGGTCTCTCCCAGCTCTAAACCAATGATCGTATATCCTTATATTTGTAATATAGACTGCTAAGCAAGGACTCCATTGGAGTTTAAAGTTCCTAAAGAAGTATTTTATTTTAAGCTTTTTTTCCCCCCTAGTAGGCAAGCACATCCTAAAAAGAAATTCCTACTGAAGGCAGGTCTCAGGAACTAAGTAATTAGTCTTCATTGTTGGTCATAACAGAGGAGAGATAAATGGAGTAGAATCCATGTCTGTTCTGAAAAGTGATGTTAGTCCTCTTTTATTAATATTCAGAATCTAGACATGACAACATCTAGTAATCAATGTAATATAAAGACAGGGTGGTTGCCACTGCCTGTTGGGCTTTTGGGGGGCATATTTGAAAAAGATTGGTGTTCTTGATGACACTAGCTTCAGAAAGTAATCCAGAGGTGGATGAAGAGTGGAATTGGGAAGTTCTCATTATCATTACTGAGTGTCAAATGGTTAAAATTCCAGACACCACTTAAGGAATACTCCTTCAACTGCCTCTTGCAGTCTATGCAAAGAGAATTGTCTTTGCAAAAAAGTGTACCCCATTGAACTCTATCTGGCATGCCCCACCTCCATGTCCTCTTTTACTCTCAGAAAAAGATTTATTTAGAAGGCAACGTTTTTGGTAATTACATCCATCACATATGGAGTAAAAGAAAACCACCAAGATGCCAGGGAAGCTGCAGAACAGAGAGAAACCTGCTCCTATTTTCAATGCTATTCTGTCCACCCCTAAATGGGGCTCATTACCTAAGGTGCCAGGAGAAAGAAAAAGACAACCTGGTTTGAGAACAGTATATTTTAAAAGAATAGTGGGCAAGTATCTCCTGAGAGAAGAATCTCTCTATGTCCTAGGTGTTAAAAATAAATCCTCAGCAGGGAGAGAGGTGATAAGCATCACTTTTCCCTGACATGATTATCTGGGAGTTGGGGATGCTGCTCATCTCAGATTCTTCAGATCAAGGAGTTCAAAGCCATTTAAGTGTGTATGTATATATACATTACGTTATACAGATATTGCACATATATATATCTCCTTATATGTACATATTGTCTTCCCAATAGAACATAAACTCCTTACAGGTGAGAACAGTTTCATTTTTGCTCCAGGGCATAGGATATAGTAGGTATTCAAAAAATTCTTGATGAACTGAACCTGGGGAGCCCAGGTTTTAAGCTGGGAACCAATCACATTGCAGAGCCAAATATTCCCTTCCCTTTGTCCAGCAAGCCCACAAACTCCATAGTTTTATTTCAATGACTTGCATATTTCTAGTATAACAATATACTTTCCCATAACCCATGAACTGATTCCCATAGCTTAGCTACTAGAGAATTCCATTACATTAGACATCGTTTGCCCCCTGCAATATACATACTTATATATGTATGAAATAATGTTACTGACATATCTTTAATGCTCTAAGTTCTTTCCTCACAACCCCACGAGAAAGATAATGCCAACATTATTGCCTCCAAATTGCAACCTGAGGCTCAGAAACTTATTCTGGGTCAAAGCTGGTATTAGAGTTCAGTTCAAACCCAAGTCTCCTGATTCCAGTCTAGTGTTTTTTCTATTTGGTTATTGTATGTGTGGGCAAAACCAGAGGATCATAATTTTTGAGCTAGAACTGACCTCAGAGATCATCTAATTCAACTTTTTTGTTTTACAAACAAGGAAACTAATGTCTTGAGATCCGAGATCATTTGCCCATGATCATACCACTAAGTAATGGCAGAACCTTGGCCCAGCCCATGTTAGTTGGCTTCCAAGCCACTATGTCAGACTAATATGTTGATAACTCCCCATCAGACATTGTAGAGGTGAAAGAAGGGAAGATATAGAAAAGATAGCGCAATTTTCAAGGTCTCATGGCTTCTGTCTCCCAGACTTCTACAGATGTTACTACAAGGAAGCCCAAAGGACCAGAGAGGATTCAGAAATGGTCAAAGCAGCAACTGTCATCAGGCTGATGACACTGCAGTCCCTTGACCAGTCCTTTGGTTTGCTCTGTTCCTGAGATCTCAGGAAGCTTACAGCATAGCTCTATGTCTGATGCTTTGCCTGAGCCCCACACAATACCAGAGAACAAAAACACACTCACTGTTCCTAGCCACGCAATATTCTGCCATAAAGAGGTCTTACTTGATTCTCTTTCTCTTCTTCTTCTGTTCCAGCCATAATCGAAAAGTCACCAATTCTCTCCTATTGTATACTGCCTACAGATACTCCCAGAACAGGTGTGAGGTTGATGCTTTCATTAAAGCTATCATTAGCAGCTGTGGCCACTCTGTTCCCACAGCTCAGATGTCCTTCCTCCCTCACTGTGCTAATCAATCAATCAGCAAGCATTTATGGACTTTATAAGGAACTGGGGATAACCAATTTCAAAAAATGAGAGTCCTTGCCCTGAAGGAGCTTATGTTCTATCCCTAACAGCACAAGATGCCAGTAATAGAAGTACAGTGTCCAAAAGAAGTAAAAGCTCCACAAGGTTCAACATCATCATACTTTATTCAAAAATGGGCACTCTGGGGGTAAATGGACAAACAGGAGCATTTCTAGAGTAGTGTATTCACAAGGGTTAGGGAGCTAGAAACCCAATTTCTTTATTCAACAACTATTAAGCACCAAGCAAAGCATTATGTTAGCCCCTAGTAGGGGGAGGGTGTCCCTAAAAGATTAAATGTGGTAAGATTCATGAAATCCAGACACAAAGGAATCAGTCAGAGTAGGAAATACAGTAAGGATAAAACAGATTTGAATGAGAGATCTAGAAAATGGAAAGAGGACCATGGATCAAGGAAGCAAGATTTAGTATGTAGGGCAGAGTAGAGAATGCTAGACTCAGACAGGAAGACCTGAATTCAAATATTGTTTCAGATACTTCCTGACTGTGTTCTCATAAACAAGTCATTCTAATTCTCAGTTTCCTCATGAGTAAAATGGGGACAATAATACCACCTACTTCTCAGGCTTATCATAAGGCTCAACTGAGGGAACAAATGCAAAATGCCAGTACCCTTTGAATGCTAGAATCAATGCAGGTTTCAAAATGAAGGGTGTTAGGGTTGATGGCTTAATTCATAAACTCAGCATTTGCATTATCTATGAACTGTTTCTAAAAGGCAACACTATTTCCATTCCCAGTTCTGCAAATCCTCCTCACCTATGGATCCCAAACAGTATAGGATCCCTGCTTGGGGAGGATGAAGCTATGAAGCTATTAAAAGGAAATGGAGAGAAGACAGAGTCATCTTATTTTATTTCAGTTTTCTTTCTTGAGGAGAATTTTCTCTAGGCAGAACAACAACAAAAAAAGTTAACAGGGAATTGGACCTGGATACTCTCAATGGGGTCAACTCATCCAGGCCAGATTAAAGATCACTGAAGGAACTCCAGATGTGATGGCTGAGCCCTGGTTATTTTTGAAAAACCTTGGCAGATGAGGGAGATTCCATAGGACTAGATAAAAATCCAATTTTCAAAAGGGGAATAAGCTAGATTCTTTAAAATATAGACTAGTAACCCGGAGGTAGACTACTAGAAAAATTCTAGGAGGCATTATTTTAGGAACTTCTTATGAGCACTTGGGAAGCAGGGCAAGTCAGTGGTAAAGATTTTTGCTTCTGATCTGTATCTAAGTTAGACAAGATGATCTCTGAGGTTCCTTCTAACTCAGATTCATTGATTCTCCATTGTACAAAAGATTCCTGGATTGGATGCAAAGCTGCACTATTTAACCAACTTGTGTTATAAATTGTAGAAATGTTATAGGGAAGCTAAGTGGCACTGTGGATAACAGAGCAAGATTTGAATGAAGAAGACCTGAGTTCAAATTCTCCCTCTAGCTGTCTGATCTTGGGCAAGTAAGTCACATAACCTTTGTGTCACACTTTCCTCATTTATAAAATGGGAATAAGAATAGCCTCTACTTGTGATGAGGATCAAATGAGATAATAGATAGATTATAGATAATAAATCACAGATTTTAAAAATCATAGATCTATTTAAATCATAGAAATCATAACTGAAAGGAATAATAGAAATCAACTATTCCTCAACAAATGAAAGAATATTTGTAAAGTGCTTAGAGCAATTATCTGGCAGATAGTAGGTAATTTATAAGTGATTATTCCCTTCCCTATTCCTTTCTAAGTGGCAGTCCCTCTTTTTACAGTTGAGGAGACTGATATCTAGATGGTCAAAAATACTGGCCCAAGGATTTGAACCTGGATCATACAATTGTAGATTCAATTCTCTGCAGCCAATATCCCTTCAGTAATATTCCAAGAATGCCATTCCTATCCCATAACTTCAGAAAAGTCCACATTAAAATCCTGTGGTTCTGCTTTTAGGAAGGCTTTAAGGCATAATGAAAGAAAGAGCATTATTTTGTGAATTTTAGCTAGATATATATGAGTTATATCATGCAGCCAGAGCAATCCAGAAGGCTCTGTCCTCTGTGTGTGTGTGTGTGTGTGTGTGTATTTCCCTACATGTCTCCTCTGAATAATGTGCCAGTTCTGAATTGGGTGTTTGCTTTGCTAATTAAAGCAATGGAATTTACCTTGGTTTCTAAACATTTGGATTTCTTCTTCTGAATTTGGATTTCTTTTTCTAACACCAACATGAATGCAATTAGCTCAGTCTCTAAAGAGGCACCAACCCCACAGCCTCCCAGCCCCCACCATCACTACCAAAAAAAACAAACCCAAACCACTGCAGACATTCATTTGAAAATGGACTTTGGTATTCATAGTCCTCCACTGAGCCATGACAAACAACGACAGTCTATGGCCCGAGGAAGGAAGAGAGCTGGCTGTAGCAGAGGAGAGAATGTGGCAGCTGCAAAGCTACAATGTTCCACATCTGGCCTCTCCTGAGACCTGGGCCGCTGTCCCTGCAGAACCCCTCCAGGTGCTGCCACATGCTCCCCCGGCTGCTCCTAGCCTGCTGTGGGAGGGAGGGAAAATTGCGGAAGGAAGTGGGTGTCAAATAAAATATCCCAGAGTTCTGCTTTTTGCTCCTTGTGCCAACATAGTGAGTGACTACCCAGAGTGCAAGAGACCAAGGGATGCAAAGGATAAGAGGTAAACTGTCCAGATAAAGGAGAGAGCACCAGTTTAGGAGTCAGAAGATTTATGTTCTGAACCCTAGTGATTCAACTTGTGAGTGTCAACTTTTTCATCTGGTAAATGGGAATAATAATATTTGAACTTCCTATCTCAGGAGTATAGTGCAATGGGAAGAGAACTAGTTCTAGAGGGGATCAGATAAACCTGATGTTTACAATCTGTGTAACCCTAAATAAATCACCTAATCTAAATCCCAGTTTCTTCACAAAATGTATACTGGTTGCTCCCCCCCCCCCAGATCTATTCTATCTCTCTCTATGATCTTACATTATTGTGAAACATAGTTGGTATTTAAGCCCAGAACTGATGTATCAAATAATTTAATTCAATTTAAAATGATCCTATATTATTCTGAAACAGTGTTCCTATCTAAAAACCCAGGGCTATTGTGAGTATCAAATTTGCTGCTATTGTTCAGTCATTTTTCAGCCATGTATGGTTTATTCATGTCTCCTATTCAGGATTTTTTTGGCAGGGATACTGAAGTGGTTTGTCATTCCTTCTCCAGCTCATTTTACAGGGGAGGAAACTGAGGCCCAGGTCACACAGCTAGCAAGTGTCTGAAATCAGATCTTCCTGACTCCAACCAGAGCTCCAGCACTCTATCTGCTACTCCATCTACTTACCCAAATAATTCAATTCAATTAGACAAGTATTTACCTCCCTAGGTAAGGTTCTAGGTCAGATATTCAGAATACAAACTGAAGTAAGACCCAATCCCAATCCTGGTGCTCAGGAGCATAGAGGGGAGAAGACATGAACACAAATAACCATTAAATACGGTGCATCCACTTTTTTGAACTGTAAATTAGTTCTCTCAAAACTGTGACTCGAGAAGGGAAGGGTTGGAAAAACCTTGGCCTTTTGTAAAAATATTTAACATTGATAGCATCATATATAATACTGAAAGAGACCTGTTGGGTCATTGAATTGTACCTGCTCATTTTACAGATGTGAAGATCTAGACCTATAGAAGTTAAGTGACTCACCCACAGTCACACACAGGTCATCAACAGCAGAACCAAAATGTGTGTGAACCTAATTAAGTCTTATAGCTGAAAGTTAAAAGATCTTTCCACTATTGCACAGTGCCTCTATGTCACATTCAAAAAAGTACATCTCTGCCCAAATTCCACTTTATTTTGGCATAGCCCAGACTTCTTATCCCTGTGCTCCTTTCCCCACTGTTGCTGGGAATTCTAGAGTGCCTAGTCCTGAGTGGAAGAGCTGAGCGCTCACATTAAGACCCTGGTGTACCCTGATGAATGAAGCTCCCATGGCCGGTGCTAGACAATGACATTTTCTAGCCCATTGCCTACTTCTAACTGCTGGGAAACCAAATGATAGCCTTAAGCAGGCACATCATTATCTAACACACTCTGGCCTTTACAGCCCTCCTCCTCATTGGGCCAGGCTCTTTCCCTAGTGGATATCACAAGCCAGTGACAGCTCTCTCACAATAGCCAGGGCGGTAATGAACTGTAACATCACTGTAGGCATCAGGGAAGGGAGAGAGGATGCTCAGAAGGAAGATGAGGACTGCCAGATAGCAAATACCTTAGCAATTAGATATGATGGGAGAGAGGATTCTGGGGCAGAGACAGCAGGCTTAACAGTTTGTTGACTCCAACTGTTTACAACATTCTCAAAGCCATAATCTCCTGTTTATGACAGAGGAAGTGTGGGCAATAGAAATGATTACCGCGTTGCAGACAAAGCCCGACTGCTGGAGGTGAGAGGAAAAGAGAACAGCAGGCGCCCGCTGTGCTTCAGGAGAGTTGTTTTCCCAGGTGCCAGGCATGCAAAGGCATTGAGTGCCTGCTGTGTAGTCTCTGGGTTACAGACTCTGACAAAAGAAAAGGAGGGGAAAAACATGTTAGGATGCTTTAGCCGAAAGCAGTGAATGCAGCTCTGAATCTTCAGGGAAGGGAATTATAATAACTGACATTTGCTTTGTACTCCAAGGTTTGCAAAGCTCATCTGATCCTCATAACAATCCAGTGAGACAAACATTGCAGCAGTTATTATCCCCATTGTACAGATGCCAGTCAGAGGCTTGACCTTGGAGTCAGAAAGCTCCAAGTTCAACTACTGCCTCCTTTGCCTATTTTTCATGACCCTGGACAGCTCCATTTCTTTTCTCTGTACTTTAGGCAATAAGAGGTTCCTAAATTTTTGAGTCATGGACCCTTTGGGCAGTCTAATGAGGCTTGTAGTCCCCTTCTCAGAATCACATTCTAAAAATTCACACAATGAAATACAATTTCAAAGGAGAAAATTATATCAAAATACAAATGTTAATTAAAAAATAAAACAAGTTTATGGCCCCCAATTTAATAACCCCTGATCTAAGACTACCTGTCATATATGCTAACCAACTTTAATTTTGTGGACCTTTCTCTCCCATCCCCCTTTCCTTCTTCCTCTTCCTCCCTCTCTCTTCCTTCCCCACCTCTGCTAGTCTCCCCACCACCACCACCACCACAATTTCCTTACTCTCTCTGTCTCTGTTATAAGGAATGACTCTTTGAGGAGATGAAGGCTACATTTGGAAAGGAAAATGATTTAAAAACAAAAAGGTATTAATATTTTTTCCAAAGATCCTAAGTTGCTGGTGAGGTACTCATTTAGGCATTTTCCACACTTAGCTCTCCATCCTAATGAAATCACAGGTCAAGGCCAAAACCAATCAATAATTACTTACAGATGGAGAAATTGGTGGCCAAAAAAGTCAAATGTCTTTTCTATGGTCAAAATGTTAAACTAGCTCTTTTTCCTCTACACCCAGTAAATTGCATTCATAGTGACCCATATGTAGCTTTGTAGCCATAAAGCAAAACTAGATTCAAAGCTTTAAAAAGATAAAATCTAATTGTTTTAAAATATTTTAGGCAAAATAGTGAAATTGTTTTGACTTACCTTTTAACTTGAATTTTATTTTTGTGACTTTTATTCTTTTTAAAGGCCTAAACCCAGTTTTTTCTTCTGTGTACATCCAATTTAGCACTGTGCAGATTTCATCTCATTTGTGAATTAGACTGTTATTACAAAGGAACTGTATAATATTTGCCACACATATCACCCTGAAGAACTCAACCTGTGAGCAGAAGTAGAAAAAAATAGCTACTAATAGCAGTAATAATACAAAGTAATAAAAAATATAGCACTTTAATGCCAGCAAAGCACTCATTCCTCTCAGCTTTTGTGCAGCCTTTGACACTATGATCACCCTCTCTTCCTTTATATTCTTTTCTAGGATTTTTTGGACACTATTCTTTCCTAGTTCTCTTCCTCTCTGTCTGACCATTCCTTTTCTGTCTCCTTTGCTGAATCCTCATACAGATCATAGCCTCTAACATTTAGTGATTCTCTTCTGGGCTCCCTTCTCCCTTTATTCTATTTCCTTGGGGATCTCCTCCGATCCATTGGACTGAATTATGATTGTTATGTTGATGATTCTCAAATCTACCATTCTTGACTTAACTTCTTGGCTGACCTCCAATCTCTCATCACCAATTGCCTTTTGGGTATCTTGAACTGGATGTCCTGTAGATATCTTAAACTCAATATATCCAAATTTTAACTCATTATCTTTCCCCCTAAACCCACCACATTCCTACCTTCCCTATAACTGTGTCATAGGTAACAACATGTTCTCAGTCCTTCAGGTTCACACCCTAGGAGTCATCTTGAATTCCTCAATCTCTCTCACCCCCCACCCAATATTCACGCTATGCCAAAGCCTAATGATTTTCCCTGCGGCATCTACTGAACATAACCTCTTCTCTTCCCTGATATGATCACCACTCTGATTCAGGCCCTTATCATTTCTGATTGATCTATTATAACTGCTGGGGAGCAGCTAGGTGGTTCAGTGGATTGAGAGCCAAACTTAGAGTTGGAAGGTGCTGGGTTGATATCTAGCCTGAGACATCCTACTTGTGTGACCCTGGGCAACTTAACTCCCATTGCCTACCCCCTCACAGCTCTTCTACCTTGAAACTAATGCACAGTATTGATTCTAAGATGGAAGGAAAGATTTTTAAAAATTAAATAAAAATACCTGCTAGTAGGTTTGCTTGCTTCAAGTCTCTCCCCATTCCAATCCATCTTCTATTCAGTCACCAAATTGATTTTCCTAAAGCAAAGAAAGCCCCACCATATCGTTATCCTACTTACTAAATTACAGTGTTTCCTATTGCCTCTGGGATCAAATATAAAAGCTCCTATTTGGCATTCAAGAACCTTCATAACCCAATTCCTGCCTCCCTTTTCTGTCTTCTTAAACCATGCTCTTCACCATCTTCTCTTTGATCCAGTGAAATTGGCTTCCTTTGTGTTCCAGAAACTAGATACTCCATCTTTTAGCACAGGGAATTTTCTCTGGATTTCTCCCATACCTAGAATGCTCACCCTTTTCTTCTCTACCTACTCACCAAAATCCCATTTTCTTCAAGAAGCTTTTCTCAGCCTCTGAATTCTAATGCCTGCCCTTTGTTAATTATTTCCCTATTCTTCTCCTCTAGAATTTGTTTGTATGTATTTACTTATTGTCCCTCCCTCTCCCCCCCCCATTAAACTGTGAGTTTCTTGAGGACAAGGACTCTGTTTTGCTTCTTTTTGTAGCTTCAGTGCTTAGCACAACACTCAGCAGCACATATTAGGCATTTAGAAACTGTTAATTCACTATTGACTACCTGCATTAACTCATTTGATCCTCAGTTGACAATTCTATGAGAAAGATATTATTATCCCCATTTTATGGTTGAATAAGCTAAAGCTGAGAAAAACTAAAGGATTTGCTCAACCTCACTCAGCTAGCACCTGAGGAATGATTTGAACCATGGAATCATAGGATTTAGAGTTAAAAGAGACCTGAGACAAAGAAACCTAATAATTTCACAGATGAAGAAACTGGGTGAAAATAGTTAAATGACTTGTCTAAGAGTACAATAGCTGTTAAAAAGTCTGTGAAAAGGATTTAATTCAGATCTTCCTGATTCTAGGTCTATCGTTATCCTCTATGTCAGGTTGTCACCTATCTTCCCCCATTGCAATATACATACATGTTATAGAATTTCCAAACTGATAAGCAGGACGCTAAAAGTCATACGGCTCATTGTCCTCACCATGTAGATAGAGAAAATGAGCAAGAAATTTGTTGAGTCATTTATCTAAGGTCATACAGAAAATTATCAAATTCCTTTTTAAAAAAAATAACTCATAAATTTTACAGTGTTTTGTGGTGAACAAAGTACTCTCCCCATTGACAACCTTAATAACAGTGAACCTATGATGATTCTCGTTATACATATGAGGACATTGAGTCTCAGTGAAATTAGGTGACTTGCCCATAACCACACAGCTTGCAAGTAGCAGAGCTGGGACTTAAACATAAATTTTCTGTTCCTAAGTCTGACTTAATTTGTGAAAGACCTGAAATTTTATAATAAAGAAATCAAAGATGACTTCAAATCAGTTATTTTTTCTACTTCTATTTAATTAATTGATTTAGAATTTTTTTCCATGGTTACATGATTCATGTTCTTTCCCTCCCCTTCTCTCTTTCCCCTCCTGGAGCTGACAAGCAATTCCACTGGGTTTTACATGTTTCATTGTTCAAAACCTATTTCCATATTATTGTTATTTGTAATAGAGTGATCATTCAGAGTCTACATCCCCAATCATATCCCCATTGACCCATGTGACCAATCATATGCTTTTCTTCTGTGTTTCTGCTCCCACATTTCTTTCTCTGGTTGTGGATAGCGTTCTTTCTCATAAGTTCCTCTGGATTGTCTTTGCATTGCTGCTGGTAGAGAAGTCCATTATGTTCAATTGTGCCACAGTGTATCAGTCTTCAGATCAGATTTTAAATCAGTTAGAATAGTGGATGTGGGGGTGCTTGGAAGTCAGGCTGGTGGATTACTTGAGTTTGTGAGTTCCAACCTGCAGTGGGGCTAAATGTGATTATGTGTCCCCTAAGTCTGGCACCAATATGGTGAGCCTCCTGTAGAGGGAGAGCCAAAAGGATGTTGAAGGAGGGGTGAACTGACCCATATTAAGACTTCCATACAGATCAGCAATGGGATTGATTGTATGAATGGACATTACTAGCCTGGGTAAGGTAAGAAGAGTCTTTCCCCACATCAAAAATCAGTTAGAATAATATCTAACCTAACACCTTGCCTAGCTTCCTATAAATGACATGTTCTTCCATGAGGATGTTTATTTGAGAATACTGCTAAAATCTCTTGAGATGGTGTTCAGGAGTCCAGTGAAGTACTATTGACAAGGGATCACCTGATAATAACATGAAAGGGAAACACTATTAATATACCCATTATTCTCCCAACCATTTGGTTATGAGGGGAGGAGAGAAGAAGGGTTAATTTATTCATGAGGAAGAGTATCCAGTCCCAACATGATCACGATGCCTGGTTTGCAAGGAACTCCTGATTTTTTTTCCTTTAAATCCAATTTTCCAGTTGGTTTGGCTGGGGCAATAAGGTGTCAAGTGCCATGACAGAGGTCAGTGCTAGAAGGTGTTTGACTTTCTTTACATAATTCATCAGAACATTTCAGGGGTGAAAAATCCATCTTCATTGACATTTGTCCTGGGAAGTGCTCACAAATCAAAGGGAAGTCAGTCTAAGGCTACACTTTTCTTTTCCTACATGAGAAGGCCTCCAAATACTGTTTCAGTTAGCTATGTTTATTTACATTTAGGCACAAAGTCCCTGGAGAAAGCTCAAGAACACAACTTAGGAACGGTACTCACGTGGGAAATGGAATGAGTATATTGGGCTCCTTTTATCTCTGTTTAATTTACCATTGCTGTCATTACAATTATTTTCTTAATCATTTTGACCACAATTCTGGAACCTGCAACAGCGATCATGGCAGCCAAGCAAGGAAGATGTTCACTCCCATCATTTACTTAGCAAAGATCTTCATTCACCTTTTGGAAGAATTTTAGCAACTTGGGGATGTGCTCCCTTCTAACCTCTCCTCTAATCCCTTGTTCCTTTAAAACTGTTCAAATTCCACCTTTTTCAGGAAGTCTTTCCTGATCTTAACAGTTACGGATGCTCTCATTTGAAAAAATTAATTTCTACTGATGTTGTGTATAATTATCTGTTAACATGTTGTCTTTGCCAATAGAATGTAAGCTCCCTGAGTTCCAAGACCATTTCATTTTTGTTTTTGTACCCATAGCTCCTAGCACAAAGCCTGGCACATAATAGGTGCTTAATAGCACAGTGCCTGGCAGGTAGTAAGTGCTTAATAAGCCTTTATTGAATTAATAATGTTATTGATTGGCAAACTGACTTTATTGGTACACATTATTCAGTGTTATCTCTGAATCCTAAAGATATAAAGAATTCCCTGAAACTTAACAAGAGTTGGACAGAGACTTTTATTTTTTTAACTTTAATTTTTTAAATCAACAAGCATTTATTGTCTCTCCCTTCCACTGCCTCCCTCCTCATTAGAAAAAAAAAATCCAAATCCTTCAAACAATATTATGTAGTCAAGCAAAATAAACTCTTATAATGAACATTTCCAAATATAATAATAACATTTTCATAGTACCTATTATGTGTTAGATACTGTGCTGATTACTATTATTATCTCATTTGTTCCTCACAACAACCCTGGAAGATAGGTGCCTTTATTAGCTCCTTTTACAGATGAGGAAACTTAGGCAAACTGAGGTTAAGGTCCTTGTCCAGGATCATACAGCCAATAAGTGTCTGAGGCCAAATTTGAACTCAGGTCTTCCTAATTTTAGGTCTAGCCCTCTATCCACTATCACACACATGTGGGTGTGTGTATGCATTTCATTCTGCATCCTTTGTCCAACACTCCTCTGTTAGGAGATTCGTGGAAAGCTCTTATCCTTCAAAATTGTGCCGAGTTATTCCACTGATCATAGTCTTTCAAAGTTGTTTGTCATCACGACATTGTCGTGACTGCATAAATTGCTTCCCTCTTTCTGCTCACTTGACTCTACATTCACAAAGTTTTCTTAAGCTCATTCCTGCCATCATTTCGAACATAAAGCACAAGAATGCTGTTGCACTCATATGCCAGTTTTGTTGGCAATCCTCCACTGACTGTGCTTAGGTTCTGGTTCTTTGACACTACAAAAAGAGGAGTTGTTACTAAGGGGTTTATATCCAATATGGCTTCTTTTTCTGTTGTCTCTTTAGAGTCTTGGTAAGATGATTTAAGAGTTGTGACTTAAAATCTAGATTTAATTGGTTGCCAGGGGAAATCCCAAAGAAAATATCCAAGTCAGTCTGGTATTTTATGGTAATTTAATTAATATAAAGGGAAGGAATTAAGGAGAGGGAAGGAAAGGGATATAGGATTTCTTCCGCCTGGCCTGTGCCAGGGGGAATTTAAAAATCCCTGCCTCAAGGTCTCTGAAGAAGATTAGAGGCTTCTAAGAGGATAAAGTTAGAAAGTAAAGGAAGAAAACTCAGCCAGAAACTCACCACTGAACCAGAAAATAGCTTGTAGCCACTCTAAGATGCTGAAAGGCTCAGCACGTTCCTCTCATCTAACTATCCACCGCCAATAAGGGAAAGCGAGTGTTTCCAATCAAGATCTTCTCAGAGACAGCAAGGGAGCCAAATATATAGACCTTTCACCCTTGTGTCTCCTCTTCTAAATGCCCATTCCTAGTTCTCATCTTCTTTTGATTAGATTATATCTTTAGAGCTACTTCACACTTCTTTGTTGAGCTCACCTTTTGTTAGTTACTTGACCTTTTTGTGATTAATTTAACCTTTATAGTTACTTAACACCTTTTTGTATTAGGATACTAAAAATAGACAGCTTAAAGTTCTAGCTTCACTATGAGGTGAGAACTAAGTACCTTCATTGTTCAATCAGGAGATAACAACTTTATCTTCCCCTAAAGTATGTCTAAGTAGGGTGGAGTAATTTAGAGTTCCCAAGACATTCCTGATTTTGTTAAACTAAGTATCTTCATTGTTACAACAGGAAATAGCTAAATCCAGTCTTCACAGTTTAAAAGAACCTTTCCATAACATTCAATCTACAATTTTGGTTCATTCTTTTTATTGAGAGGTGAATGACTTGTTATTTCTTTTATATGATGCCTACTATATGCCAGGTATCATTTGATCCTCATAACAACTTTGAGAGATAGGTTCTCTTATTATCTCTATTTTACTGTTAAGGAAACTGAGGCAAATGGAGAATATGTGACTTTCCTAGAGTTACACAGTTAGTATCTGAGGCGAGATTCAAACCTGAGTTTTCCTGACTCCATACGCCAATGTGCCAACAAGTTGCTGGTCTAGTCACCCACTTGCATGTATATCCCCAGCACCTAGAAAAGTACCTGGCAATAGTTGGTGCTTCATAAATGCTTATTGATTTAGAACATAACATTGAGGGGCTTCTTTTACATGTCTGACCACTGTGACTAATTGTAGGAAAGGGGAAAAAGAACTGAGTACTTTAGTTCAATGACTAGCTTTATTTTGTACTACATTTATGACCCTAGGAAGAAAGAGCTCCTACTCTATCTTGGGTGCTGTACCCAAGGCTTTAGTTTCTTACAACAACATGTGAGGCAGGTGCTATTATTATTTGCTTTTTATAGATATGAAGAAACTGAGCTATCCAGAGATTATGTGACTTGACCAAGGTCACACAGCTAGTAAATGTCTCAGGTTAGATTCAAACTCAGGTCTTCCTGACTCCAGGCCTCCCTGGAGGGATGAATGATATTAATGGATAACTCTGGAGGGCATTCAAGAAAAGAAGAAATAGCAAGTTACAACAAATGGAAGGAAAAGAATGGCATCTTCTGAAGTTTTACTTTCATTTGGAGTTCTAAAATCAAGTACAGAGAAGCAATTTAAAATTTCTGAAGTGGCAAACCCTCTGCTTCCATTCATTGTGACAGTTATTTTCTCTCTGCTGCAATCATCTATCTATTAATACCATCTCTCTGCACTCGTATAATTCAGTTTCAATCCCGTCATTGCATTCTTATCTTCACAAGACATCTATTGTAAAATGGACATGATTAATTTTTTCCCCCTCCAAACACTAACCCCTTCTTATTCTATCCCTGGTTAGATCTGGAGGTGACCCGAGCCAGCCTGTGATAACACCTACTTTACATTATTAACACTGCCATATAGCTCTTGGTAGAAATCTAAATTCTCTCCTTTAGTGACTGACCTTTCAATGGCTCCATGGGGAGATTTCAGACATAACTGGAATTGTGGATAAAGCCAATATCTGGGTTCCCTAAAGAGATGCTTTGTGATGAGTATCTCAACATGATAAAAAAAAAAAAAACCCAGCAGCATGATTATACATCCATCATCTCTATCATAGGATAGAAAAAAGAACACTGATCTGGGAGTCAGGGGACGTGGGTTCTAGACTCGACTCTTCCCTAACTAGTTCGGCTGCTTTGAACAAATTACTTTCCCTCTGCAGACTTCACCTATAAATCACTAGGTCATAGAACAAGAGATTTGGAACTGCAAGGGATTGAAGAGGTCATCTAGTCTAATACTAGTACTTTATTTTTCATTCAGTCTCTTTTTTCAATTCATGAACAGGTATTTTCTCTCCCTTTTACCTCTTTCCTTCAACCTCCTACCACCACTCCCACTGGATAAATGACAACATTTGTTATACATAACAAATTTGCATAGTAAAGTCAAACAAATTCCAACATTAACCATGTCCAAAAATGTATTTCTATTAGTGTAAATATTAATAATATGGAAAGAGGTCTGGATCAATGAAACATGTAAAACCCAGTGAAATTGCTCATTGGCTACGGGAGGGGGCTGGAGAGGAGGGAAGGGAAAGAACATGAATCATGGAACCATGGGAAAATATTCTAAATTAATTAAATAAATAAAATTAATTTTAAAAATTTTAAAAAGAGCTAAAAAAAAGAGTTCTCTAAAATGTATTTCTTATTCTGCATGTTTAGTCCCTCACTTCTCTTACAGGAAGTATACAGCATTCTTCCAACATTTTTGTTTTACAGATGAGGAAACTGAGACTCAAATTGATTACTCCAAATCCAGGAGTTTCCCATATATTGTTAACTGTAAGATCCCTTCTAGCTTTGATATTCTGTGATGGTTTATTCAAGGAATGCTCAAATTATAGGAGTATTCAAAATTTTCAATTACAGGGTTTTTTCAGAATAATTTACTTTCAAGTTCTCTTATGTTAAACTGTTTTGTGCCCAACTAGCTTTATGTTCTGAACAAGTTCCCTTCATTCCATCACACTTTTAGAGATCAGATGTTCATTTTCTTATTTCTTTTGTTTTTTAAATAAAACCCTTACCTTCCATCTTGGAGTCAATACTGTGTATTGGCTCCAAGGCAGAAGAGTGGTAAGGGCTAGGCAATGGGGGTCAAGGGACTTGCCCAGGGTCACACAGCTGGGAAGTGTCTGAGGCCAGATTTCAACCTAGGACCTCCCGTCTCTAGGGCTGGCTCTCAATCCACTGAGCTACCCAGCTGCCCCCATTTTCTTATTTCTTAATTGATATTTCAGTTATTTCCTATATCCTGACAGTTATATACCTAAAGGTTCTTGCCATGTAATTCCACTATTACTGTGATTTGTTAGTGATTCTTTCCCATTTAAAAAAAATAAAAAAAGAAAGGTTGAACATATTTAACACAAAACCTGATTTAAAAACACTTGGATGAAAAGATATGAGGAAATGCTTTAACGTTTTCCTGATTTAACTTTGTTGAGTATGGAGAACTGAGGGAGTTGTGAAATAGTTCATTCCCCAGATTTAGCTTTTCTCTGAAAGCACAGACATTAAAAACAGGTTATGTGATATACATGTATGTATGTATACACACATATGTATATACTGTTTGCAAAGCCATCAGCTGAATTTCAATTCTATCCTATACATTAATATTATAAAAATGACAATGAAGAAGACACTAATAAACTGATGATGAACGAATGAGCAAAACCAGAACAATTTCTATAATAATATTGCTCTAAAGATGAACGGTTTTGAAATCCATAAAAACTAGGATCAACACTGTGACCATCAATGATTGCAAAACACCCTCAGTGAAGGATGCTGCCCACTTCCAGTCAGAGAAGTGATAGGTTTAGGGTTCAGAATTATATGTGTGTGTATAGACATATATACATATAAATAAGAAACAATAGAGCAGTATGGGAAAGGTGCTGGAAAAGTAGAATGTTGGATGTACTTTCAGATGAGGTTACTATATTGCAAATATATGTTCTACTTTGTTACAAGCGACCTCTCCCAGAGTGGGGAGAATCAGTGAATATTTGTAATTCAAAACAAAAACAGAAAGAGAAGTGGGGGAGGGAGAGAGGATGGCAGACAGACAGACAAAGATAGAGAGAAAGGGGGGGGGAGAGAGACAGAGAGAGAGAGAGAGAGGGAGGGAGAGAGAGAGAGAGAGAGAGAGAGAGAGAGAGAGAGAGAGAGAGAGGAGAGAGAGAGAGAGGAGAGAGAGAGAGAGAGAGAGAGAGAGGGGAGGGAGGGAGAGAGAGGGAGGGAGGGAGAGAGAGAGAGGGAGGGAGGGAGAGAGAGAGAGAGAGAGAGGGAGAGAGAGAGAGAGAGAGAGGGAGAGAGAGGGAAGGAGGGAGAGAGAGAGAGAGAGAGAGAGAGAGAGAGAGAGAGAGAGAGAGAGAGAGAGAGAGAGAGAGAGAGAGAGAGAGAGAGAGAGAGAGAAGGAAAGAATTTCTCTACTGAAGAAACTCATCTTCCAAGCAGACACACATGGGCTGGATAATGTGTCCTGCGACGAGTCTAAGTAGCCCAGGAATACAAGGAGTCACACTAACCAAGCAGGAAAGGAATCTCTGGGTAGTGGCCACAACCTGGTTACCTTCAAAGTCATTTCAAACTAGAGGAAGCTTAGTGATACAGAATACTGATCTTAGGACAACCTGAGTTCAAATACTGCTTCAGACACTTAGTAGCTATGTGACCATAGACAAGTCATTTAATCTCTTCCAATCTTGGTCTTCTCATCTGTAAAATGGGATAAGAATAGCACTAATCTGACAGCATTATGTTGATGGCAAAATGATATAAAATATGTAAACCATTTTGCACTTTGAATCTTAAAGGATAGCAATTATTAGAACCTCCTTTCAATTCTGAACTGTATTTTCTCTCTCCATTTGCTCTCATACACTTACTTGTTAGCTCCAGAATTTCTGGCTTTCTTCAAGGCTTAACTCAAGTGCCCACTTTTACATGAAGCCTTCCTTCTTTTCTCCCCTGCCCCTCCCAGCTGGGAAGCCCCTCCCAATAAAACTATGCTTCATTTATATAAACTATAAAATCTTTTGAATAGAGATGGTGTCAGTCTCTATATTTGTATCCCAGATACCTAGCAAAATGCCTGGCACAAAGAACATGTTAAATAATGTTTGCTTGCTTGATCACATAATTTCTGCATTATCTTATGGATGCATATGTTATCTCTTCTGATAGAATATATATAAACTTCTTGAAGACAGGGATTATTTCATTTCTGTCTTTGTATTTCCTGTGTTTTTCCTGGCACATAGTAGGCACTTAATATACCTGTCTAACACAGAAAAGCCCCACTTCTGGCTAAGTAGAAGAGCACCAATCAAGCAGTCACCAGCCAAGAGCTCTCTGAGAAAGAATTGATAAAAGAATAGGTCCAGGTAGACTTGGAGTGATGAGGGGCGACACTTAATTGTTCATCCTTCCTCTCTCCTAATCCTGATCATTCTGTACCTTGTTAAATTATGTAGTGAACTGGGCTTCACGTGTCAGTCTATTTACTTTCCTTTTGTCTTTCACTCCATGAGAGTTCATCCAGCTGATGCAAAGTTAATTGCCCAATGAGCCATTCCAAATATAGAAATAAGCTGACATAATGATATATCTTTCATCACCCAGGTTCCCTTACTAAATAACCTTCCATGTTAGAATCAATACTGTGTATTGGTTCCAAGGCAGAAAAGTGGTAAGGGGGAGGGTTAAGTGACTTTCCCAAGGTCACACAGTTAACAGTAACTAACATTTTTAACCTTAAAAATGTGGCAAATAAAAATCATTTTTTCTACTTAGGAAAATTCACTTATGTCCAATCATCTCCCTAAAAATAGGCTTCTCTTTCCCCTAAATTCCTTATCTTTATCACTCCCTTGCTCAAGAAACTTCACTGACTTTTTATTGTTTAATTCTTCATATCTAGTTTTTTTCATGCCATCTTCAAAGGATTAAAAAATTCAAGGTCTCCATAGTCTGGCTCCAACTTCTCATCCAAACATACTTAAGACATACTCCCTGATCACTTCACATAGTAATTGCTGCCTCTCGGTCTCTGTTTATGTTTTTCCCCCTAAGTGGAACTCATCTCTCAAGAAATCTTTTCTAGCTTTCAAGGTTCCCCTCCTCTGAGAAGCTTTTCCCCAACTACAACTGACTTTACCAGGTTATTAGATTATCTGTGACAATTTCGAATGTGTCCTCTCTCAGTCTATTTCCTCATCCATAAAATGGGGCTAATAATAGCACCTACCTCCCAGGGTTAATTGCGAGGATAACATGAGGTAACATTTGTAAAAACCTTTTCCAAACCTAAAAATATAATATAAATTGGTCATTATTACTTAGAATTACTTAGAATCTGCACAATCTTGTACCCAGTTATTTTTCTCTAATTGCTGGGTTAACATCGTCCCAACTGGTCTCTAAATTCTCTGAGAACAAAGACACTGCCTTAAACTTCTTGGGGGGGGGGGGCTAAGTGAAGGGCTGATCAGACAGGAAGTGCTCACTCAATTGAGAATTGCTTGATTGAAAAGCAACATCCTTCCCAAAATCCCAGGATTTCAAAGTTGGAAATCTTGGTGGCTATCTTGTCCCCAAAAGAATCCCTGCTACAACATACTTGACAAATGGCCATCCAATCTTTTCTTGAAGACTTGAATTTCCAGAAGAGAGTTATCTTAAGTCCTCTAAGTCTTCTCTTCTCCATACTAAACATTTCTAATTCCTTCAACTGATGAACTAGAGGGCCTTCATCATTCTGGTTGCTCTCCCCAGGAAGTTTTTTAGTTTCTCAGTGTCTTTCCTAAATTGTCGAGCCCTAGACTGAACACAAAATTCCATCTATAACTAAGGCAGATCTCCCCAGTGCTGGAAGTTCTTTCTTTCTTTCTTTCTTTCTTTCTTTCTTTCTTTCTTTCTTTCTTTCTTTCTTTCTTTCTTTCTTTCTTTCTTTCTTTCTTTCTTTCTTTCTTTCTTTCTTTCTTTCTTTCTTTCTTTCTTTCTTTCTTCTTTCTTTCTTTCTTTCTTTCTTTCTTTCTTTCTTTCTTTCTTTCTTTCTTTCTTTCTTTCTTTCTTTCTTCAGCAAAAGATAATATTAGTGTTTGGGGCTTCTGCTGACTTGTAGTTCACTAACCACTACCATCACCATCCCATAATTAGAAAGACATTTTCTAACTATGCCTCCTCCAACTGGTACAATTAAAAGGAAGTAGTAACATGACTGGGTAACTGGGTGGGACAATGGGCAGAGTGCCAGACCTGGAGTTAGGAAGACATCTTTCTGAGTTCACATCTGACCTCTGATACTAACTGTGTCACCCTGGGCAAGTCATTTAATCTGGTGTGCCTCAACTTCTCATCTGTTAAATGAGCTGGAGAAGGAAATGACCAACCACTGAAGTATCTTTGACAAGAAAACCTCAAATGGCACCACAATGCGAACAACACTAACATCATTAGTGGTTAAAGACAGGTGCAGACTCTTTAAACATGTCTTTTTCATCCATTATACATCTGTAATTGGGACTGGAGAAATAAGGGAAAGGACAGTGCTTATCCTTCCCCAACACCCTAGAGGATCATTCTGGATTGGAGACATGAACAATTGTTAAAAATGCACCCATGTTGACATGCCAAAGATGGAGAATTTTTCAGATAGTAGGATATTGGAAATGGAACTGGCACATGTTCAGAGCACTTCTGATGCTACTCCCCAAAGAAGAAAGACTGGGAGCCTGTTTTCTGAGAGCTGCATGATGATATATACAGTAATAGAAATGCACTAGAGAGACTCAGTGCACATATAGATATTCTATAACTAATTATAGCCTGCATGTAATGGACAGCAGCCTCTTTGACTGGCTGTAGTGAATTGGAACAGAGGATGGAAGTCTAGAAGGGTTTTAGTTGGCCTCGGCCTCATTCTCATTGGCTGCTTGCTTTTGTCAGTTCCCTGTGATCATTTACCTGCAGCATCCAGTGAGAGATGATGCTCTAAGAGGACACACAGGTCTTAGGGCTTTTCTTAATCAGACTAATATGTGGTTCCATGAAATTAGCCTTGGTTCTTGCCTTAAGGCTTTCCATTTAGGTAAAGGAAATTAAGCTAAAGGTTCTAATTCAGTGAGTCTCAAAAGGTTGCAAGAATATTAATGAGTCACCCGTTATTCTAGTGTCGCAGAGTTCTAGTGTTCAGGTTTTGTATCTGCTTCAGCACTGATGCCCCAGAGAACAAGCAGCAACTTTGGGGAGCAATCTTCAGGGCTCATCAGAGATAGCTGTGACGATGATTCATCAAATAGCAATGATGCATTTGGATGTGAACCTGGAAGAGCCAACATCACATAGGAACTGAGCTAAGTTTGAGCCTATTCTTCGAAGATACCACCATGGAATCAGGGGACAGTATGCTCCACACCCTGGATGGTTGTGGGGAAAATGTTTGTACTTTTGCTATTGCTGTATCTTTGAACTAAATCAATTTTTGTAAAAGCTAATTGATTTTAAGTGGTTAAAAGGAAACTGAGTAATAGTGAGTGGTAGAATTAGAGATGCCTCTAACCTTCCAGGGTACCTCTAGAAGCCTGAAGGGCAGATGTAGCCATCATGGCCCTGCATGAGTAACTCAGCATATATTTTCTGTACTTCAGCAATGTAATATTAAAAATTAATATCCAAATACTCCAAATATTATTTTTATATGATTAAATAATAACAACTTGAAGCAAAGGAAAGAATAGCATCAGTAAAGGGAAAGTTTCCCAGACCACACTCTTGGGAGAGAGCGCAGAGCCCCTTATTTCCCCAAACTTCAGGAAGTAACTTAAAAGGATTCTGGGTAAATGTAGTTCAAGTATATCAAATTTCTATTTGCACAGAAACCAATTCCTATTGGTTTCTATCCTCTGCCAGGATTTTGACCCTTTGATTTCTTTTCAACTCAGGTCCTTTTAATATTATATTACCTCAGCAAGGAAAGCACTGTCTTCTTTCCATTATAATCTTCAGTCCCAACTTGTCTGTCCACTCTCTGCTTACCCTTCATGACATTTTCCTCTGAGACCCCTTTCCAATAATCTCCTGTTTCTTCACCTTCCTACTTGGGACACAATATATAGATGGAACCTAAGTAGAAATCTTAAAAGCCTATAACCTGATCCAACAGTTTCTTCTTTTACTTTTTTATCTAGACCTATGATTTCATCTGTATATGGAGCTTCTTATGTGGAAGAATCTTACCAGCAATGAAATTTTCTTAGAGGGTATTCTGGGAGTAATGAAAAATTAAGTGACTTACTTGTCTATTGTAATGATTAAAATTAATATACAATAACTAAATATTATATTTTACAAAGTTTTATTAATAATACTAAAGCAAAAGAACTGCCTGAATTCAGCTGGGTCACAGGTCAAAGAGAGAACATGAAAGGAGCATGCATCCACTTAAATGCCAATAACATGATCTCTGTGATCTTGTCAATGTGGAGACTCAGGAGAGATTATAGGGAATTTTGGGAAATACTAAGGACTTCTGGGAAATGAAGTCAAAGGTTCAAAATCTCCATTTATACACCATGGTCAAAGCCTATATGTGCCATGTTTGACACAGCCTATTATATGTGTCAGAAGACCAAAACCAAAGCCTTCCTGTCTCCAGTGTCACCCCCATATCCATTTAGGCAAGCTGTACCCACACAGTTTATACCTAGAATCCCTAGTGTGATGGAGTCAGCTCATACTATTTTCCCCCATTTCAGGATGAGCATTTTTACATGAAAATCAGCAAAAGCTACAAATCAAGGCTTGATTTATTATTTTACTGATTGTCTATAGCGATGAAGAAAATGTTAATAATGAAGATTAAACTTTAAAATGTACCGTGCATCTATTTCCTGCCCCCCCCAAGCCAACTGATAAACATTTACCAGCATATTACTGCCTCAAAAAATATTATAAGAGATGGAAAGGAAAATGAGCAAATGAGTAAACTGAGATCTAACCTAAAGTTAAGAGGCTTTTAAATGATAACTTGTAGGGAACATGGTAACATGGAAAGAATATAGAACTTGAAATGAAGGATCTACATGTAAATTCTACCTCTATCATTTATTATCCATGTGACTAGACCTAAGTTTCCTCACCTGTAAAGTGATGGTTGACCTTTGTCTCTCAGATTCATGCCCTCTATCATTAGATTCTGAGCAATTCTGAGGTATGTGACTAAGTAACTTCTAAAGTCTCCTTGAAATCTAAAATTCTGATCTGATAATGACATCTTCCATTTATCAATTTCCAAGAATTAGAGTTCCATCAAAGTTACTCATTTAAAAAAAGTCCTACTAGATTCTTGCTGTGCCAAGCTTCCCAAACAATCCCCCTTTACTAAACCAGAACATAATTAGCAAACTTGGAAACCTGCCAAGCCACTGAAGGGATTAATTCCCTCCAGCTTATTCTACCCTCCCTGCCATCCCCACCCAGCCACCATCAAACACCATGAAATTCAGAGTGCTGGGGAAGGTCAGAACTTTTATTGGGTCTCATCTGAAGCATAACTCTTGTGAGCCCATGTGGCGTGCTGACTCAAAAGAAAGACTGTCTTCTTCCCAAATTATTAATATTACTTTCTTAGTGGCAAAGGTAAATCTTACATAACTGCTACTGCTGGACAATGAAATTGCTTTTTGGTAATGGACTTTTAAAAATGAATTCACCTTCCCAGGCACAGAATATGCACACAGAATTGAGTTTATTCCAAAGTCCTTGTAGTGAAAGAACACAATAAAGTATTTGCTTAAAACTCAGGAAGCAGGTGCCAAGGCTTTCCTTAACCCATAACCCTCCATCCCTTTTTCTTCTCTGGCATTTCAGTGGCTGGATTAATTTGAGATGACTGTTTTTCTGGGTGGTTAGGATGTTTGAGATGGGGAAGAGTGAGGGAAGTTGTGGAACGCACAAATTAAAAAGATGTCAGCTACAGTCTGCTGTTTATGCCTTTCCACCATCCTTTGGGTCTCTCTCAATTGTAGTTCTACCAGTCAAGGAGAAAATGAGAAGACAGTATTGTGAAAGTCAAGGGAGAAGAATGCTAGAGGTTTGGCAAAAGACATATAAGGCTGCCATTTGTTACTTGAGCCTTTTCTAGACCTGTTTCAGGAAGAACTCCCGCCACATGGTTGGCATTGGTTGTTTTGAAGACTGAAAAGGTTCCTCTGAAAACAAGATATTTCCAGAGGCTTTCTTAGCTTTCCTTCAAATGCCAGATAATCAGCTAAAATCTTAACTTCCTTAAGAAGCCTCTACTGCCCCCTGAATGCTAGTGTCTTCTCTTTGTTGATTATCCTTAATTCAATCTGTGTATATCTTGTCTGGACATGATTGTTTGCTGGTTGAATGCTGTTTTTCTATCATTAGATTCTAAGCAAAAAGTTTAGTTTTTTGCTTTTTTTTATATTCCCAGAACTTAGCACAAGGAAGAAAGGAAGGATATATTTATTAGGTATCTACTACATCCTAAGCTCTTTTACAAAAGTTCTCTCATTTTAACCTCACCACAACCTTGGGATGGAGGTACTACTTTATCCCCATTTTACAGATGAGAAACCTGAGGCAAACCGAGGTTAAGTGATTTGCCCAGAGTCACACAGTAAGTATCTGAATTCAGATTTAAACTCAGGTCTTTCTGACTTCAGACCTCCATAGCTATCCATATATAGTAGATGCTTAAATATTTGGGGGGGGGGATTTATGAGCTTTTATATTAGTGAAGACAGGCATATGGACCAAGAGCTAGTGCTCTGGTGGAATATTCTTGAATAATTCAAGGAAGAATTTGTGTGGAGTACCTGGGAGTTTGAGTAAGTCTCTAACAGGAGATATGAGACTGGGAGTAAAGGAAAGAGAGAGCAGGAATGAGTTGAAAAGTGAGTATCAGGACTCTGTGGGAATCTGAGTCTTGGGGCTCCTATACAATACATATAACAGCAAGGAAAGCTGGTAATGAGGAGCTGTTTGTCACATTTGGTCTCATACTACTGAATTGAGCTTTTTTTTTTCCAATTCTTCAAGGTTGTTTATTTGGGGGGGGGAGTGTCAAGAGAGGATAGCTTGGGAAAACAGGAACTGAAGGGTCAAAGATCACAAATATCAGCTATAGGAAGAGGCATAGAGAAGGGAGGACACTGTGGTCACAGAGGGAGGCTGCTGATTGATGGTATTGGCAGTGAAATAATTTGGGGCAACGGGGAAATCAGAGCAAACATTAGAACTTTACAGTCTTGATATGTTGCATATAAAACCCAGTGGAATCAGCTATGGGAGGGGGGTGGGGGAAGAGATGGGAAATATAACTGTGAAAAATGTGGTTCGCCAAGACTGTGAATTGCCAAAACTGTAAAGGTTTTGGCCAAACTGTAAAGATAATTTCTAGTGTCTTGATTTAAATAAAAAATAAGTGGTCGCCATGGGAAAATTCACAAATATGAAAAATACCCAAGTCAGCTGGGTTTTATGGAGATTTTAATTAATATAAATGAAGGAATTAAGGGAAGGAGAGAGAGAAAGAGAAAATAGTAGAAAGGGCCTAAGGGGGAGCGAGTCAGTCTTTATCACTCACCACAAGATCGTCTTCAAGCAAGCTCCAAACCTCCGAACTCCAACTCCAACTAACTTCCAATCCAAAAACTCCCATTACCTGAACTGCCTTCTCCTTTTAAAGAAATTTTCTCTTATGTCACCTCCCCTAAATTTTCACATCTACCAATCCCAGTAGATGTTTTTTCACAGGACTGCTCATTCTTAGTTCTCATCTTCTTTTGTTCTCACCTTCTCTGGTTAGATAAAATCCTCTGAGTACTTCACACCTCTTTGTTAAGCTTGCCTTTTGTAAGTTGCTTGACCTTTTAGTGATTAATTTAACCTTTATAGGTACTTAGCACCTTTTTGTATTAGATCTAAAAATAGACCTAGCTTAACGTTTTAGCTTCACTATAAGTATGAGTTAGGGACTTTTCATTGTTCAATCAGGAGTTTTCAACTTTATCTTCCCCTAAGGTACTGTCTGAGTAGGGTGGAGTAATTTTAAAAGTTCTCAATACATTCCTGACCAAGTACCTCCATTGTTAAAAATGGGGAATAGCTTAACCAAATCTTCTGAAGTAGAGTCTGAGCAGTTTTTAAGGTTCACAGAAAGAACATGAATCATGTAACTGTGGGAAAATGTTCTCAATTAATTAATTAAATGAAAATTTCCAAAAATATAAAAAAAGAACTTTACAGTCTTAATATGACGACTATTCCTTTTCCTGAGTTCACATATGACCCCTGATACTTTTTAGCTGTGTAACCCTAGGCAAGTCACTTAATCATGTGTGCCTCAGTTTTCTCATCTGTAAAATGAGTTAGAAGAGGAAATGGCAAACTGCTCCAGAATCTTTGCCAAGAAAACCCAAATGGGGTTAGGAAGAGTCAGACATAACTGAAAAATTACTGAAGAAAATCAAAGAAGTCAAATGAAACTTTATGAATTGTTGAAACAGAGGACAAGAAAACACTAGGATGAGATTCCCTAAATGAGGACAAGGAATCAATAAAGGTATGTGAAACAATGTCCACTTTCCTCTCCACACCAAAATTTATATTCAAATCACCATATACTCCAAAAATTGGGGAGTATGAGATTTTAAAAAGCATTAACTAAAAAAAGGTAATGACTGGAACAGTGAATAGAGTTCTGGGTCTGAAATCAAGATTTGAGTTCAAATCTGATCTCAGATACTTACTTACTGGCTGTATGACCTCAGGAATATCACTTAACCTCTCTTTGCCTCAGTTTCCTGAACTATAAAGTGGGGATAATAATAACTCCTCTCCACTTGGGTTATTGTAAGGATCAAAGAAGAGAATCATTGTAAAAGTGCTTAGGACAGTGTATGGCACATAGTAGATGCTTTAAAAATGATCATTTCCTTCTTTCCTTTTTTATGTTGGCTACAAAAATAAAAATCAGGCACTAGAGTTTTAGTGAACAAAATTAAAGGCATCAAGACAATATTCTTTCTCTGAGATAGACATATATTTACATATTCTTATATGGTTTATAAATATCCATACACATATGTATGCATGATGTTATTTGGGGGAATATATGTGTAGATATATGTATGTTGGGTATATATTGCATAGTAAATGTGTGTGTATATATCAATTTATAAGCATATACATATATGCATATATACATGTAGTCATTATTTATAATATATGCATAGAGTATATGTTTCTAAACATGTGAATATATTTATTTATTTAACTATATGCATTCTTTTGAATATATGTATATACATTATATATATTTATAAATATATACCTGTGTTTATATGTATGTGTGCAAATCTATTCTTTGAAATCGGTATCTATACTACATACACCCATATGTATACCTACATATAGGTACGTATGCACACACCGGCTCCTATCCTTTGCAATTGCTATGGAAAGACTTAGTATATCCTGGTAGCATATTGAAGATCTGATCAAGTCATTTCCCTCTACTCAAAAACTTTTTTTTTGGATAAATAAACCCTTACCTTCTGTCTTGGAATCAGTACTCTGTATTGGTTCCAAGGCAGAAGTGTGGTAAGGGCTAGGCAATGGGGGTTAAGTGACTTGCCCAGGGTCGCACAGCTAGGAAGTGTCTGAGATCAGATTTGAACCTAGGACCTCCTGTCTCTAAGTCTGGCTCTCAATCCACTGAGCTACCCAGCTACCCCCTACTCAAAAACTTTTATTGGTTCTTCCCAGAGATAAAATACAAATGCCTTAATCAACCCTAAAATCTGGCTCCCACCTACCTGTACAGGCTTATTTCTTACCGCCCCCCCCTTCCCGATCTCCATGTTCTAATTGGGTTAATATCTTCCCAAACTTCAGACACTTCCACATCCTGCATTGGTAAAAGGATGAAAATAATCCTTATTCTGGGGATCAGTTTCTTTTTCAATTCTATCTCTTAGGATCTCTTCTTTCCTTCCTTCCTTCCTTCCTGGCTCACCTGAGATGCTGCATTGGTTCTCTAACCTTCTCTCCTTTCCCTAGTTGCAAGTCCTCTAAATTTTGCTTTTGCATTGAAAAAATAAGTGACATTAAAAGGATTTAAGAACTCTGATCAATTCAATGGCCAACCATTATTCCAGGGAACTAATAATGAAGAATCCTACCTATCTCCTGTCAGAGATGTAATGGACTAAGTGTACAGAATGAGATTCACATTGGACAGGGAGGGTCAATAAGAATTTGTTTAGTTTGACAGTATATTGTTATAATTTTTTGTTGTTTTTTTTTCTTTTAGTGGAGAAGAGGAAAAGAGAGAGAAATGCATTTGGTTTAACATTTAAATAAGTGCTAAATAAGAAAAGGATTTAAAATATTTTCCCCACATGTTATTAAAGCCCCTTTTTGTGCCAAGAGAGCATTTCAATGCAGTTCTAGAGATAAGTCTAAGGCTATTTGTCTAGGGGTTACCCTTTTCCTTGCCCATAGGATGGTCCATACACTTATAGAAAACATTCATTTGGAATTCAATACATATCAACATCTCTTTAACAGAAATAAAACCCATTGTGACATTATGGATGTCAAATGAGATTTAAAGAGAATCCGAAATTTCTAAGTATAAAGTTTGCCAGTCTGCCAGGGAGCAGTGAGGAAGGGGAGAAAGTAGAAGGGGGAATACATTTATTAAATCTCAGTATTGCAGTAAATTGTGCCCAGGAAGATCACTCGTTAAACAGGTCAGTGAGCCAGACTGGGCTCTTATTGCTAGTGATTATGATTCAGTATTCAGATTAGGGGAGCAGCACTTTCCTTGTAACTGGTTGACAAGTGGCTGGGTCCTTATCTAACCTCTTCCTCTCCCTGCTAAACAATACTCCCTGGATTCCCCGGTCCCCCGTGGCTTCTATCTCTTTTAGTTTCTTCCCACTTATTGGAAATATTACAATTCCTGTTCCCTAACTAACAAGGGGTTATATTATACTTATTTGAATCTATGTTGTTCCTTCAGTTGACTATAAGCTCCTTGAGGACAGTTACTATTTCATTTTTGTCTTTGTATTACTAATACCTAACTGTCTGGCAGTGTGTTTGTATTTAATGGCAGGCTTGGGGGGGGGGGATGTATCTATAATACACTGTTTAATTTAATATATTATTAACATTTCGTCCATTATTCTCTTAAGTCTAGGTAGTCAGCAAAACAATAAATCAAGCCTTGATTTGTAACATGTGCCTATTTCTTTCTTTTAAACACTTTTCTTACTTTTTAGAATCAACACTAGGTATTGGTTCCAAGGCAGAAGAGTGGTAAGGGCTAGACAATGGAGGTTAAGTGACTTGTCCAAGGTCACACAGCACATGTGCCTATTTCTGAAGTGCAATAACAATTTAATTTGGCAAGGTGATCTTTGCTTCTTCTAACACATCTCTGTGTCCCAAACTTCTGAAACTTGGGATCATTCTGGGGTGGCCAGTATTCCCTGCTGGAGTGGTGGGGGGCAGTATGACTTTCTACCACTAAGATTTCAGAGAACAGTTCGACCCCCTTGGGTTATCCCTGGAGGTAAGGAGTATGGTGAAATGAAAATTCTGCAACAGACCTATTTTCCTGACTCTGGTGCTTTGGAAGAACCAAAGGGTTTGTGCCCCTTATGATTATTTTAATACTTTAAAGATCTGTGATTTTATCATGGAGATACTTCATAGTTGAGGGAAGCAATCCTTCTATGTCTTTTGCAGAGCTGCCATGAAAACAAATTCATTGTTTTGTGGCCATCCAGGTGAAAATCCTCTTCTTTGAAAACCTAGTTAGGTCTTCATGCAATAATCAGACTTGACCCATCACCAGGATCTTACCAGAAGCCTCTTCAGCTTGGGAGAACCTGGCATAACTGTTAAGAATGAAGGTCATCCTTGTACAAAAATATTCATAGCTGCACTCTGTGGTGGAAGGAAGTTGGAAAATGAGGGGATGCCCTTCAATTGGGGAATGGCTGAACAAATTGTGGTATCTGTTGGTGATGGAACACTATTGTGCTCAAAGGAATAATGAACTGGAGGAATTCCATGTGAACTGGAACAACCTCCAGGAAGTGATGCAGAGTGAAAGGAGCAGAACCAGGAGAACATTATACACAGAGACTGATACACTGTGGTACAATTGAATGGAATGAACTTCTCTACTAGCAGCAATGCAATGATTCAGGCCAATTCTGAGGGACTCATGAGAAAGAACACTATCCACATCCAGAGAAAGAACTGTGGGAGCAGAAACACAGAGGAAAAACAACTGCTTGGTCACATGGTTCTATGGGGATATGATTGGGGATGTTGACTCTTAAACGATTACCCTTGGTGCAATTATCAATAATAAGGAAATAGGTCTGGATCAATGATACATGTAAAACCCAGTGGAATTGCAAGTTGGCTTTGGGAGGAGGGGAAGAATATGAATCATGTAACCATGGAAAAATATTCTAAATTAATTAAATAAAAATTTTCAATTAAAAAAAGAATGCAGGCCATCTCTATGCCACAATGAACAGGACAGTAGGATTTTAGTGGGGGAAGCCTTATTTCAGAGGCAAGATTTGAAAATATGTCTCCTTTCCCCAACTTTCCACCTGAGGTTTTAAGCCTTTGCTATAAAATAGGACATCATAAAAAAAAAATCTTCCCCTTATGTCCTTGATACAGAGTGGCATTTTCTGGTTTCTAAACTTAAATGTACACATTTACATTTATAAAGAGTAATATCAAAAGCAATCGTTATTGCCCAGCTCCCACTTTTCTTCATTCTCACTCAGGCAATCTATCCTGAATCCTGAGTGTTGCTTTTATAAGGTACACAAACCACTTTGCAAACCTAAATGTGCTTCATAAAATGGCAGCTATTATTTTGATTGGTCTCAGAACCTGTCTAGGTGTTGAAGGTACGGGCAGAAAAACAGACAGTAAGCCCATTTCCTCTCATAAACCCACCCCCATCCCAAGCCTTTAGATGCCAAGCTGGGTCCTGGTATCATGGTTGATATAGCAGTTGCAATGAACTCTGCATCCTGGAGCAGCTCATTGGCTTTACCTTGCCTTAATGGGCTCTTGCAAGATGCTATTTTCCAACCAAGAGCTGAGTTTTCAGAGGGGAAGTGGGCATTGTGCTCCTGCTGACTGGGCACATTTGGGATCGTCATCAAATATCTTTCACATAAAATGGCAGGAGATAGTCTCTGAGAGATTTGAATTCCCTCGGTAGTCTCTTTTTCTATTTCAGGAGAAGAAATTCTTTTTTTTTCCTCTCCGGATCATCGCAATTGGCTCATTAAACCAAGCACCGCAGAACAGACTAAAGAGAGCAAGGGTAAAGGAAGGTACATGGCGAAGAAATCCTATTAGGGTCCCCAGCAGGGGATTCATTGTAGACACACACACACTAATGAGAGACCTGGAGCTCCATTCATGTTAATGTGATCTTTCAACTCCAGTGTCGACCTGGGGAAGAGGCAAGGAGAGTGGAGCAGGGTAGAATTCAGTTTTGTAGTTTGTTTCCCAAAAAATCACAAAATACCTTTAAGAGGTACTCCTTGGAACATGGCTAAAGATTACTCTTTTTAATATAATCTGGAGAGAAAAAAAGAAATGAGAGAGAAATAATATGCTTTTCTTAGCTATGTTTAATTATGTGACTGTTCTCTTTCCTAGTCAAGACTGCCCAAAACACTGCTATCCATTTAATGGTATTATCAATAGAATTCCAGGATGCCAGAGCTGGGAGGAACTTCAGAGATCGTCCAGTTGCAATCTGAGAATCTGAAGGGTTCTCAGAAGTTATCTAGTTCAACCCAAGGGTTAGGATATATCCTTATCCTTCTTTAAACTGAATCTGGGGTTAGAGATTTCATTATTTCAAATTTTCCCTCAAATTCTGTCAAATAAATCCTTCCTAAATTCAAAGTCTGAACTTTTCTACTAGTTCAAGTCACTCCTAGTCATAGTTCTGATTTTCTTCTTCCAATTCAGTTCAAGACCTCTTCTCATCTCTGGTTCCTTTTCCTACCTTCTCCCAAAGAAATCAGAATTACAGCCGATCCTCACTATTGGCAGATTCCATATTAACTTATCTGCCTCCTCACTAAAGTTTACTTGTAACTCCAAAATCCAAAGTTTATACTTTTACAGACATTCAAAGATGTGCAGAATGGAGAAAATTTGAGTTTTTTGATGCTAAGGTACATTTGTTTCAGCTCCCACATTGTAAATAAGGGTCCTTTTGTGGTCTGTTTGGTGGCATGTGTTTGCATTTTGTGGTTTTTGTTCATGAATTTTGCTATTCAAAAAAGACCTCGAAGTATAGTGCTAAAATGCTGTCTCGTGTTCCTAAGTACAAGAGGGCTGTGATGTGTTTTATGGGGAAAGTGTGTCAGATAAACGGGCAGGAGTTATAGTCAGGTGTGAGTTCAGTGAAACCACAGTACACAACATCCAGAAAAAGGAAGGAGAAATTCTGCAATTAGGCTCATTCTGAAAGCACTAAAACAAATGCTCCTAGGAACCTAACCCTCTATTTCCCTAGAAGTAGGGATCAATATCCATGAATTCAACATCCATAGTGACATTATGGAACATAACTACCATGGAAAATGAGAATCAGCTGTACTCTTTCAAGCCTTTCATTTTATTAATGAAGAAACTGAGACCTGACCAAGAAGAACTGAGCTCTGCAAGGCCAGAGAGCTAATGAGCAGAGCCAGGATGAGCAGCCAGTTTTCTGGTCTCTCTGAACACTGAAAAGTCTTAGCTTTGAGTTAAAAATCATTAGAATGTTTGTCAACCAAAATAAATCTTAATGAGTATAGGTTCTGCTATTCATAAATATCACATTCTTTTCTGAGGAATCATTAAATGCAAGCGGATCTATCTTTACCCAGTCTTATTCCAGCATCTTATTGTGGCCTGGAAATGGCCCAAGTAATACCAGTGAAGTGCAAGCCCTGGCAGGTCCTACCAAGTTGGAAGAGTTTCAGTGTCTGGTCTGGTTGCCAACTGTGTCTGTCATTATCCAGACTAGCTAAAGATGGAGAAGCTCATCACTAGAAGAACCTGGGGGACTGAGGGTCCATCATCAATTCATTTGAGAAATTTAAGGCCCATCATTCAACCACTAAGTCAATAAGCATCACTAAGTCATTCATCCATGTAGTTGGTCAACAAGCATTCATTAAGTGCCCATCACGGGCAAGGCAATACAAAACTAAAGTATCCCTTTCCTCAACCAACTCAACTTCTACTGGAGGGAAGGGAATGGTGGAGATGGTAGAAGGCAACAGACAAACATAAAGACAAAATAGAGTCATTTCATAATTTCAGGGAAGGGGGAGAAATAAATAGGAAAGGTGGCACCTTCCAAGCCTTGAAGGGATGCCAGGTGAAAAACTAGCCTAGAGGTAATGAAATCATCTCCTAAGATGTTGTAGGGCTAAAAACTGAGCAGGGGGAGGAGCCTATGTGGATAAAATCATAGTCCACAAAGGACCAAAGTAAGCTCTTACTTCAGAAAGATAAAAAAGCAAGGGTTCTTAGATAAAAGAATTGCCCCAAGATCAGTAGATAACCCTAGTTAATCATTATTTGTCTTGGTACATTATACTTACAGTTGAGGAAACTTTTTTTAAAGCTGTTCATGATTCAGACAGCTTCATGGCCAAAAGTAAAGTTTCTCTAAAGCAAATCAATTCTACTTTGGAGTTTGAGAAATGTTTACCTTTAAAGGGTGGTTGAAGCATTAAGGTGATACAGGAAAACTGCTTCTTTCCTAAGTTTGTTCAAAATTTCCTACCAAGTTAAGGTCAATTTTTTTTCTCTGATTTCTCTTTTTTAAGAAAGGGTTTTGTTGAATTTGTCATTAATGCTGGAAATTTTTAACCCAGCTTTGTAGGTGAGGTGATAGATACACAAAGATGCAAAAGTGACTTCAATAGATGCGTTTCTAAGCCAATAAAGCCTCTTGATGGCTGGGCTCCAAGCCCAGAATTTTATGGCTCTCTCTCCAAGGCCCCTAATTCATCAGGACAACAGAAGATGCCAAAGTCTGGTGCAAGGTAGTAGATCAGGGAAGGAGCCAAAAGAAGTGCCATAAGTTTTGTGAAGAAGTATAGCTTTTAACAATATCTTCTGTCACCCTATTGATGTGACTCCAACTGATCTGCAATTTCCCTGATAGAACACCATCTCAAAAAAAAAAAAAAGACACTGGTTATCCCCAAGCTGTTCATCTCTTTTCCAAAGACTACCATAATGTTGTCATTTTAAGGAAAGAATATCTGGAGAGTTTGAAGGAATATCTGGAGTTATTGAGTCTAACACACTCATTTTACCTACAAGGAAGCAGTGCTAGAAAGATAAAAGAGACTTTCTCAAGATCAAAGTAATTAGAGGAAGAACTGGAGCCTCATCAGATCAGGAGACATTTGTTAATTCAAGTCAAGAACTATGTTTAACTGGAGTTATATTATGTCACTGGGCTTTCATATAAAGGCAAAAAGCAGTCCTTTAATAAGCTTGTCCACTACGTACTTCTTCCTCTCGAGGTCCAAGAGCCATCGCAGATAGCAAATGATATATTTTTTGTAAGAGAGGGGAGCCAGATGGACTTTTCAGGTAGAAATTTGCAGGGATTCTGTCACATACACGTATCCTACAGCATCAGGGCTGGAATCCCAGTGATGGTACATCAACAGAAAGCAACATGTCTTACTAAAATCTCATTTGAGACCTTTGAAACAAACCTACTTTCTCCTTGGTTAGAGAGAATAAGGCAGGAGTCTCTTCTACTCTTCCCATAGGTTGGTAATGGTAATGCACCATGTTGCAGCTCATTGGCTTTTACAAAAGATGACCCAATGATGCATGTGGTCATTATTGAGCAGCTCAGTGCCTCTTTCTGTGGGCTTTTAGATTCCTTTTCAGTTAAAAAGAAAAAGGGAGACAGTGATATTTAAGTGTCTTTCAGAGTTTGCTTCCCACCACTTTTTTTTTAAACCTTTAATAAATTATTTGTGTTGATCTAAAGCATTTTTTTGTATAGGTTATTTTATTTTATTTTTTTGGAAAATTTTACTTAGTTTAGAATATTTTTCCATGGTTACAAGATTCATATTCTTTTTTTTCCTCCCCATCCCCCTCTGGTCTGATGTGCAATTCCACTGGGTTTCCCACCACTTTGGGGTGAATTCTGATATTGTAAGAAAATGGAGGTTCTCAAATGACTCTTTGCATTCAAGGATGTAGTAAGCTCTAAAGGCCTAGCACAGTACTTTGCATATAGTATAAGATCATGTTTTTATCCATTTTATTTCATTTTCTAATTAAAATTGTTTCCCTTCCCCACCCCACCCCCAATTTGAAAGAAAAACAACCCTCATGTAATAAATATACATAGTCAAGCAAAACAAATTGTTGAAGAATTCTACTGGATGGAGGACAAAGGACATTTAGAGAATTAATCTAGTGGAGATTAAAGGATATTAATTTATAAACAGTTCTTAATTTTGGTGCTATCTTTAAAATTATCTTAGAGAGACATTAGGGATGTTCAACTTTTTCACTCCTCAGATAAGGAAGCCAGAAGGCTTGTTGGATAATAAAGGGAATGAAAAGCCATGGACAAGTTATTAAGAGATCATATCCTAGTTACATAGGAATTAGGCCCATGGAATGCCCATAGTTCTTTTTCATTTCTATTTAATAAAGACAGCTTGTTGTTTTTCTGCTATTATTGTATTCTGGGGATTTATCTGTAGCATTACAATTATGGAGAGAAAGTACAGTACAGTGGATAGAAGGTTTGCTTTAGAGTTACAGAAAAAAATCTGGGGTCACTACCTTGTCCTTGACAAATACTAGATGTGTGACCCAGGACACAATCTTTTTTCCCTCCCCCATAGGCAGAATATTTATTAAGAAAAGGACAAATTACTATTATCTCTATTGCATTACATTTTAGTTTTACTTCATTTTTGTAAACCATTTCCTAAATGCATTTTAATCTTGTCCCACACTCACGAGTTTTGCACTCTTAAGTTTTACAACTCTGGTCTAAAGGCTTGAGACTGGAACAACTTGCTCAGCATCAGTCAGGATGTGTCCGTGACAAGAGATGAACCCAGGATTTTCTGACTCTGTTCCAGATCAGCTTAGCCTTATCATCTCTAAAGAGGGTTTTCGTTTTTTCAACCATACTTCACCATTATAATTATGTCAGCGATGCATTTTTTTGCTGTTCTCTTACAATATATGTGAAACCTTCTAGGCATATTGTCTAAATTCAGAGTTCCAAGGCTCCAAATATCGTGAATCGAGCAGGACACAATCTTTTAATGTACTCTCGTACCTCTCTAAGACTCCTAAATAGCAGAGAGATGGCTGATATGTATCAGTAGAGTTACCAACTCTGAAAAACCATAGGTTTATAGCAAAAAAAAAAATTACAACTCTCACAAATTTTTGAAAATGAAATAAAAACAAAAAATCCGTGCCCATATTCCCCTAAGGAAACTGGACACACTTAACACAAGACAAAAATACCCAAGAAAAACAAACAAACAAACCTATGACTTTTAGCCTATAAATCCTTATTTATCACAGAATGAAAAGGGCACAGTACTTGTCAAAGTGTGTGTATGTTTATTTTTCACAGAGAATTTTAAGGAAAGACATTTTATTCCCAAACTGGGCAATTTAAGATGAACATATGACAAAACAGCTTTTGAGTAGAGGGGTCAAACACACAGCCCATAACCCTTTTGAGTATAACAAGAACCAGATTAAAATGTAGTTTCTTTGATTTTAATATGTTGCTGCATTAATAAAATACATAAACACGTGTGGTTTTCTAAGTCAATATGTGGCCCACAGAGATCCTTATGTACAGCTTAGTGGCCCACATTTCTATTTGACTTGGACATCATGGGTTTAGAAGACAGAGCTAGCAACTAGCCTTTCTAGCATTCAAAGCAAATTCAATTCAGGGCGAGGATAAGGGGTAACTCCTTTTCCAAAGAGTATTGCCAATACCCCCGGGATACATTAGACCAATCCAGGTTCCCCAAGATCTAAAAGAAGAGAGATAGGAATGAGGGGATGGTGGCCAATCCTGGCCACAGCGGCAGGGAGAAGGCCAGGCAGGGGCACGCCGGTAACAAGACTTTTTAGGGCCATGCAAGGAAGGTGGGATAGTTGTGTTGCTGCCACAGGGGAGCCAATATCCTGAGAGGGAAATCTGGAGCATTGGCAGGAAGGAAAGTACAGTCCTGGATATTGGTGCCCATCTAGCTTGTACATCATTCCTACCTACCTGGCAGGAGCTGTTGGTACAAATAACCCTGTTCTAGTTACAGCTTTGTTAGAGATACATGATTTTCCCCCCCTGGGATGGTAGTTTTTGACAAGCATGAAAATAATTTCTAATAATTATGGCTTCTATCTAAATAAAGACCAAAAGAAGGACATCTGATTGGACCATGCAAACAGAGCTGAGTTTTGTAGAAAGAAAACTTTCTTTAAATAGTTCTACTTACTGTCACACGTGGCTTTCTAACAGGGTCCATTCTGAAATTTCACTACATTTTGAGATTGTGTTTAGTGTTAATGTCAAATTCCTATTTCTCCAATGTGTCTTTTTAAAAGGCAGCGTATCATTTTAACACTGTTTGGGAAGGGTACAGTAATTCTTAGCTATAAACTCAATAACAAAGTATTCTTCTATGGAAGGAAGAGATGTCATTTTTTTGGCCCAATTGGGCCCTTTCCTTCTAGAAAAGACTCCAGATGGTGTTCGTTGAGTTCTCCACTTGTGGTAACCTATCAGACTCTATCAGCCTGTTTGGATCAACATGAGACAACTGAAAAGAAATTCTTAAGCATTTCAGGTAGTCATAATCACCATCATCATCATTATCATTTTGGGTCTCACTATTTTCAGTTCTTACGCTAAGATTTATTGCTATATCCTGAAACTGAGTAAGATAAATTTTGAGACAAGGAAACTGGCTGAAGTTTAGCACCAGTAAAATTGAAGTGTAATGTGGGGATGAATGAGTATCTGAATTATTATCTTAACCATACCATTTGAAGGAGTGTAACTTCTCTGTTGTCATTAAAAATCTGTAATATTGATAGGAGTGATGGCTGAGGGGAAGCTTTGCTCTTAGTTTAAAAGCTATGATGATGATTTTTTTTTCTATTTAAGTCTAATGGAGAGAACACAATTTCTCTTCATCTCAGGAACAGTGATTTCTACTTATATTATTGGGATAGCACACAGTAGATAGGGGCAATTAGTTGGAGCTGGAGCTGAGAGTCCCCAAGTTTCACCTAAAAGAAAGGAATTTTCTTTGGTAGAACCATGTTATAATAATACTTCCAACATACTTAGTTCTGAAAAAAAATCCATCTGTTTATCTGCAAGGCATGACACATGACCTTAAAATTTGTTTTGTTAAAGGGGCTACTTTGTAGGACCCTCTTTAAAGAATTGACTATAGCATCACATATATTTAAACGAATGTTTGCCACATTCTTCTTTCAACCTGAGGCAATAATTGCAAATAGTACAATTTTAGAATGTAAAATGTTACCTAATATTAACCACACTTTACAATTGTTACAAGCACATAATTTAATTTGAAAAAAGTCTCTAAGTTAGCAAACGATAATATATACGGACTTGTCTTTGAAGATAGTTTGGATAGTAGAAGCTACAGCTTCTAGCATTACATATACGAGGTTGTATTGAAAGGATATCCAAAGAGAGGACTCACAAAATAGAGACATAAGATGATGACCCCAAGGGCCATTTCATAACAGGATCAATTAAACCGGGCCACTAAAATATTTCTCCTAATCAGTTTTCAAGTTATATGACGAAAACGGACATGTTTTTCCCCAAATACATTTAGTTTTGACTTTCAGTTTTTTCACAGCACAGGAAATATATCAGGCTGCAGTTTGATAAGTTTGCTGTCAGATTTAGAATACGTGATTATAAAGATCTCCTTTTAGAAATCAATCAGTTGGTGTTTGTGTGGAACATCTCTCAACCCTTTCTCTTATTCATAAGACTCACTAGTGAAGAACCCATCAACCAGAAGAAGTTTCCTGCACCATGTTTCTTCATCCAAGGTGTCTTCACTTAGCTTTGTATACAAAGAACAACTTTTTCACTGAAGGCTATAGGTCTGAGTTAAGTTATTCAATTTAAGAGTAACGATGAGAGAACGTGGATCCTTCCTGTTCTTTTGAATGGTTATCTTTCCTTTTAAGGCCTCACCTAAAAAGAAAAAGAAAAAAAGAGAGGAAGTTTGAATATTAAAGAAATTTTCTATTAGATAATGCACTATTCCCCCATAATATTCCTTAAATGTATAATATCCTAAATGAATTAACAGCATTAAGTCACTCAAAAAAGTAGATTATCAACCACTATAGATGCCAATCATTAGCACTTTGAAGGCAAAACAAAAGTGTGGTAGTCAGAGGGTTTGGGTGTCCATCTCTAACTTCATGGGAGAAATCTGGCATTAGTCCTTAGTGGCAGTAATTCAGAAAGAAAGGTTTGCTATATGTTTATAACATGGAAATGTACAGGGCATTTATAACTTCTAGCATACAGTAAAAAAAAAATAGTTTCAATAGTGGCACTAGCAATAGATGAAATAAAGAAAAGCCATTACCTCTGAAATATTATTTTCTATTTCTATATAAACAGAATCCAAAAGAAAGCTCTGGAACTATAAACTAAGGAGAAAATTGCTTTAAACAAAATAGCCATAGGATGTCAAAATAATTCATAGCTAGTGTAGGATTTAAATTAATATCCAATAACTCCAAGTATTATATTTTGTAAGATTTATTAATAATCACTTGAAGCAGAAAAAATAAAAAGGACAAAAGTAAAAGCCTGAGTAAAGAAATGTTTTCTGACTGCGTTTGCGGGAAAAAGAGAGTGGGCCGGGGCCACACACAAACTTTATCTCCAAAACGTAAGGACGTAATGTGAGAACAAAAGTGGGATGCTGGTATTTAGAGTTCTGGGGAGCAGATTCTAATCATACACTAGAAAGAAAAATTGGATTTGTTTTAATAAGATTATACATTTTAAAACACACACAATGTAAACACATCTCTCATTATACCAGATGGAAATTAATAAAGTTCAAAGCATTCTGGACAAATAAATAATAATATTGCATTTTTCATTTCAGAATTTTCTTCAATGATATAGCAAGAAGTACTTTTTAATAAGGAAGCAAAAATGACAGATCAATATTTCTTGGTTAAAAAAGAATGAGACTAAACCAAATGGTATTTTACATTTTTTCAGCTATCTCCTCAGGCTTAACAATCTGCACTAACACGACAGGACATTTAACAAACTGCTTAAAAAATAATTATGAAAAAATGTGCTGTAATAGTTACAATGTTAAAAACATTAATTTTCTCAAATTTATAAACTAATTAGTACATTTTTTAATATTGTTGTTTAAAACAGCAATGCTTCATCTTAAGAGTTGGGTAATATGTCAAATCATTAAAAAAAAAAGTCAAAGGCAGCAAAAGTATTGCTTACTATATATCCAAGACAGTCCCAATAATTCTGGCTACAAATACAAAGTAAGAAAGTCTGTGCCACCAAAGAGCTCACATTCTAATGGAAGGAGCATGTAGAGACCTGACAGAGAAAGGGCAAGGAAGTGCAGTAGCATATAGTCTATCACTTACAAAACTGGCACTTTCCAAATTCATGTACTTTGATATAATTCTTGGGAAAGAAGAGGATCTATATTAAAGAAAAGAAGAATCTGGAACAAATCCAACATAATACTTCACTAAGAAAAGAGTAGTTAAGCACCAACAATATCACTGCTTTCTGATTATAATTCTGATATATTCCTCAACGTTTTTTAAAAAAATAAGTCAATGGCATCCAATCCCATACAAACCTTTTAGGTTACTTAATAGGACAGGGACACAGCGCTCATAGCAACAATGCTACAAATTTTAGATGTCTGATGAAGTTCAAGTTAATAATTATTGTAATTATTTTGTAAAATGCATATTACTTCAGCTTCTGTTTTTTTATTCTAGATATCATGATGCTTAAACTTAGAACCAAATGATAATATGGTTTATAGTTGGGAAAGGACCTTAGAGCTTAACTATTCTAATCCTATCATAATAAAGTATGTGGTTGTTAAACTAGGGCTCCAACAGATCTTTAAGTGGGCTGTGGACATATTTCTGAAGTTTATAAATTTGTAAAAATTTGGCAGGAGTCAAATGGTTGGTTGGTAAGGGTTTGAGGCCAGATTTTAGCTCAGCCTAAAGAATTTCTTTGACTCTAGGTCTGGCACTCTATTCACTTTGCCATGTAGTTGCCTGGGACTCAGAAAGATCCACATTCAAATCTGCCCTCAGATACTTTCTAAACATGTGAATCTGGGCAAATAATTTAACTTCTGTCTCTTCCTCATCTTCCTTTATCTGTAAATTGGGGCTAATAATATCACCTATTTTCCAGGGTTGTTGAGAGGATCAAATGAGATAATATTTGCAATTTTCTTTCTGATAAAGTAAATGCTATTCAAAAATTTTAAAATGCAAGTTTTGGTAAACACTTTATTCTAACATAGACTCTTTGTTGAACCTGGAATAATGCTTTGCCTTTCACATAACATTTGGTCAAACTCTCTACTTCTGGCTAAAAAGGTATCACAGTACTTTGTACTCTTACCTATTCAAGAGAAAGGATTATTTCCCTATAGTTTTATGGCAATATCATGTTGCTGATGATGATTGTTTATTTTTTCTTCCTTAAACCAAATGAGCTGTAATATGCTCTCAATGAATTAACCCGAACAATCTTTTTAGATTCATTGATTTGTAAAATATCCAGAGATAATGTATACACTGGAGTCTATTTCACCTTGGTGGGTCTCTCTCCTTCTCTCTCTCTCTCTGATCTGCTACCTATGATAGCTTTGGGACCATGGGCAAATCTCATCTCTTTGTGTCTCAGTTTTCTCCTCTTTAAAATGAAACAGGAGTTGGACTAAATTATCTCTTAGGCCATTTCTAACTCTAATCGCATGATCTAAAACATGGTATTAATTGGTTTTAAAAATGAAATAATATTAGAAGAAAAGCCCTATTTTAAAAGTGTACCAGTGGATGATTTAAGCAATGAAGGCAATCAGGTATTCAGTTCAAAGAAACAAGTATCAGGAAACCACATAATAAATATGTAATTCATGTTTGGCAAACACTTCCCCCAATCTCTTACAGACTGAGTAAGGTGCAAAGGCAATGGCTGTAACACCAAAGTCGATCAGAGTAATTAATCAGTGTCATGTAGATATAAAATGACTGATGTCTTTAAGCAGTTCTGCTCTTCGGTGAGCTGCAGAGGACGCTCTCTCTGGAGCCGAGCTGCATCACCTTGCCCTCATCACAGGCGCACTGCCTCAAGCATAAGAGAATCCAGTTTTGCAGTTCAATAAGAAAAAAGGAAACTATATATTTATTATATCATTTTAATTTATCTCTTCACAAGCAAAGAATGCCATTCCTAGAGAAGCCATAAATAACATCCTCGGTAAAGATTAGAGAGCATGATTCTGCATTTTGTAGAAGCTTGACTTAACTCTAGCAAGGGGAAAGGAGAAATCATTAACTTGCTTTTGGTCAGATTATAACAACAGTATTCTGTATTCTATTGGAGTGTTGGTAATTTTATGTAAACATAGTCATACAAAGTTTGACTATAAATAATGGGACTATTTAAAAAGTATATTAGCTCTTTTGCTTCTAAATATGTATGATCCCTTTCAAAGCTGTCACTTTGGGAAGTTGATACATTCATCAAAATGAAGGTCCCCATTGCTTAAAATATTTTTGAAACTCCTTCTCCAGAACAGTTTCTGGATTAGTTGATGAGTCACCAAAAGCAAAAGCAAAAACAAAAACACCACACACACACAAGCACTAGTCTAATCACTTTATAGATATACCTGACTTTGAGCTTAAGTGGGGATTACCTACTTGACCTGCCACCTTATTTTGATCAAACTTTGTTTTGAATTCATTTTGGTCATATTCTAAAATTAAATGAGGACAAAGGCTTGTCAGCACTGTGGATATTCAAAAGAATTTAATTAAAACAGGTATGTATGGAGAGCCTGCTTGATGTTGAACAGTAACGGATGCAAAGATTAGATTTGGGCAAAGGTTCTTGGCCTCAGGGAGCTTACTGACTGGCTGAGAGGTATAATACATTCACAAATAGTTATGAAGGTCATTCCCCAAGAAACTTTCTAAATATATTTTGTAAAGTAAGTGGAAGCATTTTGAAATAAGTGTAGATCCACCTAAAAGACGGTGATCTTTTGGTGATAGCAGACCTGGCCATCCTGACTAACCCGACAACACTCCAACTTTTGTGGGTCTGATAGTTAATGTTTGTAGAGGTGACCCTGAATCATCAACAAGGTATGTTGGGAACAATTTAACCTTGTTTTGTTTTCACAACTAGTGGAAGGCATCTAGTTCAAAGGAGTCACACTTCAGCGGCTCAAGTATAGTGGTCTTCTACCAGATCTCTATCCTCTGTAATCTACTGCCTACACCAGAGGCGTCAAACAAATAGAAATGAGGGCACTAAATAATACTCAAGGATCCCTGTAGATCACGTTAACTTTAAAAACCACACGTCTTTTTTTATTAGTACATCAATACGTTAAAATCAGATAGGAACTACATGTTAATTTGGTTCTGGCAATACTTGGGAGCACCGTGGGCTATGTGTTTGACACTTGTGGTCTATATGACTGCCAAACAAATATTCCAAAAACCCAACAGTCTTCTGTTCAAAAATCTGCAGATGTATATAAAGGAAAAATACAAACTTCCTAATGTGAGCTATAAAGTCCCCCACACTCTGAGTTGCCTATACTTCTCCAGACTTCTTTTACATCCTCCTAAAAAGCTCACCTGCTCCAGACAAAATGGATTACTAAATAGTTCTTGCTCTTGACATTCCACTTCTGTGCCTTCACACAGGCTGTCGGCTATGCTGGGAATTATCTCCTGTTTTGTGGCATTCTAAGGTTCAGCTCAGGTGCCATCTCCTCCTTTCTGGATACTTCTACTTGCTAATGACCCCCTCTCCCCAAATTGCTCTTCAAATTATCTTTTTGTTTATCTTTTATCCAAACTCTAAGGTCTAATAAAGGCTTTGGCAAGAGGGGCTAGCACAATATCTTGCAAATAAGTTGGGGCTTGAGAAATGTTGGCTGAAATATTCCCATATGAATTGATTAGATCAGAAAGGGAAATACAGGACTTCTTTATGATGCCAAAGGCAAAAAATATCATTGTTTCAAGATATAATTGGTTATTTCACCTTATGGTACTCATGATTACAATTTGTGTACTAATAGTTGATGAAGATAAAAAGTAGAGAAATTCTCTGCAGGCTATGCCAAGATCTTCCAAACAAGTCAATATTTACAAGATATTTTATTATTTTAACACAAAGGTAGTTATTGGGGGGGGGGGAAGAGAAATTAAATGAGAAGACTGTAAAATAATTCCAAACTACTGTCTGTTTATCCCAGATGCTTTTTTTGGTCACTCCAAGAAGGGAGGTAGAAGGTGTTAGACATGTTGAACACCAAACATTATCAGGAAAAATGAGACATAGAGTTAGCTAAACAGATAGGACAATAACTAGCTATAGATGTGGGAGTCATTTCAGAATCAGGTGCTTCGTTGCCCTCAGAACACATCATTGACTAGTTAGGGCTAAAGTTAAAATCAATATCTAATTAGATAAAAGGATAAAGATTAGAGAAGACAGCACATGTAATTACTATACCTCGAATCCAACCTATTACATAAAGCACTAAAGTCTAAAAAAATGAGAAACAAAAGTAATGATATTGATTCAAACTTCATTTCATAAAGAAGTTGAATTTGTGCAAGTGTTACTACAAGGTAGCTGAAAAAGCCCAGAGGGCACCCCAACTAGCAAATATCCTATGACAGTAGGGTCAGGGTACTTTAACATCTCTCTGATTATCTCTTCCACTCATCAAGGCAGTGATCCCAAACCTTTTTATACCTCTTCAAGCACTCTGGCACCCCTCCCTTATGATCTCAGCAGAGAATCTTGATTCATATCATCAAAAAAATGGAAGCCAACCTATCTGTGCTCCCCCTTTCCCCTCCTGTTTTCTCACATATCATTCAGATTATCTTTCCCAACAATTTCCCCCCTTGCCCTGCCATATATGAAAAGGTGGCCCTTGTCCTTTCCAATGAAAATCCCCTCTATATTCACTCTTGATCCTATTCCCTCCTGCTTTCCCCAGATTTCCTTTACCTTACTATCATCTTCACTCTAATCTTAAAACTGTTTATTTTGTCCTTACTGCTCATGATGCCCATGGCACCTCTTCCTTAAAAATCTACATCCACAGTTCACACCTCCAACATTTATCCCCCCCTCCCTTATTAGCCAGTCTATAGGTGTGAGATAGTGCCTTTGTGTTGTTTTAATTTGCATTTCTCTAATAAAGTGTTTTGGGGCATTCTTTCAAAAGGTTAAGGCTAGTTTAAATTTCCTTCATCTGAGAACTGTCCATATCCTTTGACTATTTATCAATTGGGGAATCCACTGTAATCTTATAAATTTAATTCAGATCTCTTATATATTTGAGAAATGAGGCCGGCCTTTGACAGAGATACTTGCTATAAAATTTCCCCTCAGGTTTTTGTGTCTTTTCTAATTTTGGTCTCATTGTTTGTGCAAACTCTTTTTATTTTAATGTAGTCAAAATTATCTATTTTATATCTTTTTTTAAGCCTTATTTTCCATCTTATCAATTCTGCGTATTGATTCCAAGACAGAAGACTGGTATGGGCTAGACAATAAGTGTTAAGTGACTTGCTCAGGTCACAGAGCTAGGAAGTATCTGGGGCCAGATTTGAACACCAGACTTCCTGTCTCTAGGCCTGGTTCTCAATCCACTGAGTCACCTAGCTGCCCCTTCTATCTTATATATTGCAATGTTCCTCATTATTTTGCTTAGTCATAAATTATTCTCTATAGTCTGACAGGTAACTATTTTGTGAACCCCAATTGATGTTTCCCAATTATTTCTAATCATGTATCCACTCTGAATTTATCTTGGTGTTGGTTTGTGCCGAGTTTGTGATACTGTTTTTCAGTGTTCCCAGCAGTTTTTGTCAAAAGGTGAGTTCTTCCTCCAAAAGTTTGGATTTTTTTTTTGTCAAACACTAGATCACTATGGTCATTTACTATTGCATGCTGAATGGCTACTCTGTTTGGATTCTAAAGATCTTTCTCTTTTCCAGTCTTCTTATGCTTTATTGTTGTCCATATTCTCTAAAATCCAGCTACACTGACCTGCTTGCTGTTGTTCATTCAAGACACACCCAGTTCCAACTCTGTGCTGGTTGTCTTCAGGGGCTGACACATTTCTCTTCATCTTCACCTTAAAGCATCCATCTTCCTTCAAAGCAAAGATAAAATCTTACCTTCTGTAAGCAGTCTTTCTGGGCTCCCTCACACCTTCCTCCTGCCTTTCATGTATCTTATATGTATGACTGGGGTGCTGTCTCCTCCATCAGGATGTGCTTCATCTCCCATCATTTATGACAATTCTTGAAACATTCAGTTCTGCTAAAACTCCATACATGCAAATCTAAAAACCAGCACATTGCAAAACTGTGCAACATAAAACCATATGGTGGACAGTAAAATGAATCATGGCCCACTTCTAGCCACAGACGTTTCTTTTATTTTTGTGGTATTGTAGCTGATGTCCACAATTCTGATTCCTTTATGTCTGTTGATTTCTTCAAAAAGCATTATTATTTCAAGTTTCTCCTCAGTCCTTCCCTTTGTAGATGCTGGTAGACATATTTGAGCCAGGATACTTGGGATGCTCAATGACTTTTTCACAAATGTGAAACAATAGCAAAACCCAGCCATGTAGGCTAACACACTCTGGGTGAAATTGGGCAGCTGTTGGAGGTCTGAGATGAAAAAGGGGGAACACTGGGTACAGTCTTCCTGTTCGACCTTCATGCTCACATGATGTTTCTAGAGACGCAACTGCAGTCGCCAATTTGGTGTAATGCACAAATATGTCAGTTGCATTGGAATCCATTCACATTTTCAAAACCAACATCATAACAACTGTATACAGTAAGCATTTCCTAAACATTTTCTGACTCATTCAGAGGACAACTATAACACTCTTGGTTTAGAAACAGGGCACCTGAGTTCCCACCAGCTGGGTCAATCTCCTATGAAGATGGAGCTTGAGCTTTTGCTCAGAGCCTGGCATAACAGGTCTAATAAATGTTGACTGACTGACAGATGGGTGAATCAGAGGGGAAGCAGGTCTTCTTTCCAATGCATCACGTTGCCTCCCTCACCAGGAAGAGGGATGCCCTCCATTCAAAGGTTTCAAGGATGAGGGCTGCCTCAAAACAGTAAAAAACAGTTGGGGCAGGTGGATGTAGAATCACAGGGCAGAAGCTGGTACTGATTATCCCACGAGCATCTAAAGAGGAAAAGATGACCTAAAATGGGACAGGGCTAGAGACCTGTGGAGGAACTTACCACATCACTTCCTGATTGTGTGAGGGAGGGGTAAGATGAAGTCAGGAGGAGGGGCACCATGTGGGGTGGGGCAGATGGTAAGATGGGGGGGAGGAGGAGGGAGGGGAAGCATGAGCTGGTGGCTCCTAGACTGGATGAGGTAGGTTCAATTTATTCATTTCACCAAATATTTATAGTTCTCTGTATGTGTGGGTGGAGTGGGGCAAAGAGTTAGACAATAAGGGTTGATAAACAATTGGAAAACAGCTAAAGAAATTCAAGTGGATGTATGAAATGAACACTATTATCTTCTATGAACTGATACAGACTAGAGAACAGAAGAACAATATATAGTAGAACATCAACATTTGAAAACCACGTCGTTTTGAAAAACTTAGTAACTTTAATCAGCACAATGACAACAATGATTCCTGAGGGCTGATGAAGAATTCTAATTCTGATAAGAGAGCTGACAGACTAAAATGTAGAATGAGACATTCATTTTTAGATATGGCCAATATTGGAATCTGTTTTTGCTCGACAATACTGATTAATAACTATTTTCTTTTTTCTTTCAATTGGGGGAGAGGAAAGGAAATGCTTTTTAATTGGAAAAAATTATAATTAAAAGCAACCCATTCTTATTGAATGAAGTCTTTACAATTTTATACAACTTGATTTTTAATACACAGACTTAGTTATTTTGACTACTCCAAAGACTGCTAATTCTGAAGCTTTCAGCTGTGTGCTAGATGGAAGAAGTAGCTGGAAAGCTGGTGTTTACTCTAAAGTTTATGGTATGTTAGAAAAAAATTTCTTTTAAGCTTTACACAGTCCTTTATTAAACTTAAAAGTACAATTAAACTGATCCTTTCTTTTACTTTAGCTTTAAATTTTTTTAAAATTCCCTTTAAAGAGAACACAAGATAAAAATGTATTATACAGTTATTCCTTCCATTTTGTGAGGGCCAGTGGTATGGAACCCCCAAGATCCAAAAAATCAGCATAAAATCCTTTGGCCCTTCTTTTGTACCAGAGAAGAAGCCTGATTTCTTTTCTTTTCTTTTTCTTCATGGGGTGTTTTCAGAATGTCATTGTAAAATGTGGGTTAAGTATTTGGTCATAGGCTATTGGTAGGTCAATATTAAAATATCCTTACATTTCTAGCTTTTGTGTGTTCTCTGCTGCCTTTGACATTCTTTTTGTGAACTTTTTACTCATTTTAACTTTAAAAAAGAAGTTGTGTATATTTATGGTATTAAAAGATAAAATATGTTGATATTAAACAATATTTTCCATATATTTTATGTGGTTCTGAGTTTCTAAACTTTTTCTGTGTTGTCCTGCTGGCCTTACTGTGTCTTCTGCAGCTTTCACAAAACTCCTCCCAAATTTCCTATTTAATTTCTTATGCCAATGTGCAATATGTTGAAACCACAGTGGGCAAAGTTGTGATAGGGAGGAGATACCGGTATATTTAATTTTAATTATCTTTAGGTATGGGTAAAACATCTTTAAGTATTAAGTAAAAATACATCCACCTGTTTAAAACCAAGCTTCACACATGAATGACTAATTAGAATTAAGGGATGTATTTTGGCTTTCAGGTTAACAAGGTTCATAATATTAATGGAAAAGAGAACTGGATTGGATTTCTTTGTCCCAATGTACTCATTGATTAGATATCCCGAATTTAATAAAATGTTGACAATGCAACTGAAAACACTAAACATTTATACCAAGAGGCCAATGAAGTATCACAAATAAAGCATGCCACCAATGCTGATTAATTTAAATGAATATAGCCAACTCAATGTGATTCGTCTGCTAACAGATTAAGATTCCTTGTTGGATTCAGAAGATAGTAAGCAAGATGTTTTTGAAAAAGTTTTAAAAAATAGAACAAAATTTAATTTCAAACATTTGCAATGACCACAGTAGCAAACTCGATTATGAATTGCCAAAATACATTAGATTCTTTATTATAAAATTCATTGTCCCAATTTTTATAAGATGATCCTTTGGTTCCCTTCTCCTCCCCAACAGTGTCAATCTTGAGCAGTAATTATAATACCGGACAGTGTCACAATCTATATTGAACAGGAAGGGAAATGCATTTGTTTCAACAGAGACATTAACTGATTTTCTTTATTTGGATCTAGTCACATTCAATCAGGATCTGAGTGAGTTACAGGACAGAAAACAGAAGGTTACTAGAGCCTAATGTAGGAGATCTTTTTGAAGAGAAAAGCAGACAAGCAGCATTCATTTTTTAACAAAGTAGCCATTTAGCACTATATGTGAAAATGGAACAGGCGGCAAAGTAATTACCTACTTTGTGATTATTCAGGTCCTTTGTTTCTCTTCTCTCTCTCATTGTCTGCCTTTTGGCAATTTCCCTGTTCATTAGCACTATAACCAGAGGCTGGTCAGGAACAATAAAGGGGATTATGATTATTTATCCTATCCATACAACATTACTACCACTGAGAAAGGGTACTCATTTTGTTTTTAAATTTTCTTCAAAATGAGGTAGCATTTCCCTCAGGCTGTGATGCTTCAGTGTATTCTGCTGGCTCACTAGTACTGGCCTTGCTATTTAAATCTCAACAGGAAGTATGGAAATATAACAAGAACAGAGGTGAAGTCAGAACAGGTAATGACTTCCTAAATTACCATTATGCTACATACAAAAAGCACATGGTAAAAGAAGGTATCCACCAGAAAGAGTGCTAGTTACAAGATTATGTGGGCCAAGAAAAATTAGGATTTAGCACTCACTTAGGTAATAAAGGGAACCTTAGAAAAATATTCATTTCAAATTAACACCTTAAATACAATTCAATTTAACTAGTGTTTATTAACTCCCCATTTAATAAATTCTGTTAAGTACTCAAAACAAAAAACTGAATGACTAAACTAAAAGGAAATAGTAGAATGACAATAAAGCTATCCTGGAGAAGTGTACATTTTCAAGATCCTAATCCTCAAGTCAATTACCAGAACGAAAAAAAGAAGTAAGGAATTTAAAGGAATTTAGTTGTACTTGGTCCATTTCTGTTTTGCTGTGTTCAACCTTTTTGGAAACAGAAAATAACACCATCAAGGTTTTATGTCCACTTCCAGGCAATCACCAAGTGAGGAAATGAGTACTGTGTGCTGTTTTATTGCTAATGGAGTTTGTTTGCCCACATTTGAAAAAGTCAATTTCTGTAAGGAGTAAAACCAAACTAAAACTAAAAAGGCTTTCTTAAAAAGGCTATTTTTAGAGGTTTTACTTGTCGAACATCTAGGTAGTTGGCAAACTAATCATAATCTACCTACCTGGTATTTGTTAAAATTGAATACGAAAAGGTTCTGTGGGAAATAATAAACAGGAGATGGGGACATATTTGGGGACTGGCTTAAAAACACCATTTCAATCCTCTTTCCAATATACATTATTTTCCTTTAAAGGTAAAGACATAACAATTCTAGAGTCAGAAGCTTTTACACCTTTCACAATTAAATTCTCTTTACCAGAATTATCATCAGTTGCTATAGTTTCATGCCTATCTTCAATTTAGTAATATAACTGTCACAGGCAAAAGTCCCTTGAAGTTGAAGTTACATTTTTTAAGCTTTCTGTTTCTAATAATGAATCTAGAGTCATATCAATGGATGAGTCCTTGAAAGGTCATCTTATGATCAAACAGAATAAGGAAAAGAGAGGTACCTTAGTTATTATTGAACAAATATTTATTAAATGCCCTCTGTATGCTGAGCATTATGAAGTTAAAGAGAATAGCACCTCAAACTGCCCCCTTCACCCTGACTTTAAGTCATATTTCATTCTTTATTTAAAAAAAAAAACACAACTGTAATTTCTGCATATAGACATCTGCAAATGTGTCTTCTCTTCCTAAGTACTGGTGATACCTCATCTTCATTTTGTTTCAAAAACTATTTCAATAGACCTTTTCCTTCATCTTTTAACTAGTCTATTTTGCCCTGCCTCAAATGAAAACAAATTCTGGAGCAGCATAACCCACAAAAAGACGAGGTGAAGTAATTTTTCAGTCAAAACAACTTAGAAGGCCAGGCCAGCACAAGGGATCTAGCACACCAGGGTGGAGGTAGAAGGCATAGGGCCAGGGTAGGCCCTCCCTGAAGGCAATGGGACAAAGCTTCCAGAACTGTCAGTCAATAAGGGGGAAGAGGAGCAGACAACTGCTCAGAAGAAGATTACAGAAGTTCCTTTGCTGGCTCTGGGTGCAGACCTCTCATTGCCCATACACAGATCCAGGGTACAGTCCTGAGTGCAGTTGCAGAGTGAGGAGGAGCACCAGCATACACAAGCACTTGCAGTCATAGGGGAGCAAGAGATCCCGGTCACAGTTCCAAGGGGTAAAAGAGTACTTGTGGACACTCACAGACCAGAACACAGGCTGGGAGAGTTTTATACACACCTCTCCTTACATCATACACTTCAGAAGAACTGAAGGCATCTACAAAAATAACCTGAAGATTGCAACAGTATTCCCTGCACCAGTTAGAGAGCCCAGATTTAATAGTTTTTGACTAAAAGGAAAGAAAATGATAGGAAAATGAACAAACAACAAAAAAAAGAAACAACACAGAAGGTTATTTTGGTGACAGGGTTGATTCAAACTCAGAGACAACAGAGGCAATACTGCTGCATCCAAAGCCCCAAAGAAAAATATTAATTGCTCTCAAAACCAAAAAGTATTAATGAATGAGCTAAAAAAGAATTTTAAAAATCAAACATGAAAGGTAGAAGAAAAATTGGGAAAAGAAATGAGAATGACACAGGGAAGTCATGAAAAAAACAGTCAATAGCTTGGTAAAATAGGCAGAAAAAATACTGAAGAAATTAATGCCCTAAAAAACAGAATAGGCCTATTGGTAAAAGAGGCACAAAAATCCAAAGAAGAACTCCAGAAAAAGCAGAATTGGTTTATTGAAAAGATATTTTAAAAATGCACTGAAGAGAAAAACATCTTGAAAGACAGAATTGGCCCTTTGGAAAGAGGTACAAATAGTCACTAAGGAAAAGAACTCTTTACAAAGTAGAACAGGCCAAATGGATGTACAAAATATCACATAAGAAAATGATGCCTTAAAAAAGAATTGGGCAAGTGGAAGCTAAGGATTCCATGAGATATCTAGCATCAAACAAAGTCAAAAGAATGAAAAAAAAAAGAAGAAAATGTGAAGTATCTCATGGGAAAAACAACTGACCTGGGAAATAAGTCCAGGAGAGGTAACAAGAATTATCGCCTTGAATAAAAAAAAAAAGCTTAGTTAAGACATCATCTTTCAAGAAACCATTAAGGAAAACTGCCTTGATATTTTACAACCAGAGGACAAAATAGAAATTGAAAGAATCCACCAATCGCGTCTTGAAAGAGATTCTAAAAGAATAACTCTCTGGAATATTATAACCAGTTTCTAAAACTCCCAAGTCAAGGAGAAAATATTGTATGAGGTCAAAAAAGGAACAATTCAAATATCATGGAGCAATAGTCAAGATAATGCAAGGTTTAGAAGTTTCTACACTAAAAGATCAGAGGGCCCAGAATATGATAATCCAGAAGGTAAAGGAGTTGGGACTGCAAACAAGAATTACTTACCCAGCAAAACTAAGCATAATTCTTCAGGGGGAAAAAATGAGTATTGAATGAAATAGAGAGCTTTCAAACATTCCTGATGAAAAGACCAGAGCTGAATGGAAAATTTAACACTCAAATACAGGACTTAAGAGAAGCATAAAATGGTAAACAGGAAAGAGAATCAAAAGATATTCAATAAGGCTAAATAGTATCCATCCTTATATGAGGAGATAATTCTTGTAACTCCAAAGAACTCTGTTACTATTAGGGCAGTTAGAAGGAGTATACATAGATAGAGAGCAAGGGCAATAAGTTGAATATAATGGGATGATAGGAAAAATTAAATTAAATTAAGGTATGAGAAAGAGGAATGCATTGGGAGAAGGGAAAATTAACATGGTGTAAATATGTAAAAACATCGACAAAATTATCATCTATTACATATGCCACATAAAAGAAGCATAAAAGAGTATTCACTGTGGATGGAAAGATAGGGGAGGTGGAGAGGAGAGCATATGAATTTTACTCTCATCAGAATTGGCTCACTGAAGGAAGATCATACACAATGAACTTTGGTACAGAAAGCTATCTCACTCTACAGGAAAGTAGGAGGGTAAAGGGATGAGGGAAGGGAGGTGGAGCTAATAGAAAAAGGAACAAATTGAGGGAGGTGGAGGTCATAAACTGAATAGTGATAAATGGGATGGAAAGTAATACACAGTAATCATAATGGTACAGAAAATTTTTAAAAGTTTCTCTAATGGAGGCTTCATTTCTCAAAAACAAAGAGAAATGAGCTAAATATATAAAAATACAAGCCATTCCCCAGTTGATAAATGGTCAAAGCATATGAGCAGGCAGTTTTCAAACAAAGTAATTAAAACTCTCCAAAGTCACGCAGAACCCCCCCCCTCTAAATCACTATTAATTAAAGAAATGCAAATTAAAATAACTAAGGTACCACCCATACTTATCAGATTGGCTATTATTATAGAAAAGGAAAATGACAAAGCTTGGAGAGTATGTGGGAAAGTTAGGAAACAAATGCATTGTTGAGGGAGTTGTGAACTGATTCAGCCATTCAGGAGAGCAATTTGGTCTTATGCTCAAAGAAGTATAAAACAGTACATAGCTCCCCCCCCCCAATTTTTTAATTTGGAAAATTTTATTTAATGAATTAATTTAGAATATTTTTCCATAGTTACAAGATTCATGTTCTTTCTTTTCCCTTCCCTCCTCCCACCCCCACACCCACAGCCACTGAGCAATTCCACTGGGTTTTACATGTGTCATTGAGCAAGACCTATTTCTATATTATTGATATTTGCACTAGAGTGATAATTTAGAGTCTACATTCCCAATCATATCCCCATCAAATCATGTGATCGAGCAGTTGTTTTTCTTCTGTGTTTCTACTCCCACAGTTCTTTCTCTGGATGTAGATAGCATTTTTTCTCATAAGTCCCTCAGAATTGTCCTAGATCATTGTATTGCTACTACATTTGATTGTACCACAGTGTATTAGTCTCTGTGTACAATGTTCTCCTGGTTCTGCTCCTCTCGCTCTGCATCACTTCCTGGAGGTTGTTCCAGTCTCCATGGAATTCCTCCACTTTATTATTCCTTTTAGCACAACAGTACTCCATCACCAACAGATACCACAATTTGTTTAGCCATTCCCCAATTGAAGAGCATCCTCTCATTTTCCAACTTTTTGCCACCACAAAGAGTGCAGCTATGAATATTTTTGTATAAGTCTTTTCCCCTATTATCTCTTTGGGGACCTGTAAAGGAAGGATTTTGGAAAGAGAGGCAAGAGGGCCACAGAATGTTATGAACCTGCAGAGTGAGAGGCAAACCCATTTGGAATACTAAAAGAAGGGGGCTGAGGGAATTCTAACTGCCAGCCAGGGGCGGGTGGGTAGGGATTTGGAGAGGGGTTCTGGAAGAGAAAGCCAGCTCTTGGAGTCAGCTCAGATCTCTTGCTAACCCCAGCCTAGAAAATCAAAGCTGAGGGAGAGGAGCCAATCAAACTGCCACAGTTGCCTCAGAGAGAGCATACCTCTTTGGGTTGGGCCCAAATCGCTCTTCACCACTCACATCTTGCCTGCTAGGTAGAGAGCCGCGTGTGCTAAGAAGTGAAAGCAGGAAGAGCTCAGTAGGCTTTAAAGCCAGTTTAAATAGAAATTTTGATCTCACTCAGGTGGGGATCTCAGTGAGATTGGAGGGCATCTTGGGAACTAGAGCAAGGACTTCTAGGGATTGAAGTCTGGGGTTCAAATCTCCAATTTTACAAAATGAACTAGGGAATGATGGGTAACAGACTTCTGGTGACATAAAATAATGAAAAGTAGACACCTTAGGGAAAACACAGCAATTCAGGGCAATTAATATAACGAGAAACAGTTTTGCAAATCTCATTCATTTGAAAAGGAATAATATTATGGCAAAGTGCAATTCAACTCCATTCAATTTTAAAAATCTTAACTATGTTCTACATACTTCATGATAACTTTGATTATGTTCACTACTGTGTTTAGGGAGCCAAAGTCAAAAGTCTCTAAAATTCCTTAATAGTTTTGTGAATTTTAGATTTTACTCTACCCTGCTTAGTCTTTAAAATTCTAGCAACCAGGAATGTATACATCCCCACTTAAGGATTGACTGTGGGAAAGGATGGCCTATGATCAACATGTGCTAGCAAGTGACAAATTAGAAACAACTGACTGATCTCTCCTGGGCTGTCCTAAGCCAAGTTTAAGCCACCATTGGTACATGTGAGACACAGGAAGTGATATAAAGAACTGGCTATATATTTTGTGTGACTTCCTGTGAAGGTCACTTGCTCAGAGGCATTTACAGTTTTGGCAGAGCTGACCCTAGAACTTGAGCCTGGAAGGGCTCCTCAGACAGCTTTCTTTTAGATGGTTACATGGTGAGTGATAAGACTGACTCCCCTTTCCCTTGCCTTTCTGGAGAGGCCCCTTGGCTGAGGCCTCTGAACAACTTCTTGGCTCAGACCAGGCCGGAGCAGTCTAATGACCTTTTCCTCTCTTCATCTTTAATTGTGCATTTGGAGGATGTTATAATTGGATAAAAAAGGTCAGAAATTTAATTTAGGGTGGAAAAATTTGGTAGAATTTGAGGGGAAGTTGAAGGAGGACCTAGGAATAAAGTAAAAAAGAAAAGATGGATTAAGTCTGCAGGAGGAGAAAAAAGAACAGAAGATGGAGTATTCAAGAAGAAGGAAAAGAAAAACTTCAATTGCTGAGGTATAGTAAAAGAAAAGCTCAAAGTAAAGAATTTAGTTGGTAAGATACTTGGGTCCTGGGCAAGTCTTTTAATTAACCTCTGCCCACCTCAGTTTCCTTACTTATAAAATGAAAATGACAATTGCATCTGCCTCAAAGGATTGTTGTGTGAATAAAATTATATCGTATTTATAAAGCACTTAGCATAGGGCCTGGCACATTATACATGCTTTATAAATAGTTACCAACTTATTGATAAAGTACTTTGCAAATTTAAAGCATTAAATAAATTATTATTACTAGGTAAGTAAAATAAATTAATGAGAAAGCAAGGAATTAGAAAAGGTAACTGAAGTTGAGTGTGTTTTTCAAGGTGTTAATGAGTACTAAAAAGGTAAGGAAAGTGACAGGTCTGGGATTCTGGAGTGGGAAAACAAGGGGAATGGAGTCAGTATTTATATAGTACTTACTGAGTGAGTGCCAAACATTGGACTAAGTCCTTTACTTATCACATCTGATTCTCACAATAACTCTGAGAGGAAGGTGTTACTATTGTATGCATTTTCCAGTTGAAAAAATGAAGGCAGACAGATTAAGTCACTTGCCCAGAGTCAAGTGGCTGGTTAAAGCCACATTTTAACAAGCATCTTCTTGACTCCAGGCTCGGTGTTTTCTCCTTGCTATAGGAGGAGTTTTTGAAATGCATCAAAAGCTGAACAGAGAGGTATTAACAGAGTAAAAATGGGGCATTTTCAATTTCCTGCAAATCTACTGTAATTTTCTCATTGTTAAAAGGAAAACAGCTAACATTTGATTGACTTTCTTAAATAAAAAGATATGGGAAAACGAATGGGAAAATTCCATGCTGGATCCAGTTTCTCCCAAAAGGGGGGAATGACCACTAAGGTAGAAATGGAAAACATCTTAGAGTTTCAGAGAGAAGAGGAAAGGAAGACGGAAAACAGACAAACATGTATCTGAGATTTGGGAAAGTAGGTTTCCTAAATCACATATCTGACTCTACCACTCTTCTGCTTAAAATGCTCAGATGACTTCTTACAACTTCTCAAATAAAATAAAAGCTTCTCTGTCACTTAAAGCCTTTCACAATCTGGTTCCAACTTACTTTCCACACTAATTTCCCTTTTACTACCTTATGTATATAGGTGATAAATGGCAGAATTGGGATTTCAACTCAGGATCAGTGACAAATTTCAACACTTTTCATTGTGTCATATAAAAAAGAAATAAACGATGTGGATTATTTTAAAGAGCTTTTAAAATAACAAATATGAATTGTGTCAAACACATTTGTATTGGAAAAGGAAATGGACTGGAACTTTTAATCAATATATATGCTTAATAGTATTACTTTTAAAAATATTGGCAGTCAGAAGTTGGGTAGTTTTAATCTTTACATTCTGTGGGGAAACAATATAACCTTTCTAATTCATTTATTAGAACAGTTAATTCATCAGTGTATTATACTATGAAATATATTATTATAAAGCAAAGAAGAATGTTTATTTCCTCCTTAATTATTTCATCTTATTGAGACTCCTTCAAAACCAAATTTTCTCAATTAAAATTTGTAGACAGTAATAGATACAGTTGTTACATCGTAGCATCATTGTGAATATAGTAAGCACTGAATAAGTATTTGTGGGTTGGAATACTTTCATCCAAGTTTGAACATTTCTCATTCTACTTGTCTTTCTTACCTGCTTTAACAGAAAATGGCTTCTCAAGTAGAAATATTGTTTGCTTCCAGTGGGTTTGGGTAGTGTGGGGACCAGTAGAGAATAAAACCTGCAGAGGCAGAGTGCAAAAGTATTTGATTGAGTAAAAGGCTTTTGATATTATGCTACATTAATCAATACCAAACACATTGCAAATGCTTGCAACAGCAAAATATGCTTAGATATGTATCAACAAGGAAGAGGCAAACTCCAGACAAAAAAGTGCATTTAATAGATTTAATTCATTATGTAACCTATATACTTACTTTTTTGTGGCAGTTCTTCTCAAAAAAGATATCAAAGTAGCCAGCAATTGCCTATTAAAAAAGAAAAAAGGAATTTCAGTAATGATAATTAATAACTGATTATTCATTCCTTTTTTGGGTAGAGAATCTCTTTCCAGATCAATGAATAAAAAGATCTATTTCTTAAGTTATATTATACATCTATACCTGCATGCGTAAGCACAATTTCCAAGGCAGAAGAGTCATAAGGGCTAGGCAATGGGGGTTAAGTGACTTGCCTAGGGTCACCCAGCTAGGAAGCATCTGAGGTCAGATTTGAACCCAGGCCCTCCTGCCTCTAGGTATCTTTCTATCCACCTAAACCCCCTAGCTGCCTCTCACAATATATTTTTCCACTGAAATGATATGATTAAGTTCTCTTGCTAACTCACAAAAATTTATTCAATGCAATACAGGCGAAATACTTTTAGTTCCATAATACTACCAGTGTTAATTTGCTACTTAAAATTACAATTTACTATTCAATATTTTGCATGGATGGATTCTGTTTTCTCTCTTTCTTTGACTTCAGAAGAATACAGGCCTTCATCAAAAAGTGTTCATTTTAGTGACTTGACTGGCAAAGATGGAGGAAGAAGCCATATAGTTAATGTTTCTCCCACAACTTCTCCCCTAAAGAGCTAGGAAGAGGGATTTCACCTAAAAATAGTCTACACAAACTCTAATTGAGAAAGTAAAAGACTATATAAACCAGGAGGTAGGGGTGGGTTGAGAAGGTATTATTTCAACTTTATTTTTATCTGAACAGGTTAAAGAAGATGAGAACATATAAAAGAGTCTGGTATAGAAATATATTTCCTCAAGAAGGAAACAAGGAAATGAGACAAAGAAAGAACAAGAGGGAGGGTACATTCAGGGAGGGCTTAGTCCCATGCAAAACAAATTCTGTCAGAATTTTTAAAAGAAATAAAAAAAGGGGGGGAGAGAATCTGTGATTGGGAGGTAGGTGAGGAGAAACAAGGGATAATGGTAAATTGTACCAAGTGCTGAGCACACCCCTTCTTTCTCAATATCTGGTTATTTTGTAAAGAGATTAGGGACAGAGAATGAAGAGAGGAAGAAATGTAAGAGAATTGGGTGGAAGAAAACACATAAACACTATAACTACAAATGTGAGTAGGATGATAAAAAGCTTTAGGGAACATGTAACACCCATTTTTCTGTTAAAAATAGTATTAACACTGAAATAAATGAGCCTTTTTGTCATATGGAAAGTATTATAGATCTAAAACACAGAGCCAGTATTCTGTGTGAAAGGGATAGACTAGAGGCCTGGGAAGAATAGAAGTAAAGTCAGGATAGCCATTATTATCACTACTATTTGAGATATTAGCAATGTTAGCTATAGTGAAAAGAAAAAGAAAATTAACAAATAAGCATAGGCATACAGGAAATAAAATTACTTTTTTTGCAAATGACATCTTTTATTTACTGAGCCATGAATCAACTAAATATTTAAAAATTGACAAGAAATTCACCAAAAGTTGTAAGACGTAAAATAAATTCCCTAAGTCATCAGCATTCTTGTAAATAATCAACAAAGTCTAGCAAGAATAAACAAAAGAGAAATTTCATTCAAAAGAATCACCTCTGCAAAACTTGAAAGCAATCAGATAGGAATTAGGTTAACATGAACAACTTAAACCAAATACCACTATAAGCTTAAAAATACATCTAATATAAGCTTGGATATATATCAGAAACAAATTAGATGAATAAATAGAACATTTTCTTTCAAATCAATAGAGTTTATGATCAAACAAGAGAAAGGGACGATTCTAGAAGGTAAAATGGACAATTTTTATTTAAAATTAAAAAGTTTTTGCACAAATGAAATGAATGCAGTTAAAATTAGAATTAAATAGTTAACTGTGAAATAAATTCTTTGTGGAAAGCTTTTTTTGGTAATGAACCTTCTAAGATATTTAAGGAACTGATTCAAATCTTTAAGACAAAAGAATCATTTTCCAGCTGATGAATGGCCAAAGCACAGGAATAGGTAGTTCTTAAAGGAAACAATCCAAGCTATCAATAGCTATAAGAAAAAATGTTCTAACTAATATTTAAAGAAATACAACTTAAAAGTAGTTCTGATGTTCTACTTCATACTCATTAGATTAACTCAAACAACAATAAAAATGACAAATGTTACAAAAGCTGAGCCTTGTAGGTAAATTGGTCTAATTTTTCTAGAGAACAATCATGAACTATATCTAAAAAGTCACGTAACAGTACCTAACCTTTGATCCAGATATAAGGAGTACCCAAAGAGATGAAAAGGGATCCATATGTACAAAAATATTTATAGCAATTCTTTTTGTAATGTAAAAGAACTAGAAACTAGGGGACAAAGAAGAGCATAAATTGGGAGATAGCTTAACAAATTATGACAAATGAATGTGACAGAATGTTATTATACCATAAGAGAGCATGAAAAGGTAGAATGTTTCAGAGAAACCTAGGAAGACCTATATGAACTGATACAGAGCGAAGTGAGCAGAACCAAGAGAATAATTTATACAGTAACAAAATTATTGTTAAAAAAATACATTAAAACAAATGTAAAAAACATGATTCTAGAGGACTGATGATGAATTGTTGATGAGGAATGATGAATCTTCTGATGGGGAAGCTGTGGATTTAAGATGAAGAAAGAGAGCTGGATATAGACAATATGGAAATTGTTTTGCTTGACAAGGAATATACATTATAAGGATTTTGTCTCCTACCCTTCAAGGATGGTGATGGGAAGGTGAGACAAAAAATATCCTTCCTTCCTTCCTTCCTTCCTTCCTTCCTTCCTTCCTTCCTTCCTTCCTTCCTTCCTTCCTTCCTTCCTTCCTTCCTCTCTCTCTTTCTCTCTCTCTCTCTCTTTCTCTCTCTCTGTCTCTCTCTCTCTCTGTCTGTCTCTCTCTCTCTCTCTCTCTCTCTCTCTCTCTCTCTCTCTCTCTCTCTCTCTTTCTTTCTTTCTCTCTCTCTCCCTCTTTCTTTCATTTTGTTGGAGACTAGTTCTTCTTACATATTTTAATCAGTTTCTGACATATCTTAGAAACTTATTTTCAGAGAATTTGCTGTCTAGATTTCTCCCCCAGTTGTTTCCTTTCTAATTTTTAAAAGCATTGGTTTTGTTTGTGTAGAACCTTTGTAATTTTAAAATAAAAATTGACCTTTTTATCTTCAGAGTCCTTTCTATAACTCATTTGGCCATTGCCTTTGTCCCCCTATCCTTGGATGCAAAAGTACTTCCTTCCTTTTTCCTCTAAGTAGTTTATGATATGACCTTTTATATCTCAGTCATACTTCCACTGGAGAACTGCCTGGGACCACTGAGAGGTTAAGTTACTTGCTCAAGTCACCTATCTAGAAAATGTGAGAGTAAGGCAAGACTTGCTTGAATCCAGGTCTTCCTGACTCTAGGCTGCCTTCTAAGTCACACTGCCAGGCTGCCTCTCAATGGAAGATGAATAGGTTTGTAATAACACTATTTTAGCTCAGCTCTCCAGGATGAGATTATAGTAACAGAATATCTTTTGGAAGGCAGAAGACAATATAGTCTAGTCAAGACACAGACAATTAAAACATCAGTTCTGTTGACAATCCCATATGCCATTCAATGACTCAAAAATGAAGGATGTCATTATAAAAAGCCATAATATAATTTTTTTCTTATCTAAAAGTCATTTCTTCAAGTCAAGATCTTCCTAATGACACAAAAACTTCTTCCATAAAAATGAAACCATAATAAGATGTTCTAAAGTTGGAATGTTGCATCTTTTTTGATTTAGTGTTTTGTTAACTGCTATTAACAACTATTACTATCTTTTTTTATACCACTATCACCACTTCCCAATGACTCCTTCCCACTTCATTGTTCACCAGGCGAATCAAATAACAAATAAGATAAATAAATCATCTTGTTCTTCATGTCTGAAAACACATTTATTTTTCTTTGCCAAGAGCTGATTATACTTTTGCTGAGAGGAAGGAAGCAAGCTTTTCAGTCAGTCTTAGGGCAGTCTGGTCACAGTACTGATCAGAGTTCTGAAACCTTTCAATTTACAACTGCCTTCTTATGTTTCTAAGGTATACATGTGCTGATTAATTGATGAGTGTATGTTGAATATAATGAATCAGTGCCTGGGAAGAAATATACTTTGGAAGGGAGGCAGGGAAGAATTGCTGCTTTCTCTTCCTGAAATCTCTAACAAGGCTTATTTTTTAAAATAATCTCACTGGTTTCTTTAGTTTCTCATGGAGACAGCACAGTGAAGTGGAAATACTGGTTTGGGTAATAAAGGACATAATTCTAGTTGAAATTCTAGTTTTGCCATTTGCTACTGGTATGAGACTGCAAATTAATTTCTCTGGGGTCTAGTTTCCTCAGATAAAAAATAAGGAAGCTGAAATAGATGGCCTGTATGGTGTCTTGTCTACGTACAGGTAGATGGTACACACAGTATATAGAATGCTGGGCCTATAGTTAAGACTTCTTATCTTTGTAAATTTAAATGTGGCCTTAGACCTTTACTAGATATGTGACCATGAGCAAGTCACTGAACCCTGACTGACTCAGTTTCTTCATCTATAAAATGACCTGCAGAAGGAAACAGTAAACTACTCTAGTATCTTACCAAGAAAACCTCAAAGTTGGGTCATGAAGAATTAGATATAACTGAAATGACTGAACAAAAAGATCCAGCTCTAAATCTATGATCTAATGTCTAGAAGCAAAGTACCATAAGTATTAGGGAAAGATTTAAAAATGTAATTTCTAAATTGAAGTAGAATCAACATTCCCACCTAAATAAAAATAGCTAAAACTTTAGAACAAATGAAATTCCAAACTAAAGGGAGAAAACAATTGTAAAAAAAAAAGCTAACTAGGAATGCATTATGGGAAGATGGTAGAGTAGGATGTGAAGCTTCCTTACTCTCCTAATACTTCCCCAAAACAACCAAAAATAACTCCACAGAATCAACACTAAAATCAGTAAAAATAGACAGGGATCAGAAGTGAAGCTAAACAGCCAGGGATCATTAGGGAGGAAGGATTCAGACTACCCTAGCCTCAGTCCCACCACAGTAGACCCAGGGGAGGAACAGAACAGAGGTAGTTCTTGGGGGCAGGATTGGCAACCTCACCATAGCTGCTGAGCCTGGGAGTTGGTATCCCTGAGGATACCACTGGAATCCATTGGCAGAAGGTCCTGGGAGTATCTGTGTCTGCCATGGCCTGGGCCCCCACTGGCTCAAGGCTAGGGACTGAAGGAGAGGGCACCACAGAATCTACCAGTCCCAAGCCCTAAGTATAGGATCTCAAGCCCCATTGCTAACAAACCAGGGCCTTTGGAGGTTGGAGGAATGCCAACTAGACACCTACTCTATCCTAGGCTGTAGCAGAAAGAACTGAAGACTGAGGAAGGAGCTCACACTGGTGAGTCTGGTTGTCCAGAAACTGGGACCTAGCTAGTTTTGATTGCTCCCAGGAGAACAGGTCTGTGGTTCCTGACAAGGGGAGGTGGACTATGTGTGAAAGAAATTTACCACCCCTCCTTTCTGAGGTCACTCCTGTTGAGTATTTGCATACCTGGCATGAGCCTGAATGTGACCTGGAGGCAAGGATTATGTGAAGGAAATGATTGACTGGATTAGGTGATTAGGATAAAATGGCAGCCAGGAAAAGACAGCAAAAGAGTCAAGAGATCACAAGACAGGAGGCAAGGAGTGGATATTTGCTGCACACTGACCCCTGGACTGCCCCACACCCCCCACCCCACTCCGGCAGCCCAGGAAAAATAGAAAGTCACAGTTGGTTCCTGAGATGTGATGTGTGAGAGTTGGTGGGTAGAGAAAATTTTTGATAAACTGAGGCAAGAGGGGATTTCACTCTCTTCTCTTCTGTGGTTGTGGCAGGCTAGATTTCCCTGTGAGTATGGCTAGAGGGCCCTAATGGAAAATAGCAAGCTAAATGGAATAGCAAGCAAAGTAACCTATATCTCTCTCTCTTATTTTTCCATCTTTTCCCCCTACTACTTTTGATTTAATAAAATTATTAATTTGTAGGCAGTCTCATAATTTCCCCTCTTACAACTATCTGCTTGGAGTTGTAGTGGAGAACTGCCCACAGGCTCCAGCTGGAGCACCTGAGATTAATAATAGACTGGGGTTTGTACCTGGGACTAGGAGGACACCCTACCTTGGACTATAAAAACTAGAATAACTAAATAGGATTGAGGAAAAAACAAAAATGTAAAACAAATTACTGAAATCTATGGCAACATATGGCAATGCTGGAACTCCAGCAAAAAGTCTACTATTGGTCTGGTTGCTAACAAACAGCAAGTGAAAAGAGAGAACCCAACCATTGATAGCTATCATATGGAGACAGGGAAGACCTTAGCTCAATTCAGAGAACAGCAAAGTAAAAACATCTACTTTAAAAACAGCAAAGAAATATAATAAAAGGCTACAAACTCAAAAAGAGGTTTTGGAATAGCTTTAAAAAAAACTCAAAAAGCTAAATGAGAGAGATGGAAGAAAAATTAGAAAAAAAGAGCAATGCAAAAACAAAAAAACAAGAAAATTATGAAAAAAAGATCGCCTAACTGGAAAAATAGATACAGAAACTTTAGGGGGGTGGGGGGAAATAATGTACTAAGAACCAGAATTTGAAGTCTAACAATTTCCCAAGACTACAACAAATTATAAAGCAAATTCAAAGGAATGAAATAAAAAGAATATGAAACATTTTATCACCAAAACTGACCTGGAAAAAAGATCAAGGAGAAACAATATAAGAATAGTTGGATTGGAAATGACCAAATAAAATAATGTTTAAAAAAAAAAGAATAGTTGGAAACCTGGAAAGTTAAAATCAAAAAAAGAGTTTACACCATACTCCAAGAAAACATCAAGGAAAATTGGCCAGAAATTCTAGAAACAGAGGGTAAAATCCCTCAGAGACCCAAAGATGAAATCATGTACTAGAACATCATTGCTAAGTTCCATATCCTCCAAGTTAAGGAGAAAATAGTATAAGCAATGAGAAAAAAAAATTAAATATTGTGTAGCTACAGTCAGAATAACATAAGACTTACAAGCTGCAACATTAAAAGAAAACACGACATGGATCACGACCCTTTGTACAGCAAAAGAACTGGGCTTACAACCAAGAATAACATATCCATCAAAGATGAACATAATTAAAGAAGGGAAAAAGTGGCTATTTAATGAACTAAAGGAATTTCAACTATTTCTGGAGAAAAACACAGAAAACTCAGCAGAAAATTTGATCTATAAGAAACATACAAAGGTAATGAAAGAATAATCATAAGCAACCCAAAATTCTAGAACCCCTGGGAATGGCATCATTGCCCAGGTATTTTGAAGGGGCAGGTATGGATAGAAACTTCAATGTTGAGTAAATATGAAGGAATGAGCAGAAATGGTAGTGGAAATGACCAAGAGGAGGTAGGGTGGAATGATTATCTCACACAGAGGAAGAATGAGTAGAGGAACTGCGATAGAGAATGGGGCAAGGGGATAAAAGTCCAGAAGTACTAAAACTCCACTCTAATCAGACTTGGGATAAAGAGAGAACAGCACATACAATTAGATGAGTAAAATTCTTCTTAATTGTGGGACTAAAAACACAGAAGAAAACTGCCTGATCACAAGGTTCAATGGAGTTATGATTGGGGATATAGACTCTAAAAGATCATCCTAGTGAAAATATTAATATGGAAATAAGTCTTTATCAAAAACCCAGTGGAATTGCTCATTGGCTACAGGAGGAGGATGGGAGAAGAGGAGGGAAAGAACATAAATTGTGTAACCATGGAAAAAATATTCTAAATTAATTAAACAATATAAAAAAAGAAATGTAAAAAAAAAACTTAACATACAAAAAAAAACAGGAGGGAAAGGGGATGAGATAAGGGAAGGGCTGGGAGTGCCTTGGAGGGACTGAGGAAAAAAAAGAGAGAGAGAAAAAAAAGAAACTAAAGAGTTCATGTAATAGTACAAAAAGTCATTAACAAAACTGAACATTTTTAGTTCATATTTATTCTGTTCTAGTGTTAGTTCATGTTTACTTGTGATTACAAGAAAAAAACTTAATTATGCTATTCTTGTAATTGTTAATATGAAAATAAAGCATTTTGTTTTTTAAAAAGGCATTAAAGATTATAAAATGTGATAAAATACATTGATTATTGAAAATTATAAAGTTAATTTGTATACTATGCTTCTTTTGTTGAGAATACAAAACAGCATTGGATTTTGTACATTAATATAGAATCCAAACAAAACTTAATACTTGACCTTTGGGATTATTAAATTTTAACATACAACTAGAAAAAATCAGCATCCTTTACATCCTCTTGTTAGATAGAAATAGAAAGCAAGAGTATTATCTAGTTTCAGTTGTTAGATGACCAGAAGACTAAATAGATGACTAAAACATATGGAACACTAAGCTTTTTTTTTTTTAATGTACAGACTTCCTATTTTTTTCTAAATCTCTTTTATAATATTTCAATTCATTTCAGAAGTGTGTCTGTTTCTATTACTTATGCAATGAAGCATACTAAATTATTATTTTATAAAACTCACTGAGTGGAACTAATTACTTTTGAACCTGAATGTGGTCATATACTAAAATTGCCATTGGAGGCTAAAGATATTCAAAATGGTAATGCTAAGGAAATAAAAATGATACTTCTAATTATAATAATAAATTTTTTGACCTGGAAGGAGCTTTAGAAAACATTAGCTTTCACCTCTTCATTTTTAGATGAAAAAGCTGAGGAATAGAGCAATAAAATAACTTGTTCATGGTTATATAGAGAATTATTGCTGAATTGAAACTAGGATCTTTGTCTTCTAACATGTTGAGTATCCTCATTAAACTCCCTTAATTCCTTTTTTTTTTTGTATTTTAACTTTGTATTTTACAGTATTTTTATTGTTGGCCAAATTTTTCCCTTATAATCAGACATATGAGGCAAAAAATATAAAAAATTGCTATAGGTCAACTGTAGACACTGGAGGGAAATAGCAAGAGTTCTGGAATTAGAAAATCTTTGTTCAAATCCCATTTGCTCTATTCTCTATGTGATCTTAGGCAAATCATATGACCTCTCTGGCCTTCAAGTTTCCTCATTTGTAAAATGAGACATGGATCATTTCAGTTCTAAGGCTAAGATTTTGTGATGCTACCATAGCACAGGGAAAATCTACTGGATTAGGTGTCAGAAGGCCGAGTGTTTAGTTCCAGATCTCTTTGACCTGTCTGTATGCTGTGTGCCCTTGAGTAGTTTTTAATCACCTCAGTATAATAGTGGGTTATTCTAAAAGTATACTTGGAAGGGAACATGATTTTGATTGGCTCTTTTATTGACCAGTTCCCTCCATACTTCTAGTGAAATGTAACTCTTTAATATGTTTCCTTATAAATCCAACAAGCTAGAGGAACTTGTTCAATCAAGAAGTACCTATTAATTGCCACTATTGCTAGGCATTGTTCTAGGCACTGAAGATGAAAAGACAAAAGTAAAACAGTCCTTGCTCTCAAGGTACTTACATTCAATTGGGCAATGGGAATACTGAACATACAAAGATTAGTAAATAGATAATATGTGTGTGTGTGTGTGTGTGTGTGTGTGTATGGCAAAAACAAAGAATCTGGTGAGGATTCTAAAAAGATGAGGTGAGAGAGATGGAGTGCTTCATTTGAATGCATGATGAAATCACTTCCATCTACTTTATTTGCTTCTCCAAGTACCACCTTTGGGGCAGCATCCTATTTAAATGTAACATATTAAAGTCTTCTGATTTCTTTTATGGCAGTAATATTCATATTTATAGGGCTCATTAAAAACACCACAGATGATTATCTATACGTAAGTCTATAGAAAATTTGGTAACAAACATGCTTTTCTGCTTACCCCTGCCCCCTGCAGGTCCAGTCCTCCCAGAACTATTACCTCTAACCCTACTTTGACACCTAATGGTCATCTTTCTGCCACCACTCTCACTAAGATGGTGATTAAAATGTGCTTCTTCTTGATTACCTCAAGTAGGTGTTACAGTTTTTGGTTCCTTCGACTAGTTCTGCCCAATTTGAAATCATTCATTTTTCATCATCAGTAATTTTGAGGGCATATACACAGTAACAAGAAACAAAAGGACATGGAGCCTTATAGCATATGGTGTTCACAATGAACACCACCCCCACTCCCCCTGCAAATATTTGTTAAATACAAACCGCAAGCATCAATGATGTCTGCTTAGTTGCAATTACAGAAGCAGATGGAAAAGTTTTCCATTTAAGCTTTAAGTGAACAGGCAAATAGTACTTCAACGACTAAGGGAAAATTATACAATTAGGAAAACAGGTGCTCAGGATTCTAGTCACCATTAAGACATAAACAGTTCATTGTTTTGATACTCAAGTGGCTAAGGCATGAGGTGACAGAAATATTAATAAATAATATATCAATTCAGTTAAATTCAAAATACATTATATTGAAATCTACTGTGTGTAGAGCACTGGATTAGAATTCAAAGATTGGGAAAAAATAATGAATGATGACTTACTTAGAAAACTTCAGAGAACAAATAAACTACTTTAAACAATTAATATCTTGAATAAAGTAATATAATATAAAATAAACACAGCATTTTAAACAGAGTAATATCAAAATCCAGGAAAAATAAAAGGAAACTATCATTAAAATAAATTTTACAAAATGCATAAAAATCCAAGATTCAGTATGTCAAAGTTCACTTAAGATTTGTATAGATAAATTACAGATCACTCTATAGAGAAAGAAATAAAGAATTACAAAGAGAATAATCAGTCTGCACAGGGAGGCCATGCCAATAAAATAAAAATTACAATACTAATTTTAATGTACAAGTGTAGAGTATACCAAACAAACTAACAAGGGAATACTTTTTGGAATTATACAAAATAATAATGAAAATTATTTGAAGAGGAAAAGGTCTATAATTTCAAGGGGGCATAAAAGGGAGGAGTATAAAGTAGGAATCATTCTATAAGAAATGAAAATAGCATAGGGAATATAGAAAAGCACCAGGGTGAGGAAACCCTAGAAGTAGTGTGGAAGACTTTGGGCCATAGCAAGATAAGAAGAAAGTTCTCCCATCAGGGTTGTAGCCCAAGTTTCCTGTGGAAAAAATGAACATTATGGTCAGAGAGGAGGTAAAGAATAAGTTAGAAAGTGAAAAGGGGACCAAGTATAACATCACAATCAATTTGAATTTGTAAATACACCAAAAAAAATGTGTAAGTGCAAAGGCAGATGATGTAATATATTTTACTTTAGGACATTTTTTTTTTGTTGTTAAGTCAATGTCCTTCTATAAGGAGCTATCTAAAAAAAGGCAAGAGAAAATAGTAAAAGTGTAGTCTCTGAAGATTTGATTATAAAAGATTTTAAAACTTAGGTACAAAGATATTGCTGGAACTGTTCATGCCATCAATGGGAGAAATTAACGGGGAAAAACGTTCATATGAAATACCATCCTTTATACCCAGCATTGAAATTTATAATATCACTTTTTTTCTCTATAGTTATAGCACTGTTAATTATTCTTGACAAGGTAATGATGGCAGTATAGTAACATGGAAATAATGCTCAATTTGGGGAACCAGGTGTTGCAATGAAAGTAATGTTAAGTGGATAAGCATGACTGGCAAGTCCTCAGACAGAATCTTCAGAGCTGACAGGGGAAGATTCCAAAGCTGGTGAAGAGTCAGTTTGTCCCAGTTGGAGTTGGAGCTGATAGAGAAACCTGAGAGTGGAAAATCTCATCTCTCTCCTGGACTCCCTGGAACCTTGGACAAGCAGACCTTCAATCAAGAGTAAGCAGAAGTTTCCCAATACCCTTAGGTGGACTAAGGGGAAGTTTGAGGAAGACTTCTGCCATTCTCTGGCCCTCAGCAGACCTCCATCTGGATATCAACAACTGCCTGTCAAGGACTCTATTTTGTAAGATCTCTATTGTTCTGGCCTTTAGGATTTTAGTATAAGAAGACAGGATTATTAGTGGGAATTTACATTAAGGGTTTAAGGTTTAATATTTCTCCTTCTTCCTCCTTTCCCTAACCTCTTCTCTATTAAATAAAACCAAATAGTTATATGTTAATCCTTCTGTGTTGCTTCCCTATAAAACCCTCCTAATTAATACTGGTATTTCACAGGTCAGAGAACCTGGGTTCAAATCTCTACTCACTTACCACCCTTAGAATACAATTTTGGGTCTTCAGTTTCCTAATTGGCAAAATGAAGAGGTTTGCTTATAATTCCTGAAATCGTTCTAAATCTGTGATCTATGATGGAACATTAGTTTGTGGTTGCTGGTCAACTACCAAGTCAAAAACAGATAAGGAAAGGGCTGATGAGGACGCTTGGCAGAGGGAGGAAGTCAACCTAGTATTAAAAATTACTAACAGGAAATTCATAAATTATCTTGACAGCATGCAGATAATTGAAAACTGATTATACCATCATTATCTGATATATTAACAACAGTACTCGTTCCTTTAAGGTAGCTAGCAGGTAAAGTGAATAAAGCAAGGGACTTGGAATTAGGATTATCCAAATTCACATCCTGCCTCTGATAAACTGGCTCCGTGAGCCTTGACAGGAATAATTAACAATGCTATATCTATAGAAGAAAAACAGGTCATGTGATACATTTCAATGCTGGACTCCTAAAATGAAGCACCTCCTTTCCACAGAATAAATTATTTCCAGGGATCTAAGAGTTTTAAAAATATTAAGAAAGCATTTTAAATCTGAGTAGTTCCTAGGAAATTTGAATACTGGATATATAAAAACAAATCAAACATGTCTGAAGATGTAGAGAAAAAAAGGGCTCTTTCCCCCTCTTTCAAACCATAAACACGACACTTATTTCCTGCATTACAATTTCACTGCTTCATTATTATCCCTTTGACAAGTCATCTATAGGTCCCCTGAGGACTAATCTCAATGAACTTTACTCTCACATTCTCTCTAAGAGTCATTCAAACATTAGACTAAAGAATGAACACTGGGAAATTGAAAATGATGACAAGTAGACTATGGTAATAAATTACTGAAGCTGTAACCTGGCAAATATGGTCCTGAAAAATATGAGATTAGGTTAGAAAAAATCCTAACAAGAGAATAATTTTTGTCTTTCTTTCTCCATAAATATACTGTCAGGGACAAACAAAACTGTTGGGAAAAAATTAAATGCATTAAAATCTAGTATCTGCAGCAGCTGGGTTAATCTGTAGAGGCAAAGTCATAATGAAAATGAATGAACTTTCAGTGTGTAGAGAAGTACAGCATGCCATAGCTGTCAGCAAAATTTCAGTCACATAGCTATTTGTGGTGAAAGAAGGAGAAAGTCTAACTGCAATCCTGAGAACTGATCTAAAATCTGAATTTCAATGTTTTAAGAAGACAAGGGAGTTAATATTAAAACAAATCATGGGGGGGGGGCATTATTTTTCACTGCCCACCACTCTCTAAATCTTGAACATAATCTTCACCAAAGAGCTTACAATCAATTTGTAAATCATAATCACATGCACACACTCACACATACTCACTCTATTTTAAATATAGAGAAGCAAGATGCCAAGTGGAGAGAAAGTCAGGGACAGACTCAGGGTCAACAAGGGTTCACATCCATGTCAGATACATACTGGGTATGTGAGTCTAAGTTACTTAAACTTGAATTATCTCAGGTACTCTAATACTAAGCTGCATAATGTCTGCAGATCTGCAGGAGCTCCCTATGAGGGATAAAATCATTGAACCTGACTAAAAATCTTAAATACAAATTAAAGTATAAAGAGAAGACACAGTATCAAAAGGAGGCATTCAACTTTGTAGTACATATACTTCAAAAGTTTGTTTAAAAAATAAACTAAGATTTGGGATGGAAATATGGGTCAGATTTCATAACCTTAAACTGTAAAACAAATGTTTTTCATCTAAAATTTTAACTATAAGGTAAAAGGAATTATTAAAAAAAAACCCACTGTAAAATACATTTTCCTTATCAGTTATCCCTATTGTATATTCCTAGGTATATTAGGGTAAAAAGAATGTAGTTCATTTATAATTTTAAAAAAATTAATGATCTGTAATAAAAAATGAACTGCTTTAATAAGCATGTAGGTACAATGAATATTGCTTATATAATAGTAATCACTACAAACATATGTAGCTGTATTCCAGTTAACAAACTAAGATCAGACTAGTCCTTATGAGAACCAGTGAAGACAACCATACTAATTCTGTGAGAAAGAAGGAAATTAAAAATTATCATCATCACTATCACCTGCAGGGAGCAATTTATCATTTCTGTTCCTCACTGGTATCATGTTCCAACAGCATGCAGCTACAGCAGATACAATTAGGCAGCTGGCCACAGAAGTAGGAGGATAATGTGCTTTTGATGGAGTTTATCCAAGCATGGAGATAGAGTGCTTGTAATCCATGCAGCAAAGTCACTATAGTGTAACAAAAAGACAACTGCTATTTTGTGATGGAATATTTCTTTAGAAAACCTTAATATGATCAAAATATTTATCAACTAGTGTACTTAAAAGTAGTGAAAGTTTAAATATTAATTACCAAAAAATCATATTACATTAAAAGCCAACTAATCTAAAAAATTTACAAATAAATTTCAGAACTAATTATATGTTGAATACTGCTATCGGTAATTGGTATTTAAACTAAGAAGCAATAATCAAAGGCATTAAGATTATAAAGCATTTTCTTCCAATATTAATTAAATTCTTAAAATTCTGGCCTCTGTTCTTTCTTCTATTAATTTTCTATTTTATCCCAAGAGAACATTTGCATCTTTCTCATCTTTTGTAATTCCTTCTGGGACTAATAAACAGTAGGTGCCAAATATTTCCCAAGGGATATTGTCATTATTGATTAGGGCTCAGTAATAGGCCAAGAAGTAAAGGGAAAGAAGCAAAGACTCTCCATTAAAAAGAGCAGAAAAATTTGTTGGAAAGAGATTTAATTTTCATTATTTGTTTTCTTTAATTTTCATTAAGTCTAATTATATGATTATTAATGTATAACTAGAAAGGTTTTCTAATTTAACACATCTTCCCTTATAATTTCAGAAGAGATTTTTGGAAACAAAGAGATGCCTCTGTCAGTTAATGATACCTGGGTACAAACTTATTTCACATTATCTCCACTATCTTACTTTCTATTGATTACAGAAGGCAGTGATCTATCTATAGACATACAGGCACTGGAAAGATCATACTGAAGATTTATCTGTCTTAAGGCTATCTCATAATACTTGGGTTTTTGTTTTTTTTTTTAATTTTCAGGAGGAGGGAGATGTATTCTGACTGTCCAGATTAGCAAGAGTGACAGAATTACTTCTCTAATTTCTTTTTTTTTTTTAACAAGTTAGAGATATGCAATAGAGATCAGCCAATACATGACTATGTAAATGCAAATTTTGTTATAACATGAAATACATCTTGTCTACCCTCTTCAGTATTGGATACTTTTCAACAAATGTTCCCAGAATTGTGGCCAAAGGGCTTTTGATCAAGCAATACCACTCCTAAGTCTGTAGCCCAAAAAAATCAAAAAAATGGAAAAATACCTATTTGTACAAAAATATTTTTTTGCAGTTCTTTGGGTGGTAGCAAAGAATTAGAAATTGATGTGTTATTCATCAACTAGGAAATGGCTGAACAAGTTACAATATAAGATTGCAATGGAATACTACTGGGCTCTAAGAAAATGACAAGCAAGATGATTTCATAAAAACTTGGAAAGCCTTACATGAACTGATGCAAAGTAAAGTGAGCAGAATCAGAAGAACATTGTACTAGTGCCAGAAATATTTTCTGATGAAGAACTGTGAATGACCTCGTTATTCTCAGTAACACAGTGATGAAAAACAATCCCAGAGGTTCATGATGAAAAATGCTATCTGCCTTCAAAGAATGAACTGGTAGAGTGTATGCAGATCAAAACATATTATATTTCCTTTCTCCTTTTTATTTACTTTGAGATTTCTTCCATAAAACAACTAATATGGAAAAATATTTTACACAATTGCATGTATAAAATCTTTACCAAGTTGCTTATTGTCTTAGGAGAGAGGGTAAAAAAATGGGAGAGAATTTGGAACTGTGTGAAGGAAATTTACCCACCCCCCTTTCAGGCCACATACCTGAAGTGAGCCTGAACTTGACCTGAAGGCAAGGACTGTGTGAAGGAAATTGTTGAATGGATTGATCACAAGGAAAGAATGGCAGCCTGAAAAAGCCAGCGATAAATAGAATCAAAACATCACAAGACAAGGGGCAGGGTGGATGTCTCCTGGACTGCCCCAGGCAAAATAGAAAGTCACAGTTAGCTCCAGAGTTGATATGTAGAATTAGTGGGTGGAGAAAAAGTTTGATAAACTGAGGCAAAAGAGGGTTTCCCATCTCTTCTCTTCCATGGTTGTTGCTGGCTGGACTTCCCTGTGTGTGAGTGTGGGTAGGGGTCCCTAATGGTGGTCACAGAATAGCAAGTTAAATGGAGCAAAAAGGAAAATTAACCTATGTTTCTTTCCTATTTTTCTATCTTTTCCCCCTACTACTTTTGATTTAATAAAATTATTAATTTATGACCAGTCTCATAATTTCCCCTCTTATAGAACTCAAAATTAAAAAAAAAAATTAATGTTAGGGGGCAATGAGATAGCTCAGTGGATTGAGAGCCAGGCCAAAAGAAGGGAGATTCAAATCTGCTCTGATACCTCTTAGCTGTGTGACTCTGGGCAATTCACTTAACCCCTGTTGTGTGAATTTGAAAACCATTCCACCCTACTCAGACCTTACTTTAGAAGATTTGATTTAGCTATCTTCTGATTGTAACAATGAAGACTCTCTCTTTAACAGAATCAGGAATGTCTTGTAGTACCTTACATTACTCCACCCTACTTAGACATACTTTAGGGGAAGATAGAAAGTTGTAATCTCCTAATTGAACATGAAGGTACTTAGTTCTCACCTTATAGTGAAGCTAGAACTTTAAGCCAAGTCTATTTTTAGACCTTAATACAAAAAGGTGTTAAATAACTATAAAGGTTAAATTAATCACAAAAAGGTCAAGTAACTAACAAAAGGTGAACTTAACAAAGAAGTGTGAAGTAGCTCAAAAGATATAAACTAATCAAAGAAGGTGAGAACTAAAAGTATGGGCAGTCCTAGAGAAAACCTTTGATGTGATTGGTAGATGTGAAAATTTAGAGGTGGAGACACAAGGGTGAAAGGTCTATATATTTGGGATTTTTTCATCTCTCAAAAACTCTTTTCCCTGGAAAGTTGGATCTGGCTGATCACTTCCTGTGAGCAGTCTGGACACCAGTTTGATTCTGGAACTCAGCCTGGAGGAGCTCACTCAGATAGCTTCCTTGAGATGGTCTCGTGGTGAGTGGTAAGACTGACTTCCTTTTCCCTTTGGCTCAGGGAGGCCCCTTTGGCCAAGGCCTTTAACTCCTGCGTGGCTCAGCCTAAGCAGTTTAAATTAACTCTTTTTCCTCTCCCTCTCTCTTCTCCTTAAATTCCTTCCCTCTATATTAATTAAATTACCATAAATTTCCAGATTGACTTCGGAATTTTATTTGGTGACTATTTGAATCTAGATTTAAAGGCACAACTCTAAATTCATCTTTACAGTCACTTAGCCCTTTCTGCTCTTCTGACTTGGAACCAATACACAATATTGATTCTAAGACAGAAGATAAGAGGTTTTATTAAAAGAATATTAAAAAGTTGTTTTTATATGTAATTGTGGAAAAACATTTTTTTTAATGACCCCAAACACTCTAGACCAGAAATCAGTATGCTCTTTGCTCTGGAGATATAAACTAGCCTTGGACTTAAAAAGCCAAGGAGATTTGAATTCATAACCCACCTTAGACACTCACCAAAAATGTATCTGAATTAAACAAGTCACTTAACCTTTCCCAGCTTCCGTTTTCTCATCTATAAAATAGGAATAAAAATGTAATTCCTGATAGGGTTGTTGTGACAATCAAATGTCATAACATCTAAAAGTGTTTGTAAATCTTAAAGCATAACATATGTAATAGGAAGGAAGGAAACAAGTATTTATTAAGGGTCTATTAAGGAACAGTCCTAAGAGGTAGGGGCTATTATTATCCCCATTTTTCAGTGGAGAAAATTGAATCGGAGGTGAAATAAATTGTCCAGGGTCCCACAGTTGCTAAGTGTCTAAGGTCAGATATTGTAAAAATGGAGATTTGAACCCCAGACTTCAATCCCCAGAAGTCCTTGGCCATTTTCCAGAATGCTTTGTAACCTCACCTGAATTCCCACCTGGGCCAAGAACAAATTATTATTTAAAGGGACTCTGTTACGGCTCACTCTCTCCCTACTTCTGCTTCCAAGGACACGCGGATCTCTACCTAGCAGACAAGATATGAGTGGTTGTGAATAGGCTCTCTGGCCTAGACACGTGCTTTCTTATTTTGTATTTCTTTTAATTCTTAATCTTTAATAAACCTCTAAATAGATATAATAATAATATAAATAATAAACCTCTAAAAATATAATACTTCTAGCAGAGAAACCAATTTTTAACTGCCATAATATGAACTTGGGCTTCCTGACTACAGGCCCAGGACTCTATTCATTGCACCACTCATCTGCCTATAGCTGTTACTATTGGTTGCTGTTATCTAGAATCTCATCTAGGACATCATAAATGGATAAATAAATCAATAATCACTTTTAAGTATTTATTAAGCACCAGCTCATAGCTGGGAACACAAAGCAAAAGTCCCCTTCAGGCACTGCCCTCAAGGAATTCACCTTTTAATGGGGGGATACACAGGAACACAAGAGCCCATCCAAAATACTTTATAGGGGTAAGTACTAACAGGCTGGGAGACCATAAAAAGTCCCCCCCCCCCCCTCCCAGGTGGTACTAAACTGCATTTAGAAGATTAGGAAGAGATTATATTTTGGACATGGAGACCACAGACCAAGCATCAGGGGCCAAGAACAACCCGAAGGTCAAGGAGGTAGTAAGAAGCCAGTTGTAAAGAACTTTAAATGCTAAACAAAAAAGTATATGTGATTCTGGAGTTCATTGGGAGCCACTATCTTTCACTGGGTAGTCAATGTGCACTTTAGGAAAACCCCTTTGCCAACTTTGTGGAGGAAGGATTCGAGCAGGAGAGACTTGAGAGCAAAGAGAAGGTTGTTGCAAGATTCTAGGAGAGAGGTGATGAAGGCCTGAAAAACCGCCTGTGCATGTGTGTGAATGGAGAAAAGAACACATAAATTAAGAGATGTGAAGAAAGAAACAAGATATGGCAGCCTGGATATGTGAGATAAAAGATTGTAAAAGCAAAACAAAACAAAAAAAAATGAGGGTGCTCCACCCAGAAAGAGTTTGGAAGAGAGACAAGTTTGCAAAGGAAAGAGACTGTTGCATATCCTATAATTTTCTCATGCAATCTTTATCCTTATGCTCATTGTGAGCACAGCAAGAAGAGATAACTGCCAAAGAATGATGCCTTTCGCTGCCTTTGGAAACACAACCATAGGAGCTATATAGCCAGTCCTTTCATTTGCTGGTCCTAGGAAGAACTAGAGAACTTTCCTTTTGGCTTTGACTTTCTTGGGCCTCCAAGTTTCATTTATCAAAAACAAAACAACAAGAAAACAAACAAAAAACCCCCAGAAATATCCTTTAGTTCTGCAAATAGTATGTCAATCTGCTGATCTTTGAACAAATATTTCACATTTAGAGTACATACAGTTAGTAAATATTTAAAAACAGTTGATAAACTGTGATTCTTAGCACCTTTGGCTCCCCATTTTGCTCAGCCACTGCCATACTTTCAGGGTATCACATAAGGAAGGTCAATGTTGTTTATTTTGTTTGTTTCATAGACTCCCACAGTCAGAGTTCAATACAAAGTAGCAAGTACACTGGTCATGGATTCTCTCTGACCTTAGCTAGACGGACCCTCAGAAAATAGATGCAAATCTTCACTAGGATGGCACTCAAAGGATTTCTACTGTTGTAGAAGCTGAAAGTATATGCCCAGCAGGCATTGGCCTTTAGGCCTATGGTCACCTCCATGCCGTGATGGCATGATAAAGAAGTTTATTAAAACATTTAAACAGGTTTGAAGAGGATGACTTATTGGAAGCTGGATCCCTCATTGCCCTTCAAAACTATTCTAACACCAAGTCCTCCAAGAAATCTTCCCATCTCTTTCAGAGCTTCAGAACCTTCTTTCATAGAAACCAAGACAGAATTTTGCTCTCTATCTTTGCAATGCAGCCATTATGCACTCAATAGTCTTCAAAAGTTGCCTGGGAGCCTGAGGAACTACATGACCAGCCTAGAGTCACAGAGTCAGTATTTACCATACTAGAGTCCAAACTTTTCTGACTCCAAGGCCAACCAAATCCTCAAGCCACTTCACTATGCTAACTCTTAATTTAAGTGGAACAGTTCTCAAGTTAAAAAGAGGGTCAGAAAAGTCTGAGCAAATCAGGAATCAATAACTCTAACATGATGAAATCTAGACATGCTTAGAGGCAGGAAAGCTAAACCTTAAGCCATTATGATGATGGACAATCCTGATATACATAAACATAGTATTAGACAGATAAAGAGATTTGATCCAAAATGTTATGTTATGACCTGAGAAAACTCTTACTTTGCCACTGGCAACTTCCACTCCATCCTGCCAAATATACCCCAATGTGTGGGGAGAGAGAAGAGGAGAAGGGGAGGGGGAGAGGAAGAAAAAGAAAAAGAGAAGGAACATTTTCCTTCACATATAAAGATAATGGCACTAATTAATTGTTATGCATTGTATAATTAGAAATGCTAGTGGAAAAAGACAGAAAATCACACTAAAGAAGTCTATTAAAACATTTAAATTAAATTTAAAAATACTTACCAGATGCCCTACTAAAATCTATGATGCAAGTTTAGGACAAATTTTACTTTTTTTCTAAGTAGCACAGATGTGCTTTCCTAACTAGTTTCTTTAGCTTATTAGCTTTCCAAGGTCAAAATTAGGTCAACTTGCACCAAAAGTACTTAGAACTGATTTAATATACTAAGTAATGAGTTTGGAGATGCCAGGTTTAGGCTGTCAGAAGAAACTCAAAAACCCTAAAAAAGGGTTTAAATACTATAATTGCAATGAAATGTACTAATCTTGGCATTTTCTTAAGCCAATGAAAAATTTAAAGCTTGACTAAAAAACAAAACAAAGGCCAGAACTGAACTGAGCAAGAGATCACTAAAGTTTCAAGTGGGAATAGTTTACTTCTGTCTTAAAGAAAAATGTAATCTAGTCTTCATAACTACCTCAAATAGAAAAAAATATGAAAAAATGTAAAAAATTAACTTTTTAACCAATATTGCCTAAAAAAAACTAAGTAAAGTGCTTATAAGACTTGTAAGTTCAATAAAAAACAACAAGAATCAAACATATTTCATTTATTTTTTTGATTTGTTGCCTGATTTTCATCATAACTTCCTCATTTCCATTGGGACTAAGGGTCACTCACTAGTCCAAATATTTTCTCTGTGTATTATGTGTTTCACTGTCTACATATTTAGAGAAAAAAGGATAAATTTGTTCATTCAACAACCATTTATTATTAAGAACTATGTGCAAAGGACAAAGGTCCTACTGTGAACCCCTGACAATGTTAAATGTCAAAATGTCAAATTTTTCATCTACAACTCTAAAATTATACTTCCTTCTCCACTACTCCACTGAGATTTCTTCAAAAGGCAACAAAAATCTTCTACCTATCATATTCAATGGCCTTTTCTCAGTCCTCATCTTCCTTGACTTTTTAGAAGCATTTGACACTGTTAACCTTCCATGACTTCTTGGCACCTTCTCCTTTCTTGCCTTCCATGAAATAGAAATGCAATCTCTACCTAATGAATCATAGCCAAACTAATCAGCCTGACATTCAAAGGCTCCTCTACAATCAGTCTCTATTCTACTTTTCAAGCTTTATTTCCCACTCCACCTCTTAACATGACTTATGATCAAGGAAAAATGGTTTATTTACCATTCCCTAAACACGTTTTAGCATGCCTATGCTCAAATCATTACCTACTGTGAGAATGTGTTTACTTTTTTGTCATTTGAAATTCTATTCACTCATTGAATCTTAGCTCTTCCTTAAGAAGACCTCCTTAGCTGCTCCCTTTCCACACTTTCTCTACATCTCCTACTGATTTTCCCAGTGTCATGAAGTCACCACCTGATCATACTTGTTCCCTATCGTGATGAAGTCATGGCTGCACTCCGAGAAGACAGGCCCAGGGCTGCCAGTGCTACAGGCCTTGCCCTGGAGTTAAAAACTTTCAGCTTGATTCAATTTTTCTTCAGCATCTTTAGGCAGTCCCTTGGGAACATTTACAAACAAACTAAAGACCCTGTAGGTAAGAGATGGGTATTAAGTAGTAAACTCCCCTGTGGCAGAGCATATGAAGAATTTTGGAGCTAGGAGAGCATTTAGGAATCATCAAAGCCAATCCTGTCATGTTACAAGACAATCAAGGACAAAAAGGGTGAATAACTTGCTTGAGATCATATAGGAGAGCAACGGTGTGGCTAGAATAGAGACCTCCAGATTCCCAGGCCACTGTTCCTTTTATTACATAATGCTGCCTCTATTAACTGGGGCTTAATGGATAACTTCTTTACTTAAATGTGTGACTTTGGCCAAGTCCTCTGAAGCTTACTTTCTTCCTCTGTAAATTTGGGATTAAGATACTTGCACTAGCTACCTCACAGGGATGTGGTGAGGTGTAAAAGGGATAACCTATGGAGAGTACTCTGTTAAGTGTAAAGCATTACATTAATATAATCTGATAGCAATTATTTTTTATTATTCTGAGATAGTTGAGGCACTGACAGATCATGAAGTGCACTATTAGAAAGCAAAGATAAGTTAAAAGAATTCTTTTCTTCCTCTTAATTTTTAGAGCACCTTTTCTGTACCATATCCATACATTTAACTCTATTAATAACTATTTTTATTATATGTATGTGTGCATCTCATTCCTTCCCTGCCTTAATTAGACTATAATGTCCTTGAGGGCAAGTGTCATGTTTTGAAATTAAGAAAGCTAGCACAGATATAGCAGAGACAGGAATAAGAGAAACCCTCCACTAGCCAGTGAGGTCTGGTCTCAGCTCAAAAGCTGAGAGAGACTCAAAAACCTCATCTAGGGACATCCCTATTCCCTTTTCCCTAATACCTCCACTATCCAAACTTGTTATTAAAATCTATCTTTATTTGAATATCACAGTCAGATAAGAGGACTAACATTTAAGGGGACATAGAGGGAGCTGAACCTCAGGACAGCCATTCAACAATAAAAGGTCCTTATTGGATCCCTGTTGGGAGACTAAGGCTGGGGGGAGGCTTGTCCCTCAGGAGGGTCTGTGCTTGCCTGCTCTGGGGTATCTGCTACATCATTCTGTAGAGATGATGTCCCCTTAGGCTATCAGAAGTGGCCCATTCCTCAGGAACCTCATTAAAAAAAAAATAGCCTCTCAGCAGGGATCATCACTCTCCTTTTACCTCACTGGCACCCATATTCTCTTTCTCCCTTCAACTCTTCCTTTCCCTGCTACAAAACCTTTTGTATCCCCTGTTCTTCATATTCCATCCATTTTCCCTATAAATATTACACATGTTTTGTCTTCTTATATTGCCTAAACTTCAATCCCATGACCTTATTTCTAAGTCTCATTAAAATGTTTGTTTAAATATATGTGTCACTTTATGTTTCTAGTAGTTTTTAACACACATTGCTAATCTAATTGTTAACTTACTTCAGATTCTTCCTTTAGGAAATTCTAATACTCTGGCTCTTTTTAGAACTCTTCCTCTGATCATCTTTGTTTTCCCTCATGAAGCTGCCACTATGACATTATTTACTATTATTGTTATCTGGATTCATGCACTGTCATCAATATATTGTTAGTTCTCAAAATGGACCCACAGATTCCATCTTAAAAGAGACAAAACTCAAATACCAACATAGCTGTTTTTATTTAGGTTTTAGATAGCCTGGTCATCCAAACAATATCATTAGTGCATAAGAAGTTTGGATAAAAGGAACAAGAAAGTCTATTTTAATTTTAAGTCCAAGAATTATCTGTATTTTAGTGATATTTAACTAAAAAAATGCTTGGAAAAAACTTTTCTGAACATGTTTGAGTTTTGGAGTGAGTAGACATCTGGGTTTGATCTATGAAACTTAGGATTAACTCAGTACTACTCCTAGGTTACAACTATTGTACTACCTATGTTACAACAACCTTTCTGACTGCCAAGGGTGTCAAACTCAAATAAAAATGGGTCCCTGGTGACTACATATTGACTTGGGAAACTACAAATTACTTTATCTGTGTTGCATGTGTTTTTATTTATTCTGTTAAACATTTTCCAATTACATTTTAGTCTGGTTCTATCCCAACTGGAGAATTTTGCAAACCTTAGATCTGAGACTTCTGTAGCTACATCAGAATCTCCTTTAAAGATTTAAAGGGAAAAAATCCTGTAGAAATGGAAATGAACCAGATAAAAATCTTTGCATGTCAAACCAATTAGTCAGCATTCTTAAGTACAATGGGCCAGGAACTATGGTAACAAAATGTAGTTTACATATGCCAATACAACATTTAATACAGATATAATACATATGAGTGTATGGATAATATACACACACATATAGTGCAAGCTCAGTGACACATTTATTCAACAAGCTCCTTTAAGAGCCTGCCTGGGAACACTGAACTGTTCTAAGGATTGGGGAGTGGTTGTTGGAGTAGAAGAAGTAGCTGCAATCAGTGAGTTTATAAAAGGAGCTGGGGAAGTCAGTAAGTGCTAGCTATCACTTAGGTCATCAGCACTGGGGTGGAGACTATCAACTCCTTTTTCCATTTTAATCCCTTGGTAAACCAGCTCAGCTCTCCACTGTCTCCTAACTCTACCATATCACTAATCTTCCTAAGCAAATTTCATCCACTCTCTTTGCTGGAGTGAACATCAAGGAGCTGAGCTGACTGGATCTACTTATGGCATCTCAGCTGGGCTCTCATTACCACAGGGCAGCCCTTTGACATCTCCCTAACTGACTTGCTGACTCTCTCAACCACAGCCCTTTTCTGGCCCCTTTTCTCTCTCCTCAAATGCCTCGTGGCTTCCCCCATCCCCACCCTCTTGTCTCAGAACCTGGTCTTATGTTTAACAGAAAAAGACATATAGCTGCTCTTGGTGCAGCCTCCTCTTTCCTCCCTCTCATCTCCCATCCTTGGTGCCTCCCCCTCAATATCTCCTCCATGTGAAGGGATGGCCTTTCAACTTGCAAGATAAATTCATCTCTCTTAACATTCTGCCTGCTCAATCACTTCTTTTTTCTAAGAATTTTCACTTTCTCCCTATTGATTAGTAATGCTGTCCCACTACCTGTCAAACATACCCAAGTCAACCCCACTCTTAAAAAACCCTCACTTGGTCTGTACATTTCTAATAGCTATCACCCTCTATTTCTTCTGTCTTTGGAGACTAAATTCTTTGAAAAAGCTCTCTACAATCAGGGTATCTCCCTCAAGTTTCTCCCCATTCGACCCATTCCAGTCCATCTTCTACTCAGCTGCTAAATCTTCTTAAAGCTTAGGCACAGCCATGTCACAACTCCCACCTCCCCACCCCAAATAAACTCTAGTGGTTCTCTTTTTCCTCTAGGATTAAACAGAAAATCCTCTATCTGGATTACAAAGCTTTTTATAACCTGGCCCCTTCCTCTTTCTAGGTTTCAGATTCTTTAATCCCCTCCATGTACTCTGTGATCTAGTGACACTGGCCTTCTTGCATTCCTCACCTAAGAAACTCCATCACTCTCTGTGACTAGCTAGCTCCATGCCTGGAATACTTAACATCCTTATCTCTGTGACCTGGATTCCTTCAAGTCTCAGCTAAAATCTCACTTTCTGCAGGAAGCCTTTTCTGACCCCTCCCCCACTTAACTCTAGCGCCTTCCCTGTGAGAGCACTTCCAATTTATCCGGATGTAGCTTGTCTGCGTATAGTTTGCATATTGTCTCCCTCATTAGAATGTGATCTCCCCTTAGTCAGGGATGGCCTTTGTCTTTCTTTGTAGCCCCAGAGCTTAACCTGGCATAATAGTAGGCACTTAATAAATGCATGTTGACAGAGGAGATACAGAATAAAGCAATATTATGCAATTGCATAATTAGCATTAAGATTTATGAAGTCCTAAAGAAATATGCTAAACTTTTGAGCATCTCAAAAATTCTCAGTAAGGTAAAGGAGTTAATTGTTCATTACTGTGAGGTGAGGTAGGCTGATATGATGAATGAATGGCAGACTAAAAGTCTACACTCCACCATAAAACGAAAGGTAATTTTATTCAAACTGTTGATAAGCCTACACAATAAAGAAAAATTCTCAAATGTTGTATTTTTTTACTGGCATTAATTAGAAAATTTGTTAGGAAAGCATCCCTGAATCAGGACAAATGTTATCAGTAAAAATGTTACCCTCCTAAAATAAATTAGAAATGAATTTCTATACCGTAATATTAAATGAACAAAACTGCATTCTCTTTACTTTTTCTTTTAATTCTGGGCAAAAAGATGTTTTCCCCTATTAAAAGATTCTTAATCTTGAGAAAGCCAACTAAACTAATATCAGTCTAGCACATACACACTACTGGAATTAAAACACAAGATGCTCTTAGCATTTTAGTGCTTAAAAAAAAAACTAATTTACTCTTTAATTTTTTTTAATTAGACCACAAATTTAGAATCTCATTTGGCAAGAAATGGCTATGCATACATTAAAAAGGGGCTTAAGTGCTCAGAAAATTTGGGTGTTTTATACCTTGTAGCTATTCATGGAATTTCCAAACATGACAAATAATAAAATCCAAATTTAAATTTGCTTTAAGGTATGCAAGAGAATAGCAGGTTATATGCATTATGGGTTATTTTTTACCACTACATGAAAATAAACCCCACCTCCCTTCTTAGATGCTAGGTTCTAGAGCTGATTATAAAATGGGAAATCTGAGAGTATTTATTTCTAATATGCTTTGGGTATATGCCTGAGATTCTCTCAAAACTCCCTCTTTTTCAGTGTTCTCCCAATTTCTCTGATGGCATTAAAGAGAAAGCTTCAGGTACTCATTTGTATTTAACATCTCTTTAATGCCTTGTAGCTTCAGAGTCTCCCTTCCCAAATATAGCTGCTAATCTCTCTTTTAATAAGGAAGCTATGTTCCAGATTTTGGTAACAGCAGCAGGCAGCTACAGTTTGGGAACATATCTCTAGATGTGTGTCAGGCCTGCAGTGATAAATGTGGGAAGAAAAGATATGTTGATGAACCAATAATGTGTTGTCAAGAGAATATTCAAAATCTTGACTCTTTAAATAAAATAAAATTTATTCTATACATGCTTCTGGAAGTCCATCTGATAAGGTTAATATTTTTGCATATCAATGAACAATCTTAGATTATACGAATAAAAGACATCTTTTATCCAGGAACTTCTTTCCATTTATCACTTTTTTTCCTATGGACTTTTCCTCTCTAGGCCACTTACAGCACCACTTAATTTGATAATGATCAATAAAAATATCCTAATTTCAAATCAAATTTGGAATAAAAACAAAAGATCATATTAAAAAAGCAAGAAGTTATAACATTATTTCTGTTTTCTCTCTGCAAGATAAAACAATTCAGTTTCTCTTGGTTCTTTTTGCTAAGCACATGATCAAATGTAGAAAATAAACAACCTATGAGAAATTAATTCTGCTTCAACATAAGAATTTACTCTTTGGTTCAACTATTTAATTTATGCTTCTCTATAATTAATTAAGAGAATTAAGTAATTAAGAGAAACTAAAGCACATGAGTGATTTTGTACAGGTCAAAATAAAAGATATTTTTTTACTTCAAAACAGAGAAACTACTAATATAAGTAGTAATAATAAGTAATAATATAATTACATATTAGAAAACAGATATGACAGTTACAAGAATATTAAAATATGTACAAATCCCAGGAAAATTCAATGTACAACAGAAATGAAAAGATTAAAACTTTTTTTTCTTTCAGGTCTTTAATCTAGAAACCTGTAAATTTGACATATATTGTACTTTAATTTGTAAAAGGACACATAGAGAATTACTATTTGATATTAATGACAACCCAACATTCACTGCTACCTAGTAGATATACTGTTACTTTTCACAAATCTCCAATCAATACTGTGATCTTTCAGCCTCTCAGGAGAGATTAATGAAAACTGAAACTCTGAAGTAGACCAGATGTTACAGAATTTGGTCTGCAATTTCTGATGAGCAAAATATTTCAATCATAAGCACCGAATAGTATAAAAACTTGGAAAATATGGGGGAATCAGTTTCAGATTTTAAGGCTTTTCTTTTGACTAATCAAGCGCATAAACCTGGGAGTGACATAACTGTTGGATAGTTTTTAGAATTATAGACTAACTTTGACTAAAAGACATCATGTGACAAAATCAATTAATTATCAAATATTTAATGAAATGAAAAGTAAGCAAAAAAGTCCTCCTCTACCTGAACAGAATACTTAAATGTACCATGCTAAATTTGCATAAATGACAAATCAAAATAAATATTTAACAAAGATGTTAACTTGAATTTTAAATCAACTTTTAACTTTTATGGGTATACCTTATACTTACACAGTAATGTATTTCTCCAAAGTTATGAAACAGATTTTGATAAATATTTTAAATTTACCAGAGGTACTCAGTATAAAAGAAACCTCAAAACTCTGAAAATACTTCACCCACAGAACTCATCAATGAATCTTTTTGCATTACAAATATTCACTGGCATATCAGTTAAGCTTAGGTGAATATATATTATATTTTTTTGGAAACAGGGCACACAGCAATATTCTAAGTTATCTAAAGGTGAAGACTGTTCTATGAAGGGGATAAAAAGCTACACATAGGAATTCTTTGGAATAAATCAAAATCGTTTACAGAACAAAATCATTCTTAAGGCGAGGATTTAGAAAACAAACAATATCTAAAAATGGGATTGAGTACTAATAATTTTAGGGGGAAATATAACATTTTGCCTTCAAGAATGAAGATAGGTATTCAAAAGGAACAATAATAATGCAAACATGGTCATTTTTTACATGGAATTAAACTAACTTTTTCTGAGGTCTATCAATCTGTTAGAACCGATCTGTTTCACAGCCTGGTAGAGGCAAACATGGACTGTCGAAGGCAATTGTTTTCTTCATTTATCACAAGCCTATAATTAATGTAGTCTCCCGCCCTACAATCAACCACAATGCTAGTGAAACAATGAGGGCAGAATGAGATGGCTTACCGTACACATGGACAGTTTTGTGATTTTCAGAGTGAAATCTGAAGAAAACTCGAGATCACGAACACATGCAGCATGACAATCTATACGCTACCAAGAAAGAAAAAGAAAAAAGCTTTGTAAAAATAGTATTGTGCCACATGAAAGGCCAGACTTCTTGTAGTATGTTAAAAGGATTATAATAAACTATGAATGCCAACTGGAAATATGTTTGTAATAAACTAAATAAATGGGCTAATAATGAAAAGCAATTTTCTGGAATCCATTTTTGTACTTGAATTTGAATATGGCTTTGCTGTTGTGGGAATTCATAATAAAGCAAACTAAATAAGGCACTGTAAAATCCAACGTGAGAAAACTGCCTCTTTTTTCCTATCTGTCCTGGTACATGGCTCTTCCCACTCCCTATTTCCTGGCCGTCCAAATCTGTCTTCTAAACTTGTCTGTTTTATATTTTCTCAAAAAAGAGATTAGATTTAAGGTTCCAGGTCAGGAAGAAATCCAAAGTAATTTGAAGCTTGGTTAGTAGGTGGCAAGGTAAATTTAAAGATATCACTTCACCAAATTAGATCATGCACATACTGAAGTTAATCCTATAACTTTTTTATAGGAATTATTTGTTGGCTCAAGGGAAATATGGTTGTTTGCCATGAAACAATCTTCAGTTGCACTTTATTTTTTTGACTAACCTAAGCCACTATGTTTTGAGGTTACTTTAACTCCAGCTGAGATCAGAGCTCAATAAATATCAAGCATATCAATATTATAAATGCTACTAGCTGAAATGGTATATCTCTGATACTTAGAAACCTCCACTAAAAGCTGATACTTCATTATATTATGGAGATACATTGCATTATGGAGATAACTTTGAGTTAACAAAGGCTATCAAAAGTTATGGATAATAGAGTTGAAATTTTAAAAGGTCCTACAATGGTCAAAAGGCTTTTTATTTTTAGCATGGGTTCAGGGATGGGTTGACTGCATATTTGGCAGTAGAGGGTCAGTCTAGCTACACCTAGAGAGATTTACTATAGAAGATGATCAACTTTTTTGGTCATGGACCTCTCTCAAAGGTTAACTACTAGCTCCTAAGTTTTAGAAGATCTGAAATTTGTGCTAGTGAAGGAAGTTCTCATACTGACAGAATTACAGATCCTTTAAGTATATAAAATAATGAAGATCATTTAAAAGGTCTTAGAGGTTTTGAACTCCAATTCAAAATCAACATATTAAAATATAATCTCTAAACACGATGAGCAATGCTTAAAATACAAAAAGCTTTTGATAATAAAGGCTGTCAGATTTTTTTTGAAGGAATTCTGTTAGACATTTGGAAGTCCAGTGGAAAAAATATGTGTGCATTTAAGGAATTACTAAAGAAATAAGTGTAATGTTAAATATAAAAAGATTCATGTATTAATCAGTCCCCTTCATTCTTTTGGTGTTAAAAATCTCTTCTATTTTTTTCTTTCTTGCAGCTCTTAGCAGTAAGCAAAGGGATCACTAGAGAGCGAAATTAGTTTCCACTTTCCCTTTCTGGCTTTAGGGCTAAAGTGACTACCTCTATATCCTCCCCTGGGGGAAAGTGATGAAAATAAATCTATGAATCCGTAAGTATGTAACTATAAAAAAAGTGCATCAACTGATCCTATGATTACCAAATTGGCTATGATTTTGCTTTGTGAGCTCTTGTTAAAAAGCTTAATTTCTGTTACACAATGCCAAGTTAACAACATTTAGTGAACATGGACTTATTTTGTGCACTTCAATCTATTAAGGGCTTTATGGTTAGAGTATGGACACAAGAACAGATTATAATTTTGGACCTTATCTCCTTAATTAACCATTATTTGACTAACCTATTGGGAGGGGGAAAAGAAGAAACACTGAAGGTGTACTCAAGGAAAGCTATGTGAATTTCAACTCTGTGGTTAATCTACTGTCTTGTAATATAGTAACTGATTGTAGTTTGACTCATTAATTTAAAAAATTCAGCATAGCAAAATAATCATAAAATTTAGAAAGCTAAAACTGGAAAATTAGATTTGTTATAGAGCTTCAATTTTGTGAGTAAATTGCTTGCTACTATTTGAAACAAAGAGCTCAGAAAGGCAGAATCTGAGAATAGCACTGAATAAGGAGATCCTAGGGTAATATGGGAGTTTTGATGGGGCAGGGTGCTCTAGAGCTAAACTATCATTTAAACCAGAAGGTGGAGGTAAGAAAAGAATTATGGTAGGAACGGAAGGAAACTTTTCACTTTACTTGACTTCATATAAGAGAGCCAGAAAGCAGAGAAAGATAAACAAAGCAATTTATGCAATATGACCTGAAGGGCTATGAAACTTAATCATGAATAGTTTAAATTTTATAGAATGTGAAGTGATCAAGAAGGCAGGACAGTCAAATCAGCATGTAAGGATTATGATCTTAAAGGCAGTATCTTGTACTAAGAAGAGACTGGGAAACAATTCAAGGTTTGAAAAACCATGAAAAAATTGTGGATTAAATGTAAAAACTGAATCATTTAGTGAACACAAAGGAAAATTATTAGAATTATTATTATATATAGTATATATTTATAAATATATATAAAATTTGATATAATACCTTAATGCCACATGGTTCTGAAATGATTGTCTTTGGGTCCAAAACTTCCACAATAGCTTCTGGAATAACTGCTTTCTTCATGCAAGACATGTTGAACCCATATACATCATCCCAGAAAGCAATCCTATCTGCATGTTTGTTTGGATCTCCCACAGCCAGTAAGCTAATTGAGCAAATGTCCGGGTAGACTGAGAAAAAAAATGTATATATCACACGTCAGTAATTTAGCTTCACTCCCTTTTAAGAAGAGACAATACTGTTTTTTAAAATTAAACAAACTATGGAACCTGAGTTGGTGAGGTCTGACAACTCCTTGAATGATAACAATGATCAGAATGTCACAGCTCAAAGTAACCTAGAGAAGATATAGTCCAATGCCCTCATTTTTAAGATGAGGGAACAGAAGTTTAGTAGATTTAAGTGACTTGCCTAGGGTCATACAGCTAGTAAGAACAGTCTTCAAAGAACAGTCAGTTTTACAATACTCCAAATATTTTCATAGGTTTTACATGCTCCAAAAAACCCACTTCAACTAAACTTAGAATACAGACATTCATGATGCCAGGGGTCATCAAAATACCTCTCTCTGAAAGTAGATTCTTTTATATCAGTTATAACAGGATTAGTTAACTGGAATCATTAAAATAAAGTCAGGGAAAAGCTTTGTAAGTGCCATTTATTAAACAGAGAAACAATTTAGGACAAAAGTATGTATGATTTTATATGTCAACTATATTTGCTTTTTCCTTTGCTACTAAAGGAGTAAGACACAACTACCAAATACTTCATTTTAATGTTCAAAATATTAGAAAGGTAAAGGTTTTAATAGTTTTTTCTGGATAATTATAATTTAACTTTCTTCCTTTTTCTCCCAACTAGAGAAAAACAAACAATAAGTTTGGGTTTTTTGTGGGCATTTGAAAGAGAAACTTATTAGAATAATACAAGGAAAAGAAAAAATGAAATACAAATCATTCCTTTCTAGGTTAAGAAATACAATCAAAGAGAAATGTATTAAAAATAATCATATGCATTTAAAAGCAAAATTCTTTTGGGCTTCTGAAGTCATTAGTATGGGAGATTCCCGGTACAGAAATGCATTCCACTCAATCAAGATCAGCAACTCCAAGGTAACATAAGGTCTTGATTGTCTCAGGTACCAACAGGTTAAATTACTTGATGTGTCAGAAGCAAGACTTTTTGTCAAATCTTCCTAATTTCAAAGCCTGCCTCTTATCTATCACTTGTTCTGTAAAACTATGGAAAAATAACCATGGATATAATTAACAAATGCACTTTGAAAGTAAAGATATTTTCTTGCCAAAGGAAAATACAAGTTTCCTATTTTGTTACAGAAGCTAAAGAAATAATAGCAAAATTAAACATTTCATTAAGTTATCCTACAACAACCAATAATAAGTATTACAAGTTTAGCAGAGCAACATTATCTATTGCCCATAATGCAGTTTATTTTTCTGCACCTAGTAACAGCCACTAGGAAACAGTATCTAGTTGTGATGGACATTGCTAAATATTTTCTGAACTTTCCCAGTATGCTTCACCAGGAAGGCATATCTGCTGTATTGTACCAGTTATTTTGGTGCCTTGAATTTTAGCCTTTTTTTTTTTTAAATCACAAGTAGCTTTCACTCAGTGAATTAAAGTTGAAAGAAATTTTGCCTAAAGAAGTTCTTTAGTGATAATTGTGTGGCACCCAACCCCTCCCCCCCAATCCTACAAAGGCTAAAAAAAAGTATTGGTGAGGAAAAATCTAGAGAAGGAATGAGGTATATACACACACACTAGTTAAATATCTAAAAGAATACCTTCCATTCATATTTGTTTAGGTCCACTATTTCAATCATAATTTATAAAATATCATTAGATAAGTATTTTTAAAGATCTTTTCAAACAGCTAACTGGTATCATACAAAGACCCTAGATGTTAACTATTTAAATTAGAAATAGCATTTGTAATTGATGATGATAAAGTTTAAAGTATAATTAGAGGAAAAATACTACATGCCAAAATTTAATGTTCATCTGTAGCCTACCGACAGAAAACAAATGGAGTCATGCATGTACACAAATTAAAACACACACACACACACACACACACACACACACACACACAAACACTGCTTCAAATCTTAAGTGTGCTAATGAAAGCCCAAGTCAGGTACCAGTAAAATGTTTATAAAATATTTCAATTTTTAATTTCATGAAAAAATTTTAAGAATTTTTAACAAATGCTACTGAGTCCTACATCTAAATATTCTTGTGGATTATAATTAAAGCTAGGAAAATTCTTTATTTTCTCAAAGAAAGTTCATTTTTTTGTTCATAATAGTTATTGCTATAAAAATAATTTAACTTATAAATGTCAACATCATATTTTAATAAATAGTTTAATTGCAAAGCAATTTTACTTTTTCTAATATGAAAGCTCATGAATTTATTACTGTTAATACCAAAACCAAATTTTCTTTGTCATGGATGGATTTTACATTTTTAGGTCTTGAAATGAAAATGGTTTTAAAATATTTAAATTAATTCCTAAATAATGATCAGATTTCCTCTATTTCCAATTCTCTCACAGCTAGTAAAAAAAAAAATTTAGGCCATTTGCCACTCCTTTTATCTTCTCATTCTGATACATTAGTCATTTGATTTTGGTTTGATAGAAGCTATAATTGAATAATTATTCCTTCTCACAGGTGAAATTAACAAAGTGCCGATTGGACAAAGCACACTGTTAGCAGCCCGTTTACAAATTCATGGCTTTGACATCTGTGTCCTTCTCGACTCACTGCCCAGAATTCATTTGTCACCAGAACAACTCACGTGGTGAATAGATTAAGATGGGAAATCCTTTATTCCTTAGAGATGGCTCACAAACTTTGGAATATTAAAGGGAAAGATGATAATACTACAAGCTTGTAGAAATGATTTCACATGAATACAAGCATCACCTGGTTACAGATAAGCTACTGGAGGGTGCAAGGAATAAGAAGAAGGGAAAACAGATAAGTATTATTTGTAGTTATTTGTATATTTGTATAGAAGTAAAGCTAAATTGCCTTTAATTAGTTAGGGTCCTAAAAACATGGGGGAAAGAAAGTCTAGCAGTGAAGCCTTTTAAAGAGAAAAATGGTGATGGAGAGAATATTCACATATGTGTATTTATAGAAATATATATATATAAAATATATAAATAGAAACACACACATATATATACTCAATATGCATATAAACTATAATATTATAATTGGATTCTAGGCCACTGCAATAAAGTGAATATGGCAATAAAGCCAGTCACATAGGTTTTAAGTTAAGATTAGTTAAGTTAAGATTCACACTATATTGTAGTCTATTAAGTGTGCAACAGAATTATGTCTAAAAGAACACTATATATATCTTAATTTAAAAATATTTTTTGGCTAAAAAATGCTAAATATCATCTAAGCTTTCAGTGAGGTGTGATCTTTTTGCTAGTGGAGAGTCTTGTCTTGATTTTGATGGCTGCTCTCTGAAGGTTGGGGGTGGCTGTGGTAATTTCTTAAAATAAAACAACAATGAAGTTTTAGTACATTGATTAATTCTTCCTTTCACTTGAACACTTGAACCTGGCCTAATTTCAATATTGTCAGGTAAGATAGGGGAATGGCCAGGGGGCAGAGCAGTCAGAACACATACAACAATTATCAATTAAGTTTGTCATATTACATGGATGAGGTTCTTGGCACCCCAAAACAATTATTCTTGTAACATCAAAAATCACTGATCACAGATCAGCGTAAGGGACACAATGTGAGCATAGGTATTAGAAAAATGGTACCAACATACCCATTCAATGCAGAATTGTTACAGATCTTCAATTTGTAAAAAAAAAAATAAATATTAGTGAGGCACAATCAAACAAGGTATGCCTGTATGTGTGTTTGAAATTAAAGGAACTGAAATTCATACATGCCTAGATATCATGGTACTTTCTAACAAATGAAGATTAAAAATGACTACATACTGACAAAATCAAAGCATTATACAAGGAGGCTCCAACTTTTTGCCAGTCTGAGTGATTAAAATGGTACTCCTCTATCTAATGTGATATAGGATATGAAATATAATTTTCCCACAGAATAAGCAAAGAATCTGTGATTTCATTGGCATGTGGTAAGTCCCTCTGGTTGAGCATCATCTACTGACACAGAAGGCATGACCTTCTTTTGGTGACCAAGTAAATAAATTCCATGGAGTTGGCATAATAGTGGTAAAACTGCTTATCTTGTTCCTGCAGTGAGATCTGAACCCAGGTTTTTTGGGCTTGAAATCCAGCAAACTACTCACTATCTATTTACCACATTGCTTTTAGTCCACAGAAACAGTGTTATAAATGGTGGTTGAATTCTGGGGCTAGGTCACCAAAGTCATGTTTAACCCATAATGTAGCAGAAATGTGGTACATATAAAATGAAAAAAAATATTATAAGATTATTAATCAAAACAAGAAGTTAACAAAAGATGTACACACATTTTATAATTAAACTTAAATACTGTACTTGAGGGAGGCTCCTTGAGGGAAAGCAGATTTAATAATAGGCTAGAAATTTAAATAAGAATTCTAACGGGAACATTAAAGCACATGCAAAAGCTTTAGAGGTTGATGATTCTGATTATTCATTATGTCATATGACACAAACTTTTGGAACATATTTTCTTTTGCAAGACAGAAAGGATTCAGTTAATGTGTCTAAGAGGTGTCTAAGATTTTATTCAATTATGGAATACTAAGTATGCCAAATGTATTAAAAACAGTACTTTTATGCTTATTAAATGGATATTTTTTTATTTAATGATGAAAGAAGGAAGTAGATACACTTTCTTGGGACTATTCAGAAGAGAAAAGTGATAAAAGAAAATCTGATATATGTGAGAATAATATCCATACTAAAATTAACTTTACCAACTTTAAAGCAATAATATGTGTATTCTAGTTACCATCATTATTACTTTAAGGCAAGAAAACAGGACAGAATTAGAGTATTGTATGTCCTAGAAGACAAAGCAAAGGAAATGAGAAGAAAGAAGAAACCCCAAGACAAAGAGCTCCCTGTATTAGCCAGACCAGGATAGGATAGTTTCACTGTTGTCCTGAAGTGGTAAATTCACTCTCAAGATTCTATGGCCTTTGATACTGTGCCTTCATAGCATTCCAAGTGATAAGGAAGTGAAAGTTTCTACAAGAACCTATATAGAGTAATTTTTAATAGTACTGACCAAAAAAAGCTCAATTTATAACAAATGAAGGATTCCAAAGGTATTTTTAAGGATATAGCTGTCACTGACATTTTGAAACAAAGGATTATTTTCCACACAGCCCAATGAACAAAACTTTTTAAGGAATTTGCACAACCTAAGGAAACAAAACACATTGAGAAAGCTAAACAAGTAAACACAATGCCTCCAATGGCTTCTCATTCCAAAATATAGTCATCAGTTTGACAGATCAATGTAAATAAACACCAGTCCAAAGATCCAGACTCATCTCCCTCTTATCTTCAGGAAGCTGCACAGTGAGAAAAGCTGGTGACTTTGTTAGAGTTCTTGGTGATGACTGCCTCACCTTCCACATTATTTTTGAAAAAGGGGCAAAGGGGCAAAGCACTGTGGTCTCTGGGAGATGAAGAAAAAAAAAAGAGTATGTAAAATATGCTTCCAAAAAGGGAAAAAACATATTTTGCATAATGTTGACCCAACTGTCACCTGAAAAATAATGGCATTATTAAGTTAAAAAATAAAAGTTCTCTTCTAACACAACTTTGTAAATATCTAATATCATTAGGTCAATTGTCTGAGATGAAAATATTTGAAGATTGGTGAAAGAATAAGTTAACTAGTTCTAATAATTTTGTTTTGCCTACTATCAAGTTTTGACAGAACAAATTAATAACAATGAGAGTGAAGTATGCTTATATAAGATAATTTTGTTGTGGTCACATCTTTTCCATTTTAAAAGCAGTTTTCAGAAATTCAGACATAAAAGAATGCAACTTGAAGTAGCAGTTGATGGTAAAGTAGATGAACTGCTGGGCTTGGAATCAGGGCCCGAGTATAAAGCTGGCCACAGACAGTTACTGTGTGACTGTAGAAATCACTTAATCTCTGTTTACCTCAGTTCTTGTCATCTGTAAAATGGAGATAATTCTACAATGAAGATCTCATAGGTCCTGACATGATGACTCCCCTATGTAAAGGCGAATGGATTTCTCCCATCAGTGGGACAGAGGAAAGCATAGAAACAAAAAGAACCTTCTAAAATAAATTATGTCAATCTATTATAAGTGAAATTTGAAATTTCAAGGCCTCACATCAATAATTCTATCAAGAGTTTAATCATTAATCATAGATTTTAAAACTACAAGAGACATTTTAGAGGTCATGGACTATAACCTCCTTATTTAAGAGATTCAAGGTAGGCCAGGACAAGGCTAAATTACTACTAAAGACTAGAGGTGGTAAGTAACAGAGCTAGATTTGAACTTAAATCCTTTTGATTGCAAATACAGAACTCTTTCCACTGTACTAAACTATAAGTCATCTAACTCTTAAAATGGGGTAGGTATCGCTATAATTAATTTTGAATTATAACTAATATGTTGTATTATTTTTAAAATCTCTTACCTTCCATTTTGAAATAGTACTGTATGCTATATTATTATTACCCATAAAACCAAACCCTAAATTAACTCTACATTTGCCTTTCTCTTTATATCCTAGCTGAAAATAATAATAATTAAATAATTAAAAGCTTTCAAATAGAGAAAAGTTAATTTAGCAAAGAAGGATACTCGATTTTGAAGGGAGAACTTTTTGCCTATTTGAGTAGATATAAATATCTATCCAGCATGCCCAATTATTAACAACAATATTAAATCAGACTGTTAGAATCCCTCTGCTTTTAAAAAAGCATCACAGGGACTTCCGGTTAAGATGGCGGCTTAGAGAAAGCTGAAGTTCAGATCTCCGGAAAACCCTTCCCGACCGATCTCAAACTAGAAGCTCCTAAGGCGCCGAAATTCAAAACGATCAACAGCACAGACCCTGGGAACCCTCCTCCTGGACCTGGACCCGGTTCAAAAGGTACGGCTCCCCTTAAAAGCCAGAACCCGAGATCCCTCGGACCTCAGGGGTAGGAGCGCAGAGTCCAAGGCTCCCGGAAGCGGCAGCCGCGCCGGGCTCAGAGAGCAGGGTCTGAGGAACAACAACCCTCAGGGTCTTCTACCCAAGTCCCAGTCCGGGTGAAAGTTACTGCCTGGGGCTTCCGCTGCAGAGAGCCGGTTGGTCCGGGTGAAAGTTACTGCCTGGGGCCTCCGCTGCAAAGAGCTGGTCGGTCCCGGTGAAAGTTACTGCCTGGGGCCTCTGCTGCAGAGAGCTGGTCAAAACAACAGCAACCCTCAGGGCGGGCAAGACAGCCTCACGGGCTGGATCCTGCTATCCAAGTCTCAGTGAAAGTCTGTGCTCTCGGAGCTTGGGGAAGCGGCAGCCCATCCCCCCGCAGGCCAACGAAACAGCCTCACGGCCAGGGATTCTGAAGGCAACTTCCGGAAATCGAGCCAGGGGGAGAGTGTGGCCTCGTGGTCCGACCCTTCCATTCCAGTTCCAGTGAGGCATATTCAGTTTAACCCAGGGAACGCTCATAGAACCAACATCTGCCCAGGACTAAAGCCTCTGATCACCAGACAAAGACAAGAAAAGCCAATCCTCCACGTTCAGAGATGACAAACTCCACAGAAGCACAGAAGCCCCAAAATACCAAGAAAAATAAGAAGAAAGGGGCGACTCTGGACACATTCTATGGAGCCAAAATACAAAATACAGAGCAGATAGAAGAAGATATACAAGAAAATTCTCCAAAATCTTCCAAAGGAAATAGAAACTCTCCACAAACCCATGAAGAATTTGAATCAGAAAGGACCAAAAAGATGGAAGCCCTCTGGGAGGAAAAGTGGGAAATGATGCAAAAGAAATTCACGCATCTACAAAACCAGTTTGACCAAACTGTAAAAGAAAACCAGGCTTTAAAGCAAGAACTAATAAAGCAAAGCCAAAACACCAAGAAATTAGAAGAGAACATAAAATATCTCACCGACAAGGTGATAGATCTGGAAAACAGGGGGAGAAGAGAAAATTTAAGAATAATTGGACTCCCAGAAAAGCCAGAAATAAACACCAAACTGGACATGGTGATACAAGATATAATCAAAGAAAATTGCCCAGAGATTCTAGAACAAGGGGGCAATACATCCACTGACAGAGCTCACAGAACACCTTCTACACTAAACCCCCAAAAGACAACTCCCAGGAATGTAATTGCCAAATTCCAAAGCTATCAAACAAAAGAAAAAATCCTACAGGAAGCCAGAAAAAGACAATTTAGATATAAAGGAATGCCAATCAGGGTCACACAAGACCTTGCAAGTTCTACGCTGAATGATCGTAAGGCATGGAACATGATCTTCAGAAAGGCAAGAGAGCTGGGTCTCCAACCAAGAATCAGCTACCCAGCAAAACTGACTATATACTTCCAAGGGAAAGTATGGGCATTCAACAAAATAGAAGACTTCCAACTTTTTGCAAAGAAAAGACCAGAGCTCTGTGGAAAGTTTGATACCGAAAATCAAAGAGCAAGGAATACCTGAAAAGGTAAATATTAAGGAAAGGGGAAAAATGTTATCTTCTTTTACTCAAACTCTCTTCTATAAGGACTACATTTATATCAACCTATGTATACTAATATGTGGGGAAAATGTAATGTATAAATAGGGGGTAAAGAAAGACCAAATAGAATAATGGTTCTCACACAAAGATTCACAGGGGAAGGGGAGGGGAAGAAAACTCCTATAAGAAGGAGAGGAAGAGAGGGGGGGGGGGGGTTACTTAAACCTCAATCTCAGGGAAATCAACTCTGAGAGGGAAAAACATCCAGATCCATTGGGATCTTGAATTCTATCTTACCCAACAAGGGTAAGGAGAAGGGAAAACCAAGGGGGGGAGGGGGAGAGGGAGAACAAAAAGGGAGGGAAAGAGAGGGGGGAGGGGGAGGGAACAAAAAGGGAGGGACTAAAAAGGGAAACATCAAGGGAGGGGACAAGGGGGACTGATTCAAAGTAAATCACTGGACTAAAAGGTAGAGCCGAAGAAGAAAAGGTTAGAATTAGGGAAGGCAATCAAAATGCCAGGGAGTCCACAAATGACAATCATAACTTTGAACGTGAATGGGATGAACTCACCCATAAAACGTAGACGAATAGCTGAATGGATTAGAATCCAAAACCCTACCATATGTTGTCTTCAAGAAACACACATGAGGCGGGTTGACACCCACAAGGTCAGAATTAAAGGATGGAGTAAGACCTTCTGGGCCTCAACTGATAGAAAGAAGGCAGGAGTGGTAATCATGATATCTGATAAAGCCAATGCAAAAATAGACCTGATCAAAAGGGATAGGGAAGGTAATTATATTTTGTTAAAAGGGACTCTAGACAATGAGGAAATATCATTAATCAACATGTATGCACCAAATAATATAGCACCCAAATTTCTAATGGAGAAACTAGGAGAATTGAAGGAAGAAATAGACAATAAAACCATACTAGTGGGAGACTTAAACCAACCATTATCAAATTTAGATAAATCAAATCAAAAAATAAATAAGAAAGAGGTAAAAGAAGTGAATGAAATCTTAGAAAAATTAGAATTAATAGACATATGGAGAAAAATAAATAGGGATAAAAAGGAATACACCTTCTTCTCAGCACCACATGGCACATTCACAAAAATTGACCATACATTAGGTCACAGAAACATAGCACACAAATGCAAAAAAGCAGAAATAATGAATGCAGCCTTCTCAGATCACAAGGCAATAAAAATAATGATTAGTAATGGTACATGGAAAACCAAATCTAAAACCAATTGGAAATTAAACAATATGATACTCCAAAACCGTTTAGCTAAAGAAGAAATCATAGAAACAATTAATAATTTCATCAAGGAAAATGACAATGGCGAAACATCCTTTCAAACCTTTTGGGATGCAGCCAAAGCGGTAATCAGAGGCAAATTCATATCCCTGAAAGCTCATATTAACAAACAAGGGAGAGCAGAGATCAATCAATTGGAAATGCAATTGAAAAAACTCGAAAGCGATCAAATTAAAAACCCCCAGCAGAAAACCAAATTAGAAATCCTAAAAATTAAGGGAGAAATTAATAAAATCGAAAGTGATAGAACTATTGATTTAATAAATAAGACAAGAAGCTGGTACTTTGAAAAAACAAACAAAATAGACAAAGTACTGGTCAATCTAATTAAAAAAAGGAAGGAAGAAAAGCAAATTCATAGCATTAAAGATGAAAAGGGGGACAGCACCTCCAATGAGGAGGAAATTAAGGCAATCATTAGAAATTACTTTGCCCAATTATATGGCAATAAATACACCAATTTAGGAGAAATGGATGAATATATACAAAAATACAAACTGCCTAGACTAACAGAAGAGGAAATAGAATTCTTAAATAATCCCATATCAGAAATTGAAATCCATCAAGCCATCAAAGAACTTCCTAAGAAAAAATCCCCAGGGCCTGATGGATTCACCTGTGAATTCTATCAAACATTCAGAGAACAGTTAACCCCAATACTATACAAACTATTTGACATAATAAGCAAAGAGGGAGTTCTACCAAACTCCTTTTACGACACAAACATGGTACTGATTCCAAAACCAGGCAGGTCAAAAACAGAGAAAGAAAACTATAGACCAATCTCCCTAATGAATATAGATGCAAAAATTTTAAATAGGATACTAGCAAAAAGACTCCAGCAAGTGATCAGAAGGATCATTCACCATGATCAAGTAGGATTCATACCAGGGATGCAGGGCTGGTTCAACATTAGGAAAACCATCCACATAATTGACCACATCAACAAGCAAACTAGCAAGAACCACATGATTATCTCAATAGATGCAGAAAAAGCCTTTGATAAAATACAACACCCATTCCTATTAAAAACACTAGAAAGCATAGGAATAGAAGGGTCATTCCTAAAAATAATAAACAGTATATATCTAAAACCAACAGCTAATATCATCTGCAATGGGGATAAACTAGATGCATTCCCAATAAGATCAGGAGTGAAACAAGGATGCCCATTATCACCTCTACTATTTGACATTGTACTAGAAACACTAGCAGTAGCAATTAGAGAAGATAAAGAAATTGAAGGCATCAGAATAGGCAAGGAGGAGACCAAGTTATCACTCTTTGCGGATGACATGATGGTCTACTTAAAGAATCCTAGAGATTCAACCAAAAAGCTAATTGAAATAATCAACAACTTTAGCAAAGTTGCAGGATACAAAATAAACCCACATAAATCATCAGCTTTTCTATATATCTCCAACACAGCTCAGCAGCAAGAACTAGAAAGAGAAATCCCATTCAAAATCACCTTAGACAAAATAAAATACCTAGGAATCTATCTCCCAAGACAAACACAGGAACTATATGAACACAACTACAAAACACTCGCCACACAACTAAAACTAGACTTGAACAATTGGAAAAACATTAACTGCTCATGGATAGGACGAGCCAATATAATAAAAATGACCATCCTACCCAAACTTATTTATCTATTTAGTGCCATACCCATTGAACTACCAAAATACTTCTTCACTGATTTAGAAAAAACCATAACAAAGTTCATTTGGAAGAACAAAAGATCAAGGATATCCAGGGAAATAATGAAAAAAAACACATATGATGGGGGCCTTGCAGTCCCAGACCTCAAACTATATTACAAAGCAGCAGTCATCAAAACAATTTGGTACTGGCTAAGAAACAGAAAGGAAGATCAGTGGAATAGACTGGGGGAAAACGACCTCAGCAAGACAGTATACGATAAACCCAAAGATCCCAGCTTTTGGGACAAAAATCCACTATTCGATAAAAACTGCTGGGAAAATTGGAAGACAGTGTGGGAGAGACTAGGAATAGATCAACACCTCACACCCTACACCAAGATAAATTCAAAATGGGTGAGTGACTTAAACATAAAGAAGGAAACCATAAGTAAATTGGGTAAACACAGAATAGTATACATGTCAGACCTTTGGGAGGGGAAAGGCTTTAAAACCAAGCAAGATATAGAAAGAATCACAAAATGTAAAATAAATAATTTTGACTACATCAAACTAAAAAGCTTTTGTACAAACAAAACCAATATAACTAAAATCAGAAGGGAAACAACAAATTGGGAAAAAATCTTCATAGAAACCTCTGACAAAGGTTTAATTACTCATATTTATAATGAGCTAAATCAATTGTACAAAAAATCAAGCCATTCTCCAATTGATAAATGGGCAAGGGAAATGGATAGGCAGTTCTCAGATAAAGAAATCAAAACTATTAACAAGCACATGAAGAAGTGTTCTACATCTCTTATAATCAGAGAGATGCAAATCAAAACAACTCTGAGGTATCACCTCACACCTAGCAGATTGGCTAACATAACAGCAAAGGAAAGTAATGAATGCTGGAGGGGATGTGGCAAAGTAGGGACATTAATTCATTGCTGGTGGAGTTGTGAACTGATCCAACCATTCTGGAGGGCAATTTGGAACTATGCCCAAAGGGCGACAAAAGAATATCTACCCTTTGACCCAGCCATAGCACTGCTGGGTCTGTACCCCAAAGAGATAATGGACACAAAGACTTGTACAAAAATATTCATAGCTACACTCTTTGTGGTGGCCCAAAACTGGAAAACGAGGGGATGCCCATCAATTGGGGAATGGCTGAACAAACTGTGGTATATGTTGGTGATGGAATACTATTGTGCTCAAAGGAATAATAAAGTGGAGAAGTTCCATGGAGACTGGAACAACCTCCAGGAAGTGATGCAGAGCGAGAGGAGCAGAACCAGGAGAACATTGTACACAGAGACTAATACACTGTGGTATAATCGAACGTAATGGACTTCTCCATTAGGGGCGGTGTAATGTCCCTGAACAACTTTCAAGGATCCAGGAGAAAAAAAACACCATTCATAAGCAAAGGATAAACTATGGGAGTGGAAACACCGAGAAAAAGCAACTGCCTGAATACAGAGGTTGAGGGGACATGACAGAGGATAGACTTTAAATGAACACTCTAATGCAAATACTATCAACAAAGCAATGGGTTCAAATCAAGAAAACATCTAATGCCCAGTGGACTTACGCGTCGGCTATGGGGGGTGGGGGGGAGGAAAAGAAAATGATCTATGTCTTTAACGAATAATGCTTGGAAATGATCAAATAAAATATATTTAAAAAAAAAAAAGCATCACAGCTATTTCAATAGCAAATAGAGGAGTTGGAATACAAGGTTCATTATGCAAGGAGTTATGGCATAATTTCAAACATAGTAAGAGGGTCTCCTTCCCCCTAAAAATATCTCTAGAACCTGTCTGATGATGCCCTTCAGTTTAAAAATAGTTTAAAAAAACATTATTTTAAATATATTAAGACTTGCAGTTAAACAGTACTCAGAATGATGAAATCTGATTAGAAAGTTAAGTCAGATCCCATCTGACCCATACCTGACCAAGAAACCTCTCAACAACAGTCCCAATAAGTGGTCATCCATCTTTTATTTAAAGACCTCAAGAGAGGTATAGGCTTCCATATTTCTAGGTTGCCCATTCTAATACTGGATAGAGAATTAGGGAGTTTACCCTGACATCAAATTTAACAAATTTTACCTTTGTTTCCTATTTCTGATTTCCAAGGACTAGCAAAAAAAAAAAAAAGCTGAGCTCTCATTGTACATGACAGGCCTTTATATCCTTGAATATCATTACTGTAGAAAATGCAAGATTATAGATTGTAGCTATGGAGATGACTGTTGTCATTTTACATTCCATAAGTGGAAAAAATGTACATATCCTGTTCTAGACTTTCTGCTGGCCTTACATTTCATATCATCTCCAACCCAGTAGATATCAAACAAATCAAAAATAGAATTCATTATCCTTCCCCTTAACTATAGAGTACAATACCCTCTTCTTGGTCTCTCGGGTTTGAAATTTAGGGGTCATCCTGAATCTTCACTATGTCTCACCCCACTCCACCAGATCCTCTGGTGCCACAGCCTGCTGGTATCACCTTTGGAACATCTATCAAATATGTTCCCTTCTCTCCTCACACCTAGATTATGGCAAAATTCTCCATTCAGCCACTAAAGTGATTTTACTAAGGCATAGATCTGATCATGCCATCCCCTATGCAAAAAAATTCTGTGACTCCATATTGCTTCCATAATGAAATACAAAATACTCTATTTGGCATTCAAAGCTCTTGGTGACCTAGCCCCCACCTACCTTTCTGGTCTTCTTACACCATACTCTTTACCATGTGTTCACTCACACAGGAAAGATCAAATGGATGAAGACTATTTCCCAGATTTCAACATTCATCTGAAAAGATACCTTATTAGGCTTGTCTAACACTATGTATATGTACAGACATATTATATATATGCACATACACATAAAGGTATCCCTTTCATATCACAACTTTCCCACTCACAGTTTTGCTATATTACAGATTAGCATAAGAAATTAAATTGGAATTAAAAAAATTTTTTGTTATACATGAAGTATGTTCAATATTTTTCTTTTCAATTTTTAAAATTTCTTTTTTTATATTTTCATTTAACATTGATCTACATATAGCCTATGAACAAACACTTCACCCAAATTTTATAATCATAAGGAACTATAAATATCCCATAAGTGAAAAACTTCAGACTTCTTCTCTAGTATAAAAGGAGGGCCAAATTTCCAAATCATGGGAATACTGAGACCCTAATCCTAACCCACACCCTTTTCAATTTGAAATGGATACCTATATAATATATATTTGGGATACCCAATACAGATGCAGAATTAATTAGGCCTTAATTGAATATAAGCAGAAAAGAGGATCATCCACACCTTTAAAGAGTTTATATTCAAATCAGAGATGATTACACATAAAAGAAAGTTGAAAAGTTGGAGTGGGAGGAGATGGTCATAGTAGAAAAAGTACAAAGATTAAGAATTGGAGCCTTTGAGAGGAATGAAAAATGGCTAACCTGGACTTTATCCTTAAAATGGAGATTCTAGAAGGAATTGCCCAATTAAAAACATCCACAGAAGAGTATAATTCCATTATGAGAAAATGAGGAGCAGAGCAAAATTCCAGGTTGAGAAGGCTTCTGTGGCATGGTGGATAAAGTTTAGAGAATCAGGAGTAGAGCCTGGAGAAGAATGAAAAGGAGAGTGGCCTAGATTCTTTTCAGGAAATCAGAAAATTCTTTCATTGACCTCAAGACAATCTCTTACCAGTACTGCTATATGACAGTAAGAAAGGAAACACCACTGTTTCAAAAGAACTAAAGGTGATAATCACATAGAAAACAATGAAGAGATACATGGTTAGTATGTGCAGCCTGCAAAATATAACCAACAAGGAACTCCAAAGAAGAGGAGTAAAGGACACAGTCAAGAAATTATAAGATAGGAAGAAAAGACGTAGCAAGAATGAACAATGACCCAGAGTACTCCCTAGTATCCTAATAATATCGGGAGAGAGAAAGCTTCCAGAATATTGGATGGATCCTCTGGGGAGAATTATAGGGAGAATATGGACAAGAAGATGGGAAGACAAAGGTAAGTGGTAATTGGTACTGTTGGCAATAAATGCGGCATGACTGAAACCTCAAATTCACTTGAGTATATGAGAATATTTATTGTCATTTATTCTCTTTGAGTTTATTCTGCAAATATTTCCTATATGCCACCATGATAATATAAGCTCTTTCCTGGTAGAGCTTGTTTCATTCCTATATTGGTATCCCCAGTGCCTAACTTTGTGCTTGCCTGGCACACAAGTGATTAATAAATACTAATTGAAAGGAAAGAAATAATTTTTAAAAAATAAAATGAATGAAAATTCAACTTTAGGGATATCTAAACCCTTTTATGAAGGAACTATGCTTTTAAAAAGCTAAACATTTCTTTAGATAAATTTAAAAAATCCATTTCCAAAGAATTTTTAATAAAATAGATAGATTCGTAATTGTGATTAAAAATAAGTTCGGTATGTTGAGGAAAGAAAACTATCAGCTTTAAATAAATATTCATTAAGCCATAGAAAATTACAAAGTGAATGTTGACAAAAATAAAACCAACATATTCTCTAAATAGGTGACCTACTTGAGCTACTGAGAATTTATACTTTATGTTGCCTAAATGTCTCCTGCTGTCTGATTTATGGACTAATTCAGTTAGAAACTGCTGAAATAGAATCTCTCAAAAGAATGCCACAGTTAGTTACCCTTTCCTTTTAGCCATTTCCTTTAAAAACAAAGTTAAAGGGGTTGTCCCTTGATTGGGAAATGGCTGAAAAAAATTATGGTTTATGATGGTGATGGGATACTATTATGCTATAAGGAATGATAAACTGCTTGATTTCTATAAAAACTGGGAAGACCTACATGAATTGAGGTGGAGTGAAATGAGCAGAGCAAGCAGAACACTGAACACAGTAATTTAAACATTGTGGGATGATCAAACGTGCCCAAGGGACTGCTATCCATGTCTAGAGAAAGAAAGGTTGGAGAATGAAGAAGAAAACATATGGTTTATCACTCATTTATATAGGTATATGATTTGGGATTTTGATTTTTTTTTGTTTAAACTTTTACCTTCCAATTTTTTTTGTTTAAACTTTTACCTTCCACCTTAGAACCAATACTGTATATGGTTCTATGGCAGAATAGGGACTAGGCAATGGGAGTTAAGTTACTTGCCCAGGGTCACACAACTAGGAAGTGTCCAAGGCCACATTTGAACCTAGAACCCTCCTGTCTCTAGGCCGGGCTCTCAATCTACTGAGCTACCCAGTTGACCCCTGGGGTTTTAATTTTAAAAGATTACTTTATTATAAAAATGAATAACATGGAAATGGGCTTTGAGTGATGATACATGGATAACCCCATGGAATTGCTTGTTAGCTTTGTTAGCTCTGGGAGGAGGGAGGGAAAAGGGGAGGGAGAGAACATGAATCATGTAACCCATGGAAAAAATATTAAAAAAAATAAAAATTTAAAAATAAATAAAAAAACAAAGTTAAATGATTCCCAATAATAGCACAAACAGCATAAAACAACTTATTTTTCTAAATCACTGTTGTTTTCAAAGAACTTCCTCACCCACTAAGAGGTAATGTGAAGCAGAGGCTAGAAAGCTGGCCTCAGAACCTGTAAGGTCGGGGTTCAAGTTTCACCTCTGAAAACTCTTGGCTATGAGATCTTGAACAAGTTATTTTAGGGAACTCTCTAAGATCATAAGGAATTTGCTATTCTTTGTAAGGAAAGCTTCTCCTCAGGAGTTTCCTAAAACAATGAAATCATAGGATCAACAGACATTACTTCAATTGTGAAGATTAATAAGCCAGTTAATCTCCTAATAAATAAGAGATAGACTTCTAAAGTTGTGTAAATTTTCTTTCCTTTGAAAAAATTCGTATCTTTTTGTTTTTTTGTACCACCTTCATTTAAACATTTTTATATGGTTTTTGATGAGTTCGATTTTTTTTTCCTTTCAGCACTGCAGTTTCAATCATACCCAGCTTTTTTAACCCTTATGGACTCAATTCCAGGGATAAGGACTTATTATTTAACAAAGAAAGTAAGGAAGGAAAGGAAGGAAAGGAAGGAAAGGAAGGAAGGAAGGAAGGAAGGAAGGAAGGAAGGAAGGAAGGAAGGAAGGAAGGAAGGAAGGAAGGAAGGAAGGAAGGAAGGAAGGAAGGAAGGAAGGAAGGAAGGAAGGAAGGAAGGAAGGAAGGGAGGAAGGAAGGAAGGAAGGAAGGAAGGAAGGAAAAGAAAAACTTGGAGACAAAATAAAAATCTGAAGACAACTTGAGAAAATTGAGTATAAATCAATATCTCTAATCATACATCAAGGGAAGTTTCAAACACATACTTGTTAGTTAAAAAAGGTCATGTCATCATAAACAAGACAGAGTAGTAACTAAGGAAATATCTTTCATAACTATGAAGAGGGGAAGATTTCATGACCAGAGAAAGGGAATAATCACTGAAGACAAAATGGACAATTAAAATTACATAAAATTTAATAGTTTTTGTATAAACGAAACCAATAGTTGAAATTAGAAGGATATCAATTAGCGAGGGGAAAAAATCTTTGTATCAAGTTTTTAAAAATTAATTTTATTTATTTAATTAATTTAAAATATTTTTTCCTTTCAGCACTGCAGTTTCAATCATACCCAGCTTTTTTAACCCTTATGGACTCAATTCCAGGGATAAGGACTTATTATTTAACAAAGAAAGTAAGGAAGGAAAGGAAGGAAAGGAAGGAAAGGAAGGAAAGGAAGGAAGGAAGGAAGGAAGGAAGGAAGGAAGGAAGGAAGGAAGGAAGGAAGGAAGGAAGGAAGGAAGGAAGGAAGGAAGGAAGGAAGGAAGGAAGGAAGGAAGGAAGGAAGGAAGGAAGGAAGGAAGGAAGGAAGGAAAAGAAAAACTTGGAGACAAAATAAAAATCTGAAGACAACTTGAGAAAATTGGGTATAAATCAATATCTCTAATCATACATCAAGGGAAGTTTCAAACACATACTTGTTAGTTAAAAAAGGTCATGTCATCATAAACAAGACAGAGTAGTAACTAAGGAAATATCTTTCATAACTATGAAGAGGGGAAGATTTCATGACCAGAGAAAGGGAATAATCACTGAAGACAAAATGGACAATTAAAATTACATAAAATTTAATAGTTTTTGTATAAACGAAACCAATAGTTGAAATTAGAAGGATATCAATTAGCGAGGGGAAAAAATCTTTGTATCAAGTTTTTAAAAATTAATTTTATTTATTTAATTAATTTAAAATATTTTTTCATTAAACTGTGTATACCTTTTAATCAAATAATACCACTACTGAGTCCAGACCCCCAAGCAATTAAATAAAGAAAAGAACCAATGATATTTATAACAGCTCTTTGTGGTAGCAAAGAACTAAAAATGAAGGGGCTATTGATCAATAACTGAACAAATTATGAAATATAATTGTGATAGAATATAACTGCACCACCAGAAGTGACAAAAGGGACCATTTTTGAGCAATCTGGAAAGATGTGTATGAACTGATACTGTGTGGAGTAAACAGAACAAGAACAATTTAAACAGCATTGAAAAGAAAAAGAAAAATGACCAACCATGATTCCACAGGCCTGATGATGAAGTAAGCTACCTGTTTCATAAGAGAGAGGTGATGGATCCAAAAGACAGAATGAGATACATATTTTCAGAAACAGACAATGTGGGAATTCGTTTTTCTTGACTATGCACATTATTAGAAGAATTTCGTTTCTCTTTTTTCAATCGTGAGAAGAAAAGGCAGATTTTTGTTAATTGTAAAGAAATAAATTTTTAAAAAAGAAAAAGAAAATCTGTTGTGAAATAATTCACCAGGAAGCCTATGCTCGATGGGAAAACAAAATGAAAAGAAGAGCTCACAAATTTGTGAAATGAAATTGCAGGGAAAATTCATGAATTTTTGTTTGTTTTGGATTATCTTTGTCCAGAAGGAGAGTACTTCATATTGTTTTCCATTTGCAAAGGTTTTGGCCACTTGTCTTCTGAGGCATATAATATAGTGTATATTTCTTGCCTTTGAGATGCTTAGAAAAAATTCTCCCATTTCTTGAAGGGGGAGGGAGGAGGAAAGAAAGAAAAAAATTTTGAGGGAAAAAACAAGGATTGAAAAGATAAATAATTTTGAAAGACTTCAGAGCTCTGTTCAATGCAATAACCAATCACAGATCCAGAGAACTGTGGTCGAACCATGTGTATCCCCCTTCTGACAAATAATTGATGAATTCAAGACACTAAATAAGACAGTTTTAGTCACAGTCAATGTTCCTTTGTTTTGATTAACCAAGCATATGTTGTAAGGTTTGTTTCTTTTGTTTTTCATAAATGGGTATGAAGATGTGAGATAAGGTTGCAAGAGAAATTCTCATTGAAGAATTCTCTTAGATGCACAGAAGAAAACAGAATGTGAGAAAGAATCACAAACAAGCAGGGTATTCTTTAAAGTTACAAATTATATAATGAATTTCACATACTTAAAAAGCATGAATGATACATAATAAGCTCTAAAGTATAAGGATGTGCAGTTCCATTTGTAATTTTTTGTTCTAATATGAATACAAAAACACTTATTTTAAGTTCAGAATATCTGATGAGAAAAAAGAATGAATAGAAATAGACCTATTATATAGTAATGCTTCATTCCTCTTGTAATAGAAAATAGTTTGGATACTGCTTCATCAACTTAACCTGACCAGCCATATCATACATTGCCTAAGGATTCTAATGAACTTCTTGAGAATTCAATACAAACTTATTAAGTAGCTGCCAGTCACTGAATTTTTTAAGATCAATGAATACCATGGTCTTGATGTGGTTTCCTACATTTCTTCTCTACATGCATGGTTCATGACCACTATACTGCATTGTAACAAAAAAAGTCAAATTATTCCTACAGAAGTATATGGTTTACAATATTGCCAAAGGGCAATTATGTTTTGATCATACTGAAGTAAATGGAAAAAAGAAATAAAATATTGACCCACAGTTAGTTCCTTCTATACCCTGTCCCCATTTTTTTAAAAAACGCATGATTCTAGCATATTTCTCTACCTCCCTCAACTTTTAGTAGCACTGAATTTAGCTATAACAGTAATACCAACATAATTTCATAGGACATCAGTTAGTAATAGGCACATACTTTAATGTGAGACCCTTTCAATTAAAGTGAGTCCCTTTCAATTGCATCCAATTAATGCACTTTGAAATACACGCATCCAATATACATGTTGTTGTCAGTGCCTTAGATAGGTTTGTGGGACAAGAAGAGAGAAAGGTAGATGAATTACTCAACCTAAATAGCATATTTTATGTATGGATGTTGCTAGTTTAAAAAGATTTACCATAACTTTACGTTATACTTTAAAGCATTACCCTGAAGAAAACCTGAGGGGCATGAAAGGAGGCGATCTCAAAAATACAGTCATTAAAAAAACCTAATCATTTGAATTGTTATACTTTTTAAATGATTAAAGAGAAAATAATGAAACACTTTAAAGTTCCCAGTTAAATCATAAGCCACTGTGAAGCTAAGTTCCTATTTTCAGTGATCATGAAGAATTTGCCATTAAAGTGATTAATATCCCTCTTACTATAAAAGTTGATATTGGAAAGGAAATAAATTATATAAACCTTTAAAATGAAAAATAACTTCTGTTTGATTTCTTCTTGATATCAAGTGAGAAATATCTAAAAGCTTATAAAGTCTATTTTAAAATATTTTACACAAAGTGATTTGAAGATACCAATGGCTTGGAGACCTGATTAACTCTATTAACAATCCAATAAGCAAATGGTTTAAACGTTTTGCTACTGGAAGCAACTTTCATCTATGATGTCACTTTTCTCAGTCATGCTTAGTTTGTTTGAAGTTCAAGGGTTATTCATACAAAAACCAAATTATTTAAATGGAAATTCTATACCAACCTGATCCTCCCTTTGCCAGGTATTTGTCCTTTGCATAAATGACAGAATCCAACATAGACTCAAAGAGGAGAAAATAGCCCTGTATAGTAAAGAAAAAATAGATTTTAGAAATATTCAAGTACCCTGTGACCAAGTCATTTTGGATTATAATTCTCTGTATTACAATGCACAATTAAGTATTCGGTAACATTTCATTATATTCAGTGTTCTATATAGCCTAAATTTGTCAGCATGACATCCATCAAGTCAAGTCAGGATATGACCATGGACAAAACTTTTTATCTCCCCTTTCAAAATATTTCTTTTGTCCATTTTTCAACCAGAAGATTCTTGATTAAATTTTAATAAGATGGCATTATAACCTCAACTAGTTCTTTTGTCTTTCCTACAATCCTTTTGATCTACTCTTACTTTATGTCTCAATTCTTACAAAGAATTCCAAGCCTTTTCCTCTCTCCTCAATTATGCAAATAAATTAACATTTTTATTTCACTAAAACAACTGAAGCTATAACAATTTCCTTAAAATTTTTCATTACCATCACCCATTCTCTCCTACTTTCTTCTTGTCTGGGCTTGAGGTATTTTTTGAAATGGCATCCATCTGTGTCCTTAATTCCATCACCTGCTCAAATATCATCCCCTTTTTTCACAGGTAGTTTCAGTCTATGCCTCTGTACCATCCTCATCTGTTGACAAAAATGCTTAGGTCTCACTAAAAAAACCAAAAAAGCCTTCTCTCAATCCTTCTACTACAAAGGATTTTAGTTTGAGGACTGAATTTGTTTAATATTTTGATAACTGTAGTTCAATATAAATGGCTTCCTTTTTATTTCTTGTATTTTATTTGTTAATATTTATCTGTTACATTAAAACAGTACTATTCTGAGAAAACTTCCATAGGTTTCATCAGTCTCTCTCTTTTTTTTTTTTAATTTTTTTTTTCATCAGTCTCTTAAAGAACTCTATCTGGTTGCATTGCCAACTACTTGAAAAAGTTGACTGTCTTACTTCCTTTACCACATATTCCCCCTTCCCCCACCCAATCCCTTGAAATCTAACTTCTCTCTCCTACTTTTCTACCTACTCCTTTCTTAGTTCCTTTATAGGTTCTTCACCTTCTTTCTTTACCTCTTAAAATGTGTTCAAAGTCTGTACTTAGATCTCTTCTGTACATTATTTCTTTTGTGAATCTCAATTACCCCATATAATCTCTACAATGAAATTAACTCTCAAATTCCTATTTCTACCCATGAATTCCTTCACTCCCAGTTATGCCTGAGGTTTTAGCCTTTTGGTTTTAATATTTCCTGAGATTTCATGAAGTCAACACCTTTTTGGTCCATGCAATTTTCAGGAAGATTGTAGCTTGGGCAAGGTTTTGTAACTCGTGTGCCAAGCTTGTCATACAAGTCTTTCAACTTCTTTCTTCCATAGCTCTCATTTCTTTCCCATGTTTTTTTTCCCCCCCTCAGGAGTTATCATTTAGTTTATTAAAATACTTTAAACTCTTTTTAAAACTCTTGCTTCACCTTTTATAAGAATTTTAGTTAAATTTGTGCCCAAGTGGTGTTCTTCTCTAAAGTATTGCTTTTAGATGTTTTGGTTTAGTGTTTGTGTCTTGAACATCTCTGCTACCATAAAATTCATCATGGCAGGTTTTGTTTTTAAATTTGTTTATTCATCTCATCTTCTGAGTGCAAACTTGAAGTTATAGCTGGACACTTAGGTACTTTAGGCAGAAGAGCCTGGGTTAAGTTCTTTTGTTTTTCTTTAAAACTAAAAGATGTATTTCTAGTATTCAGGCACAGACTAGGACCTGCAAAGCATTTAATGCTCTCAGGGTTGTCTGATCCTAGGCAGAGTCTGATTGCTGTGCCCTTGATCTGAGCTCTGCAAGTTCCTAATCTAGGTTTGTTTTTGAGCAAGAGTACACTGCTACTGAACTCAGCCCCTACCAGTCATCCGGAAAGCAGAACAGCAGAACTATAGGCTCCTCTTCAGGCTGAGTTTCCTGCCCTGGTTGTTCCTTTGCAGGCTGAGCTAAAGGTAAGAAGTGAGACCCTGAAATGAACTTCAGGTCTGCGCCACACAACTACTGCCATTTCTGAATTTTCTTCTTTCTTTAGACCATCCAGGCCCTCCCTGTGTATGCTGCTCCATTTCTGCCTCTGCCCTGGATCTGTAATGTGGGAGTGGGAGTGAGTGGCAAAGCTGCCAGCAAGCATCTATGCCCAGTCTGGAACCTTCTTTTGTGCTGGTGTGTAGCCTGTACAGCTGAGCACAGTGTTCCATGTGCTGTGGTTTTGTGTGTGAGACCTCTCTGTCTCCCTATGATAACCTGGCTTAAACAAAGGACTTGCTGTGACCTTTTAAGGATTTCTCCATCAGGATTTAGTCTTGTGCGTTTTATATACTTATTTAGAGGACTGGTAGTTGGGAACTCAAATGGAAACTTTCAGAGTAGGTTCTTAAAAGATTATTCCAGTGTACTGCAGATTCTAACAAGCTGGAATAATGATAGACTGTGTGTCCACCATCAAATTAGCCCAGTTAAATTTAGAGAAACTCATTATAATGAGGGTGGAGCCTGGGAGAAAGATTTCTTTGGCCATAGCAATTCAAAGATATATCAGGATTCGGATGGATTAAAATTTTTTAAAAACCTAATAATAACTATCATATAATAATTCCTATGGAGCAGATAGGGGGCACAGTGGATGGAGTGCCCAGCCTGGAGTCAGGAAGAGCCGATTTCAAATCTGACTTTACTTACTAGCTGCATGACCCTAGGCAAGTCAATTAACTGTGTTTGCCTCAGGTTCCTCATCTCTCAAATAAGCAGAAGGAAATGACAAAGCACTCAGTATCCTTGCCAATGAAATCCCCTAAAGGGGTCATAAAAAGTCATGTATGACTGAAAATGACCAAACAAAAATAAAAATACCTATTACACATCACACTGTGTTTAGTGCTTTATAATTATTATCTCATTTGATCCTCATAAAACCCTGTTACAGATGAGGAAAATGAGGCAAAAAGAGGTTAAGTGACTTGTTCATGGTCACTGAGGCTGGATTTAAAACTCAAGTCTTCCTGACTCCAAGCCTAGTACTCTAATAAAGTTAAGTAATCTGATTAGCTGTTACATCTCTACTAGACTGTAAGTTCCATGAAAAAACCTTGGGATTATGTACCTGGACCATGATACCTCTTACTGTTTATCATCCCCAGACTAGCAGAATGCTTTCTCTAAAAAAATAAGCATCCAATAAATGTTAAATAATTTCTATTATACAACTAACAAACATTTCCAAGAGAACACCACTTCTGGGTAACTCATATTTTAGACTCGGATAAATTCTAGAAAAGAAAGAACAATAAATGACTATTGATATAAAGAAATAATGCATGAACACCATCGGCCGCAAATACATCCTAAAATCATATCAAAGTATTAGCAATTTTATAGTTACATGCAGTTACTGTTCAATTTCTAAGAATTCTATCCTAATTTCGCTATTGTAGCATAAGGCACAGCTTAGCCTTCTCATTCCATGATCAAAAAAAAAAAATCTATTCTGTTTCTGTACCAGCTACTTGTAGAGAAATGATAATAAATGCATTTCAGAGAAAATATAATTTGCTTCAAGGAATTTGTTTTGTGCTTGAAACTATTATCTTACAGTACAACAAAGTTATTTTTCAAAAGCATAGAAACAAGTATTTAATCGTCTCCCTAAATAAATTACACACTAAGAATACACATACTTCATTAAAGATTGATGATAAATACAGTTTAAATTCACAAAATTGTTATTTTCTCATTGAAAAGTCATATGCTAAACTTATTGCCATCAACAATTACATCATAATTTCATTAGAAAACATCTTATTTTAAAAATAAGATAATAATCACATAACTTTAAGAAAAATGGACTCTAATAAAAATCTTTCATGTATTTGTAAACACTAAAAAACTCTGACCATCCATTTCCCCTTATTCTCATTCACCTTTATTAGTACCTGTTGCTTCTCTACGTATATTTTAATAACTACACAAAATACATTTGATCCTCACTAATGTCATTTGTGGATGCAATCATCATTGGTCTCATCAAGTAATTCAGCTTAATTTAACTGATGCACAAGTTCATAAATAAAATGGCTTACAAATAACTATTTACCCATTTTCATAGAATGGGCATTAATTTATGCTGAGAGATTTATGAATTCTCTTCCTCTTAATAAAGTAGGTTAGTAAAACACTTGAACAGGCTAGAAAAATGACATTTCCAAAATCTCAGCTTGCTTTATAATAAAACAATACTAAAAAGGATAAAATGTTCTAAAAGCTATACTCATTCAATGGAAGTCAAGTTTTAAATAATTCCAAAGTTTTATTATTATATTTATCTTCATTACAGACTATATCAATCAACAAAAAGTCTTTCTTATAGCTTTAAACTTCCAAATTAGTTCATTATATTAACTGAATATTGTGTAGACATACAATTTTGGGGACAAAATATAAAAGTGGTTTATCATATCAACATATGAAAAGCATTTAAGAAAAGTTATTCATTAGCCAATAAGAAAGTGTTTAAAAATAGAATTCTTTTATATTTTTATTTTCATCCAAATCATTTAGAAGCAATTTTCAAAATATATCTGTTGGTTTGGTTGTTTTTTTTTTTCATTTTTTACAAATTTGGCCTAGATGTGATTTTTTATCAGCATACAGAATTCACTATATGACAATTCCTACAACAATACAGACCAGAAACTAAAGTGTAACTCTCTAAATCTTAGAAAACTGCCCAGAAGATACTGATATGCTAAATAATTTCAATACAGTCACAGAGGGAGTATGTGTCAGAGGCTCAGGATGTCTTCCTGACTCCAAGGCTAGCTCATCTATCCATTAGGAACTTCCCAGATCAGCAGCAAAAATAAAAACAAAATCCTTTTACTCATGTTCTCTAAAAATTTAAAATCCCATTAATTTTTATATGTATAAGTATCTTAAAAGATCAAACAAAATAATTTAAGTGATTTCCTTTAAAGTAAGTCAATTTTTACATTGACCAAATAAAATAAAATAAAAAAATAAAGTCAATCCCTCCCGTCTCCCCCCCCCAATATGCTTCTACTTTAGTTTTTCCACAAAGAAAAATCCTAGGGTCATTTTCAATCCTATTGCTCCAAAACCGATAACTATCCAAAGTTGATCAACTGATTAACATATTCTTATTTTCTACTTACTTTGGGGATTTTATGTAATTTCTATTTTCATTAACATGAATACTTATCTTTATGTATACTTTATGAACATGAAAGGATGTAATTTCCTTATAAAAATGGCATAAAGCTGAAATTAGGTCCTACTGAAAAAAAAATACCTCCATATCAAAATATTTGCAACTAAAACCATAAGCTTATCAACAGGCCAAAGGGTTCTTCCAGGTCTTGCTAAAGGGCATTCTTCTTTCTCTTAACTTTCCACTCTGCTACACTGGATTTTGTCATAGTACTCTATTCTCCCCACCATGATATAATATCCTTTAAGTTACTGGGAAATGTCCTTGGTTCTGAATCAAGTCATTTATTACTGATATCAGAAAGCTTTGCTCTGTGTGCTGTGCTCATCTGTAGTGTAATTTAGAATGTAATTTCACAGGCTGCTGCTTCACCTGTAGGGGTGCCATCTGGAAAGAGAATTATACCTGACATTTCCCCCCATAATGCTCTAGGGGTATTCTTACTTCCAAATAAGCAACCTTTACATTTTTAGAGAAATCTTGGATTTGCATCTTCAGAATTAATTACTGAGAAGAGAACATATTGCTCTAAATATGGGAGTAGATTATACATGTCCAGCAGCCTTCTTACTGGTTGAAAAGAGATAAAAGGAAAGAAAGGAAAGGAGAAAAGGAAAGTGGGAAATAATGAATGGATCTCAATATTGCCCAAGTACTCTTCTCTGAGACAAAGGAATGATATGGATTGCTTTCATGACTTAGCAATAAGTTACTTCTTTCTTCCAATAACCAAATGGACCATAGTTTAGTCTACTCATTTCTTTTTATTCTCAAAATAAGTGATTTACTGAGGTTAACTCCCAAAGATATTGACTTGACCAAAAAATGGTTCCTACACAAGATTAATATATCAAAATCTAATTAGTACTTAATTCAATATCCCATGATCAAAAAATATTTTAATGATGAAACAAAAGTTAAATTATTTTAAAAGCCCACAAGCCTACAAGGCCAGAACTCATTTGTGAGAGGAAGTGCACTGAGAGGTCTCAGAGTCAAGTCTGGCTTTAACACATGATTAGGTCTGTGGTACCAGCCAAATAACATTACCTGCTGCCAAATCCACAGGTGATGAACATATAAATTACAAATCTTAATATTACAAAGTAAGCACTTTATTTCAGGATATCAGATGTTCACATTTTGATTTAAAATTCAGTTTTTTCTTCACACTAACTTACTGGGTTATATTCTAGCTTATAATTTCCCTGTATATTCATTCAGAAATTCTTCAAGCCAAAAAATTAAAAATTCAAGAATCAGGTAACTGGCAATGTTTAATCATTTAATGGATTTCCTTTTGAAATACCTTTTGTAGCATTATTTGACAAAAGATGGGTAAAAAACAAATGGAATTAATAATAGCTTTCTTTTCTAATTCAAAGTCAAGGAAAAATATGATGCGGGGGGTAGTTAAAGATATTTTAATAATTCTTAAAGCTATTCTTCCTAGCAGTAATGCCAGTGTTGCCTAAGAAATTAGAAAACTATATTTACCACTTATAAATAATGTTAATCATATTTAAACCTCTATTTATACATCTTATAGGGATAAAACATCAAAGACTTAAAAAGTAATGTTCATCAGGAGCAGCTAAGTGACACAGTGGATAGAGGGCTAGGCCTGGAGTTGGAAAGACTGGGATTCAAATCTGGCCTCAGATACTTCATAGCCATGTGACTCTGGACAAGTCACTTAACCCCAGTTGTCCAGTCCTTACTACTCTTCTGCCATGGGACTTAGTATCAATTCTAAGACAAAAAGAAGGTAAGAGTTAAGCTGCCAATTCTGGGTGCCTTTTGTCCATGTCTGACAGCAGGTTCACTCCTGAGGGCTGGCTCAGTAGCTTGGAAGTTTTCTTTTCTACTGGTCTTTGCTTGTGACCCCACACAACCAGGCTGTTTTCTTTTTCTGTCACTCACAATGACAGTCTGGACATTCCTTGTCTACCATGTGGGGAGCTGGATTCACACTCAACACAGATATCTCCATTGTCCTCTGTGCCATATTCATTTTTCAGCTTTTCCCAGGTACTTGTTTTCCTTATCTTGTAGCCATAAAAATATTGGTAGAATATGGGTATCCTAGAAGATGGGACTTTTTTCCAGAGGAAATCTGGGGCCATCCAAGTGACAATGCAGTTTGCTGAAGACAACTCAACCCATACTACTATTATTTAAGTCCAATTCCCACTTAGTGTCCATTTGTGCTCTCTGTCCCAGATAGACATACTGAGGGTCAAATTATCAAAGTCATTTATCTAAATGCATATTATTAAGATTAAAATTAACTTTCCTCAGATTGTGAAGATTAAATTGTAACCCCTGCCTGTTTTTAGATTTTAATCACCAAAAGTGTAAACACCCTACTTAAAAGTTGAGTATGGAGATCTGCCCATTTTTAGATCTAATCACCAAAAGTGCAAACATCTACTTAATCATTAAGTGGGAGTTCTATGACCCATGTGTGTGATAGTGGACAACGAATCAGAATCAACTGACTGCCTCCTGGGCAGTCCTGAAGCATGACTTCAACTATGAATGGTAGATGTAGAATTAGGGGAAGACACAGGAAGTGATGCAAGACAAAGTATCTTTAAAAGGGAGTGACAACTTCCTGAAGGAGTTCTACTGGCAGTTGTATTGGAGTGGAGGATGAAGAAGGATCTAATGACTGGACATTGTGCCTAGCGAGGCTGTTCTAAAATCTCTTTCTTTGAACGGACACGTGGCGAGTGAAAAAGCTCTTAATTGCTGGATTTTTCTGAAGAGTCTTCTCCAGGTCCTCAGCTTTGCTGAGGCCAGCTAAAAACCAACTCTCCCTTCCCAGGTTGGTCTAGGGGACAGAAGTAAATTACTTAGTGCTTAGCTACATATCTTACCCTATCATCTCTCTGATTTTTCTTCACTCTTTCTTCATTTTGTAAATAAATTGTAAATAAATCTCTTTGGAATTAATAAAAATTCCTGGCGACCACATTTTTAAATAATCCAGTCCAACTCTTCTAAAAATAACCCTTCCCCCCCCCCCCTTACAATATCATGATCTGGGTTGCAAACATCTTTTTCTACTTTTCTTTCCCCTGTGGACAGTAAAGTCAAATGATATAGCATGTATGCAGTTCTCCCAGAAAGCTCTGGTGTGAACAGTGCCAAGTTCCATGCCAGTAGGAGGATCTGAAGGGCCTCCCCCTACATGGGGGATCCCTCTTAGGCCTGGACTCTTACACTTCCTTCATCACAGTGGAAAATAGCTTTAACAAGCATGAATCTCTGACTTATGACTTGTCTGATATTTGTGATCAGAGGGCTCCTAAATAAGGTTTTCTCTTATATATTTTAAGGACTCTCATTCAAGTATTTCTATAAATTCTCCATAAAGGATCTACTTAGTGATCTTTTTAACAGTTCAGATACCAATCTAACATCTGGTCTTCTCATTTGCTATCCCTTACTTTCTTTTAATTACTAGTTCCTTTCTAGTCATATATTTTCTTAATGGTATCTTGTTTGTGAGTTATCATTTGTTTACGTAACCTGGAGACTACTTATGCCAATCATGCACATTTTTAATGGCTTTTGAGACATCTATAATTCTGTTTCTTTTGAAACTTTAGATTCCATAATTCATAGACACGTAGAATTACAAGTAGAACACTGGTTTTGAAAAGATGAGTCTTGCTACCCAAATTAATTTACTTATTCAGTGCCATACCTATCAAATGATCAAAAAACTTTTTTTTTAAATAGAATTAGAAAAAAACATAACAAAGTTCATTTGGAAGAACAAAAGATCAAAGATATTCAGGGAAATCATGAAAAAAAGATGTGAAGGAAGGTGGCCTTGCAGTCCTAGATCTCAAACTATACTATAAAGCAGTGGTCATCAAAACAATATGGTACTGGCTAAGAGACAGAAAGGTGGATCAGAGGAATAGACTTGGGGTAAGTGACCTCAGCAAGACAGCCTATGATAAGTCCAAAGATCCCAGCTTTGGGGACCAAAATCCACTATTTGATAAAAACTGCTAGGAAAATTGGAAGACAGTATGGGTGAGATTAGGTTTGGATCAATATCTCACACCCTGCACCAGCATAAACTCAGAATGGGTGAATGACTTGAATATAAAGAAGGAAACTATAAGTAAATTAGGTGAACACAGAATAGTATACATGTCAGATCTTTGGGAAAGGAAAGATTTTATGACCAAGCAAGAGTAAGAAAAATTGTAAAATTATTCAATGAACCCAAAGATCGTAGCTTTTGGGACAAGAAAAACTCACTATTTAACAAAAACTACCGGGAAAATTTGGAAACAGTATGGGAAAAATCAGGTATAGATCAACATCTCACACCTGGAAACCAAGGTAAATTCAAAATGGGTAAATGACAAATATAAAAAATGAAATCACAAATAAATTAGATGAACGTAGAACAGTATATATCAGATCTATGGGAAAGGAAAGAATTTAAGACCAATCAAGAGACAGAGAACATTACAAAATGTAAAATAAATGATTTTGATTACATCAAATTAAAAAAGTTTTGCACAAACACAACCAATGCAACCAAAATTAGAAGGGAAGCAACAAATTGGGAGAACATTTTTATAATAAAACTCTCTGACAAAGGTTTGATTTCCCAAATATAAAAGGAACTAAGTCAAATTTACAAAAAAAAATCAAGCTATTCCCTAATCAACAAATGGTCAAGGGACATGAATAGGCAGTTCTCAGATGAAGAAATCAAAACTATCAATAATCATATGAAAAAGTGTTCTAAATCCCTCCTGATTAGAGAAATGCAAATCAAAACAACTCTGAGGTACTACCTTACACCTAGCAGACTGGTCAAAATGGCAACAAAGAAAAGTGATAAATATTGGAGGGGATGTGGCAAAATTGGGACACTAATAAATTGCTGGTAGAATTGTGAATTGTTCCAACTATTCTGGAGGTCAATTTGGAACTATGCCCAAAGGGCTTTAAAAGACTCCTTACCCTTTGATCTAGCCATTCCACTGCTTGGTTTGCACCCCAAAGAGATTATAAGGAAAAAAAACTTGTTAAAAAATATTTATTGCTGTACTCTTTGTGGTGGCAAAAAAATTGGAAAATGAGGGGATGCCCTCCAATTGGGGAATGGCTGAACAAATTGTGGTATCTGATGGTAATGGTTATTGTGTGTGTAATCTTATGGTTATTGTGCTGAAAGGAATAATGAACTGGAAGAATTCAATGTGAAATGGAATGACCTCTAGGAAGTGATGCAGAGGGAAAGGAGCAGAACCAGGAGAACATTGTACAAAGAAACTGATACGCTATGGCACAATTGAACGTAATAAACTTCTCTACTGACAGTAATGCTATGGCCCAGGACAATTCTGAAAAGAAAGAACACTATCCACATCAAGAGAAAGAACTATGGGAGTAGAAATGCAGAAGAAAAATATATGATTGATCACATGGTTTAATGGGGATATGATTGGGTGTTTTGATGTTAAATGATCACTCCTGCAAATATGAATAATATGGAAATAGGTTTGAACAATGATACATGTGGAATTGCTTGTCAGCTCTGGTAGGGGGGAGGGAAGAGGGGAGGGAAAATTATGAATTTTGTAACCATGAGAAAATATTCTATATAAATTAATTAAAAAAGAAAAAAAAAGGAGAAGGCTGGAAACATTGAATACACGATGTAATTTCTCAGATTTCTGCATCTCCAAAACTGGTCTTCAAGGACAATTTAAATATTGTTAATGAAAAGAAGCTCACCACAGTTCAGCTGACTAGGCTATTTTTTAGAGTTCTAATTGTTAGAATTTTTGAGTACTTTGTACCTCTCATTCACTAGATCTAGCTCTCCCTTATGAAGTTACTCAGAATAAATTTAATCTTTCTTCTTCAGTAAAAGCCTTCAAACATTTGAAGAAAGCTATAATCTTCTATTTCTAAGTTTCCTATTTTCTAGCCTAAACATTCTCAGTTTATTCAATTATTCCTCCAAAAACAATAGCTTTTAGTCCTCTCACCATACTAAATTGCTTTCTTCAGAGACCTAAAAAATGACTAATTTTTACATATTATATGACACTGAGTTCACAAAAATTATATTGTCTTTGTCAAGTGCTTAGTTTAAATTTTAACATTACATCTATAATATTCCTCTAATCTAATCTATCCTTCCAATAAATGATTACAAAGAAGATGACTAAGAAAAGTTTAGCATGACTTTTTTTGTTCTTAGCAAATAAAGGGTCTAGTCCTAGTAATCACTTTCTAAGTACCAGCAAACTATACATTTCAAAAAAAATCAATCTAGAATGTTTTCAAGGGATGTAGGAGAGATAATTGGCCTTTAGTTTACAGACATCTGCCTATCTTTCTGCTTTCCTCCAAATATGTCCATTTTATCTCTCATCTGTTTAAAAAACTTTACCTATCATTTCTGCCAAGCTGCTTGGCCTCTAGCCTCTGCCTCAACCTAAAATTGAAGATCTCTTTCCTATGACCCTGGGCTTGATAGGTGATCTTTACCCAATCCTGACCTGTCTCAGACCCACTGTGTTAGTTACTTTCAGTCATCAATTTCCATACCATTTGAAGATCTCCAACATTTATTCCTGATTAAAAGAAAGGTACCCAAATCTGACTGTGGAGACTTTGATTGGTAAGCTTCATTTTATCTTGGTCAAAATCAGGCCCACCACTACTAAGTTACTTTCTCCAAATTTTCTTGAGTAGCTCATAATCTAGAGGGGGGAGGTAACAAGCAAATCAATGTACAAAAAACAAGCCATCTACAATATAAATAGGAAATAATAAACATAGGAAAGAGGTATTGGGAAAGCATTTTAAATCTTATATCACTGGTTGAATTCAACGAGGATAAGAACTGAAAGAATTCCAGTTTATTCTTTCCTCTCCCTGAGCCAAATATCTAATCTATCAACTAGACCAATCTATTTTTCTTTCACAAAAACTAATAAGCCTTCATTTTCATACATAGATCTAACCACCTCATTCCTTCCCTTTGTAACAATCTCCTATTTTTCATGTACTTTGCTCCAATACGTGGGGGTTTAGCCTATTTTTTTTTTTGTCATGGATATCATTTTCTCAGAATATGTTTCTAAATGCATAAAATAAAATACATAGAATTATAAGGAAACCAATTACATAGATATATAATTCTCAAAATATTAAAAAGGAAAAAGGTCACAGTTTAAAAACCTCTGCTCTAGGAGTATCTGGGTGGCTCAATGGATAGAGAGCCAGATCTGGAGACAGGAAATCTTGGGTTAAAATTTGACCTCTTACTTCTTATCTGTGCGACCCTCAGTAAGTCATTTAGCCCTAAATGCTTAGCCCTTACCATGTTTCTGCCTTGGAACCAATACAATTAGTATTGATTCTAAGAAAGAAGGTAAGGGATTTTTAATAAAGAACCCTCTGCTCTAGTATTGACCTCTTCCATTCCATTTTGTAAAATGCCACTGTATTGGTCTTTCTAAAAACTCTGTCATTTTTTGGCTCAAATATTACTATAATATCAGCTTCATGAGATTAGAGGACATGTCATAAACTCTTTGGTATCACTCCCAGTACCTGGTGCAGTCTTTCTGTACCTAACAAGTACTTAATATTTTTTGAAACGGAATCATATACCACCAGAGAATGAACTGAAAAAAAAAATGAAAACATGAAATGCAAAATCTATATATGTCTCCTAGATGATGCCTTCTATGATATGGCAAGGGGAAGGAGAGGTTGAGACACTTGTAAATCAATTGTATTAATTTTTAAAAATCAAATCATAGCTTTACCACTAATTTTTTTAAAAAATGAAACATAACAATGTCTTAGCCTATTATTTAAGGTCCCTAACTGGTGAGTCTTAACTAACGTTTTTGTTTTTTCCAGAAAAATGCTACTTTCTTGGCTCTACCTTTATTCCTGCCATTTCCCTTACTTGAAATATCTATTTCAGCCTACAATAATTATTCTAGTAGGTCAAAGTCAGCTCAAATTATACCTTTTCCATGATGAGATTTTCTCATATTTGCTTTCTCTTGTGCTTATTATTAGCTCTATCATTTGTGTACTGGCTTATACTGTAGTCAGATGTGTGCTTTTGTCTCAACAGATTAAGCTCTTAGAAAAATAGGTCTGATTACACCATATATTTTTGTGTCACAGTGCATAGTTGGTATGGTTCATCAGAAAGAAATCATGAAAAACAAAGCCTGGAAAAAAGGGAGAAAGAGGGGAAAGCATCCTGGTTAAGAGTCCAAGTAGCTTTTGTGTAAAAATGGAAGTTTTTAGTATACAATATAAAATTTTAAAAAAGAAAATGCAAAGCAGAGTTTTGACATGTTCATGCTATAAAGAAAATTGTTTCAATTACAGAGTTAAGGAAACTTTCAATATAATCTGCCACATCTCACATTTTGGAATGCACTGCTAAAGTTGGATGTCATGTTACTTGACGTAAGAGACTCTATTATGTGAGAATTAATTCAAGAATACACAAAGGAAACAATTTATTATATACATTTCAAGCTCAAATACCTTAAAAAAAGAAACTGATTTCATTTGTATTCATACCCTACTGTGAACTTAAGTAAATAGACGGGGAGTAAAGCTAGAAAGAAAGGTTAATAGCTGAAATGTGATATGAGTTATTAAAATACCAAATCAAATACACCCAGAGATATTCATAGGACTCTGCATGATTTTAAAGGGTGAATATTATATTACTTCAAATTAGAACTAAGTTTAAGAGGTAAAAAATTCAGAACTCATCAAATATAAAATTTACTTTGATAATCTACCTATTTATACAGTCAAGCAACTGTAACACTTTCTTTCCCTCTGTTATTGTCTATTCAAACACCAATCCTCTACAAGCACTCAATTTAAATAGGTAGAGATACAAACAAGTTGCAGGTGATAGCAGGAAATTCCTCTACTATATACTTCTATTATCTCTACAAAGGAGAATGGTCTCCAAATGGGAAAGAACAGAATAATAACTTTGTAAGTAAACCTTTAGAATGGAAAAAGTAAGCATTGCCCTTTCTCAATGAATTCAAGTTTCTATCACAAAGCATTAAAAGGTTATCTATCTACAAAAACCTTTCTTGATACTCCCTTAATGGCAGTGCTTTTCTGCTGTTGATTACCTCCAATTTATCTTGTTTTTGTGTAGTGGTTTGGAAGTTTTCTCCCTCAATAGATTGTGAGCTCCTTGAGAGCAGAAACTATATTTTTCCTTTCTTTCAATTCCGAGGGTTAGCACAGTGTCTGCCACATAGCAGCTAGTCAATGAATGACAGACTAATTTAGTGATCTCATTAATGCCCATGGATGCAATGATTGTCTCTATGCAAATAGTTTCCACTTTATTTATATATATGTACATATGGGTATGTATATATGTATATATAAACATATATATAAAAGGGATACAAATAAAGACCACGTGCCCATAGCTGATCAGCCAGTTCAAATGCCCACCTTACTGCCACCAAGCTTGCTGTCATCATGCCACAGAGGGTAGAATCCTCCACATCTTGACCTAATATCCCCTGTCTACAGGAAATACGTAAGGACAGGAAGTCAGTGGGCTCCTGAGAAATGTAGTTCTTTTTTTAAGGTAACAGATTTTCAATTATACAGACTGCCTCTGTGACAGTCCAAAGGGAAGCAGTCTGAGATCTCAAGCCCGAGCTCCTCCACAGTCAAGTTCCAAGGCAAAGACCCCCTCACAGGAAGTGACCATGAAATTTAAAGGCAGTTATTTTGTTTCACTTCCTGTGCCTTACGTGTACCAATGGTAGCTTAAACTTGGCTTTGGTCTGCCCAGGAGGAAGTCAGTTGTTTCTGATTTGTCACTTGCTAGCACAGGTATAGACAGACTTTCCTCCCCCACACCTTTTTTTTTTTAAACCCTTACCTTCCATCCTGGAGTCAATACTGTGTATTGGCTCCAAGGCAGAAGAGTGGTAAGTGCTAGGCAATGGGGGTCAAGTGACTTGCCCAAGGTCACACAGCTGGGAAGTGTCTGAGGCCAGATTTGAACCTAGGACCTCCTGTCTCTAGGCCTGGCTCTCAATCCACTGAGCTACCCAGCTGCCCCCCCCTTTTTTTTAAAGGAAAGAAACTCATTTATCCATTCCAAAGTGATAACAGAAATCAGAGAAAGTATACATAGGAGAATGTGACTTTTAAAGTCAAAGGAAACTTTAGGGTTCAACTGGTTCCCTCCTCTTCCACTTTACTTGTTTCCCTCCATGTGAAGATAATCTCCACCTCTACAGTCTAATGGTCAGTTTGCTTTCATTGACCACCAAAGCTATCATAATTTTTCTTGGTAATAGGCTACCAAGTCTTTTGGGAACAAATATTTAATCAATGTCTTTACATTGCCAGTTGTATAAGACCATTTTGAGGGTGTCTCATTTCACTTTGCCTCTCTTACCTGGAGGAAAAAGGGAGAGTATATGCTATTCTTTCCATTAGGTTGTCTATTTGACTTAATTTTTAAATGCTCTGCCTTATTGAAACACCTGTGGTGGATTTTGTTTTGCTTTTCCCCTCAGGAGTTCTTCAGTCAACGGATCTGCTGTTTAACCTGGACTGTATTACTGACCACGAATATTTGCTCAAGTCTGTTTTGCTATACTCTTTGAAGAATCCAGTTTCTTTTTTTCCACCCCTAAGGGTATGTGCCACCTCGTTGTAAAGGAACCTGAATGTTCTAGCCCATTTTGTTTTGGGTCTCCCCAGTCCTTCACTTTTAATTTACAGTTTGAATTGAGAAAAAATCACAAGTGGATTGAAATAGATGTGACGACTTTGCTTCAGCCTCTAGTTGCCTCCAATAAAAGAAATATCCACATAGCTCTGAATTTCACTTGTCTCAAAAACCAACAGAATCCAGTTCAGTATGAGTTATTTGATATGGCCAGGTTAATGGCCCCATCACTATCAGTATATCTGAATGACACAAGTGCTCAGGCTTACCATAGATGGAATTCCCTCAGATACAAAAGAAGGCACCAGTTGTCACCTGACCAGAGAGATCTGTTTTTCTAACATAAGGAAGAGCTGACTCAGGATAGGAAATTCTCCTGTCGCCGAAGAGATGAAGAAATTGGAGACTCCAAAGCAAAGAGTCCCATAATGCCAGTCTCTTACAATCTGAGTGAATATCTCAAGCAGTTTCTGTTTCCTGAGAATGAGTGTCAACTCCATGATTTTAAATTGAGCTTTAGCCAGCTAAAGTGGGACAACTGGATTGTAGCACCACATAGATACAATCCTTGATACTACAAAGGTGACTGTCCCAGGCTTGTTGGGCATCGATACGGTTCTCCTGTCCATACTATGGTGCAAAACATAATCTACGAGAAGCTAGACTCCTCCATCCCAAGGCCTTCCTGTGTGCCTGCTAAATACAGCCCCTTGAGTGTCTTGACTATTGAACTCGATGGCTCTATTGCTTATAAGGAATATGAAGACATGATAGCAACAAAATGTACTTGCCAATAGCATGTTGCCTTAGGGGTAATAAAACCCCAAAGCCTGGGACTTCAGGACAACATTAATGCTGACTAGAGCTCTATCTTCAGGGAGGCTTCATATAGTAAATCTTTGGATACCCTGATGTTTAGTACTAGATGAAACCTATCTGGTAGGCTTAGCATGTTCTGATAAATATTGTAATAAGTAGGTTTGGAGTACTGCTGAATCTTTTTTTTTTTTTTTGGAATTCCAAATGTATTTGGGAGCCCTTAAAATGCCTTGAGGAAGTGAGTTTTGGTTTAAATAAGAGATGTATTGCTTCTGTTTGAGTGGGGGGAAAATCTATTAGTGGAAGTGAAGATAAGCATTCAATAAGGCAAAATGTTGTCTTGACGCAAAGAATAAATACATGTCAATAAAAAAAAATACTACCTTCCTCCCCCACACTTAATCCTTAAAATTCTAAAGAATAAGTAGGGTGTAGTTAATCTCAATTTCACTGTATTCATGAAAGCCTGCAATATCAGTCATCTTTAACTCCCCATTCTTAATAACCTCACCTATCTAAAACATTGCCAAATCTCATCATTTCTATCTTCACGACACTTCTGATGTACTTCCCCTTCTCTTCAAAGAAAAACAACATTAGTCTAGGTTCTTACCACTTCTCATCTAGGTTATTGCAACAGCCTTCTAACTTAACTCTTTCAAGTCTCATTGCCATCCAGTGCCAGTGAGATTTTTCTAAACCATCGATCTCTGTGTCATCCTGTCAAATGAGTTCCAATGACTCAATCCATAGATTCAATTTCATTCAGAATTAAATACAAAGTTGCCTGGCATTTTACCTTTCCAACCTCCTTCCATTTTATGCCCTTCTCCATGTTCTCTGTGATCCAGAGACTACTAAGCAGTCCCTTAAACAGGAGAGGCCATCTCCCATCTCTGTCCTTGGCACTGGCTGTTCCAGATGCCTGGAATGCTTAGCCTCTTCATTTCTGCCTCATTTTCTCAGATTTCCGTCAAGGTTCAGCTCAAATCCAATCTTAGGCATGCTATTTGTGTGTGTGTGTGTATGCACCTTTCCTTTATAGTTTAATTTACTCTTTCTATAACATCTCATAGGGACCTAGTTATTTGTTTCATTTCCCATTAGAATGAGAGCTTCCATAGGGAGAAAATGCATTATGCTGTCTTAATACATGTTTCCTGATTGACTATAATGATTAGTGAAATTGAAACTGCAAAGATCCATTGGTTTGGGGAATTCAGAGATTTGAATTTTTTACTAACAGAGGCCCTGCATGGGATTTATTGTCTCTTTTTCTATGGGTAAAATGAGGACTTCACTATACCTAGTTCTATAAAGATGAGTTTCCTCTTTAGCTTATTTTCCAGCTGGAGTCAGGAAGTAGACAATAAAATATATTGGTTTGCTAAACAGGATTTATACCTTCCCCACCCTATGCCCCTTCGTACCCCCCCACCCCACCCCATCATATTCCATTTTATCAAGAACAATCAGATTCTGCCTCCAACTGAGAGGTGGCAATGGTTCTCCATCACCCCACTTCTAAAAAAATGGGCATTTACTTTAGGAGATGCTTTTACCCTCTAAACTCCCTATTTATGTGGTAGGGGAAGCAAGGCTTCCCTACCTACAGACAGGAAGTAGATTTGCAACCAATTTAGCAAGCAGAATTCCAAGCAAAATCCACTCTATGGAGAGCAGTTCATTACCTATCTCAAACAGCTCCCAGTTTTAGGATGTTTTTTTTCTTTCTACTGTTCCTGGGTGCACTGGTCCTTGTGACTATCTTGAGTAATCCGGAGATTCAAGGGGAAGATTCATCTCCCTATACTCCCTTGTGTTTTTGTCCTGCCCAGTATCTGCAACACATCCAATATGGGATTCATTCACACTATGCCTAAAGTGGGTATGGGGAACCCCGGAGGTGTGACCAAAAGAATCTAGATGGATGATGATATTCGGGAGGGGAAGGAACCTTAAAGAGTGTGGAGGTGAATTTTTAAGCCTTTTCAGACTCCATTGTTAACCCTTTCAGTTTTGATCCCCTCCAAATAGTGAAGAAGTCTCTGTAACGCAGCCAACGGTATTGAAAAGTAAAAAAAAAAGCATTCTTGAATTCAATGCCTGTATCCTGTCATATATATTGTATTTGTTGATTGTTTTAAGATTTAATTTTGTTTGTTAATTTCACATATTGATCTAATCTAATATATTCTGTTATATTATGTCACTTCAAGTTACTGTATTTTGGTTATTAACTATATGTTCTGTTATACTGTTTTTATTTGTAACATCCTACTATCTTTATTTGTACCTCCCCATTATGACTGTACTAGAGAAAATACTATTGTAAAAATCCATAAACAGCTTGCACAAACCCTTTTCCATGGCAAAACCATAGGTCCTTATGGATGCTGGGTTTGTCATCAGATCCATCAAGGTCACATGTTGCCCAAATGGTCTTTTGTGCCTTTTTGCCTTCTTTGTCACATAGATGATGATGGATGGATTCCATCAAACTGGCTACAAACTGTATACAACCTTTGGAAAATTTAATGATCTAAAAATTTGAATTGATTTTAAGGAGACTTCAGAAATGATTTTTAGATATCCAATAGCATGCCATACCCATGGAACTCCCAAAAATTTTTTTTACTGATTTAGAAAAAAACATAACAAAGTTCATTTGGAAAAACAAAAGATCAAGGATACCCAGGGAATTAATGAAAAAAAATACAAAGGAAGGGGGTCTTGCAGTCCCAGATCTCAGACTATATTATAAAGCAGCGGTCATCAAAACAATTTGGTACTGGCTAAGAGACAGAAAGGAGGATCAGTGGAATAGACTGGGGGCAAGCAACCTCAGCAAGACAGTATATGACAAACCCAAAGATCCCAGCTTTTGGGACAAAAACCCACTATTTCATAAAAACTGTTGGGAAAATTGGAGGACAGTGTGGGAAAGATTAGGCTTAGATCAACACCTCACACCCTACACCAAGATAAATTCAAAATGGATGAATGACTTGAACATAAAGAAAGAAACTATAAGAAAATTAGGCGAACACAGAATAGTATACATGTCAGACCTTTGGGAAGGGAAATACTTCAAAACCAAGCAAGAATTAGAAAGAATTACAAAATGCAAAATAAATAATCTGGATTACATCAAATTAAAAAGTTTTTGTACAAACAAAACCAATGTAACCAAAATCAGAAGGGTAGCAACAAATTGGGAAACAATCTTCATAAAAACCTCTGACAAGGGTTTAATTACTAAAATTTATAAAGAACTAAATCAATTGTACAAAAAATCAAGCCATTCTCCAATTGACAAATGGGCAAGGGACATGAACAGGCAATTCTCAGCCAAAGAAATCAAAACTATTAATAAGCACATGAAAAAGTGCTCTACATCTCTTATAATCAGAGAGATGCAAATCAAAACAACTCTGAGGTATCATCTCACACCTAGCAGATTGGCTAACATGACAGCTATGCAAAGTAATGAATGCTGGAGGGGATGTGGCAAAGTGGGGACATTAATTCATTGCTGGTGGAGTTGTGAATTGATCCAACCATTCTGGAGGGCAATTTGGAACTATGCCCAAAGGGCGATAAAAGACTGTCTGCCCTTTGATCCAGCCATAGCACTGCTGGGCTTGTACCCCAAAGAGATAATGGACAAAAAGACTTGTACAAAAATATTCATAGCTGCGCTCTTTGTGGTGGCCAAAAATTGGAAAATGAGGGGATGCCCCTCAATTGGGGAATGGCTAAACAAATTGTGGTATATGTTGGTGATGGAATATTATTGTGCTAAAAGGAATAATAAAGTGGAGGAATTCCATGTGAACTGGAACAACCTCCAGGAAGTGATGCAGAGCGAAAGGAGCAGAACCAGGAAAACATTATACACAGAGACTGATACATTGTGGTACAATCGAAGGTGATGGACTTCTCCATAAGTATCAATGCAATTTCCCTGAACAATCTGCAGGGATCTAAAAAAAAAAATACTACCCACAAGCAGAGGATAAACTGTGGGAGTAAAAACACCGCTGAAAAGCAACTGCTCGACCACAGGGTTGGAGGAGATAAGACTGAGGAGAGACTCTAAATGAACACTATAATGCAAACTCCAACAACAGGGAAAAGGGTTCGAGTCAAGAACACATGTGATAACCAGTGGAATCATGCGTCGGCTATGGGAGAGGGAAAGGCGGGGGGGGGGGGGGGGGGAGGGGAGGAAAAGAAAACGATCTTTGTTTCCAGTGAATAATGTATGAAAACGACCAAATAAAATAATATTAAAACTTAAAAAAAAAAAAAAAAAAAAAGCATTTGTAGAATTCAATTAGAATCTTCTCTTGATTCTGCCTTTTAGTGGTTTACTACAATGTAAATAAACGCTTCCAATTGTACAGTTAAAAAAAAAAAAAAAAAAGATATCCAATAGCACCACTACCTTGGACTGATCATTTGTCTACCTTTGAGTTGTTTGTAACAAGAAGTAAAGGGTCCACTTACTAGCCAAAGTGAAGTGCTGTAGCACTATTATATTCCCCACCTCTGCATTTATAAAAATGTACTAATTGAGACATCTAAAGTGATTTTCACTATTGTAGTACTCGCCTCCACATTGCAATTGGACATATAAAAGATATGCCTTTTATGGCTGTTACAGTCTCATGTCAGAGGAAGGGGGTTTCCCAAGGGTTTTGGTTACCCTGTGATGGGTTATAATATCATCCGAGAGTTTAGACTAGGGTCATGGTACCCTTGAATGGCCCCTGAAAGTGGGCATTTCCCATGAAGCCTAGTAACTTCTGAATGTTTTTTTAAAAATATTTTTAACTCTTCAGCTTACTCTACACTTCAAGCAAATTCTTGGTGACATTTTAGATCCAAAAGATTTTCATCAGCAGTAGAGAGGATTTTTCTGGGCTCTTCTGCCAAATTTTGGAATGATGGCAGTAATAGACTTTGCTAAAAATATCTCAGCCAAGGTTGAAAGATTTGCTAGATCTGGAGAACTTGTGATAAGTTATCCATAAGCTTCAGTGGCTACAGAGACTCATGTTAATACTAATGATAGTGAGTTTGTATGCTATTGCTATTAAATGGACTATTATGATTTGGGGGATTTTGATACTTCTTCAATGTACATTAGGGGCTATACTACTGGTTTTTATAAAGTTGCTTTCTTAGTGAAAATTATGTACACTCACCCTGTCAATCATAGCAAAATTAAAAAATGAAATGGATCTCATTTTTGACAGAGAAACCTTTGCATTCTGCCTCTCCTTGGGCAAACACAGTGTGTCACTGATTGTGAATTATAGATTTTTTATTTTCTTTTTCTTTTTTTTTCCTTGTATGTGCAATGGAGTATTTGAGTTTTCTTTTTTCTCTAATTTTTGTTCATGAAGCACATTACCAGCATTAATTTTTTTTTAATTTTGTACTAATATAAGTTTACAATATCCATTAACCCTAATATTAATGAATACCCTAAAGCTTTAGACTATGAAAACCTGCCGGTGATTGATAAATATTGTGGGACTTTGATTAATAATTGTGTCCGATTCCAGGAGAAGGAATCACAAAAGAGCCATTGTATGGTGCCAAGAGAGCACAAAGTTCATCTGCACAGTGCCTATGAGCACAAGGTCAAGAAGACCAACCAATCACAGTGAGACTGATGAGATCTGTTCCAAGGCAGAGGACTTGTTTGAGGCTCAATGTTGCAGCTATTTGACATATGTTATACGCAGGTCTTCTCTGTGCCACGTTCTGACAAGTACCTCAGTTTGGCTAGAATACTGGCTCCCCTGAGAGCAAAGGTAAAATCAGACCAGGGAACGCTATTTCCTGTCTCCTACAAAAATATAGTCCCTTTTCTGTCTTTCATAAGTGTGGCAATATTCTGTAGTCCTGGCTGATGACTGGGTACGTGCATATTGCTGCAATGATCCTACAGGCTTGTGGGACATAATTAACTTTCAGTGAACCTTTTTTTAGGAACCTGTTATGGGTTTATTCTTATTTACTCAGAAATTTTTATATACATAAATTTTGATATTTTGGTTTTGATTTTTTCTTTTCTCCCAAAGTTTAATTTTTTTCCTTCTATTTGTTTTTCCTTTTTGTGTGTGTGTGATTTTGATTTTCTTTTGACATGATTTATATACCTCATAACTCAATCATGTATCCTGAGTTGATCTGGATGTTGGTCAAAACCCTCCTCAGGGGGGATTGTATAATTTTCATAAAACCCAAGATTTAAATTTTTTTTGAGAAAAAATTTCAGGAAAAGGAACTTGCTAACTCCTTGAATCAAGAAAATGAACTGTTTGGAGAAAGTGCCATAAAGAAACTTCCACTGCATGAGAAGATCCAGAATGAACTGAAGGGGGTTGAACACAGTTATTCTGAATGTAAACTTTTATGCCAAAGGGGACTGCCCCAATTATCTTTTTATCAATGCGCTTAGCAAACACTGGCTTTGCTCTCTCTCTTCTATTCCCCTCTTATCACTAACTATTGTATTTTCTTTTTAGAAGGTACAATGTTGTATGTACCTGTAGTTAGAAGATCTTTAGAGGTATAAGCTGATTATGTAAAATGATCCACTGGGGAGACTAGTCTCACAAAAGATCATGGGGGGGCCTATAAAAATGGGATTGACTCTACCCTTGCCTATTTTTGAATTAATCAAGCAAAGCTTGAACACCATTACTTGGCACTAGGTGGAGGACTTTGCAAGCCACTTTGAGAGCTCCACCCTTTCAACTCAATCAGTCAGAAACTTTTGAGTTTATACCCTCATAGGATGATGTGGAACCTACAAATACTGCCCCTCTGGGCAGTGCTGAGCAAATTAAAAGACTGCAATTGGTCCTTGTAAAGTGGGGGGACAGGAAGTAAGGTAAAAAAGGACTATAAAAGATGATAAATTTCCTGTGCAAGAGGTTTCTGTCCTGAATCTTGGGCATGGAGGACCTTGGACTGGGACTCTGGCTCTTGGACTGTTTCTGGTAAGACTGCTCCTTGATCTCCTCCCTTTGGAACTTTGGCCTGGTGAGTGAAAAGCTGACCTTCCTTTCCTGGCTTCTGGAGAGATTGGTTCTGGAGAGGCCTACCCTTCCTGGAGGAGGACGTGTGGGTTGAATCCTTGCTTAATTCACCATCAAGTCCTCCGGCTGAACACCAGAGAAATATTTAGTGTGGTAGGATAGACATCTCCTCTATCCTCTTTTTCATTTCTCTACTTTCATTCTCTCCACCCTTTTTGAAAATAAAAGCCTCTAAGTCATTTTTTACTTGGGTTGTATTAATTTTAAAATTGGTGACCATAGTATTATCTTAAAATTCTCATATATTTAGTCCAACCCCTTTATTTAATTCCTTACAAGTTTAATCTTTAGTCCTCTGCTTATTAGGTTAGCATCTCTGGATCACTAGAGTATGTAGAAAAGAGAATAAGATGCAAGAAGGTTGGAAAGGTAGGAAGAGGACAAGCTGAAGAGCTTTAAATTAACTTATATTCAATTCTGGAGGTTAGGGAGTTCATTCAACAGGAGTTGTCACAGTCAAGATTTATAATTTAGAAAAATCACAACAGTACTAGATGGAAGTGGAACTGGAAAGAGATAAGTTAAAATGCTGTTGCATTAACCCAGGATAGAAGTGGTGATGGCCTAGACTAGGATTGTTTCCCTATGAGGGAAGAGAAGGGGTTGTAAATAAGAAATGTTGTGAAGGTAGAAACACCAAGATTTGGCAATGTTTTAGATAGGTGAGGTTATTCAGAGTGTTATCTTCAACTCCCTACTCTTGCTTAGGACTGTAAGGGCCAGAATGGAAGGGGTAAAATTATGGTTGGACTGAATTTAATAGAGTGTGGTCACCAGGAATTTAATTAATTCCAAATGATTTTTTAGCAATTTGTTTACAAAATATAGAGTGAATGTAAGAACATCAGAGAGAGGATAGGATAAGTATCTAACCTAATTTCGCTCTGACCCCTGGCTCAACTCAGGCAGGGCTAATTAGTCCTCAGCCAGAGGGGCCTCAGTCTTGAGCTGAGGACCTGAGGATGAATAAAGCAAGGGCTTCAGTCATGAAGTCTCTCTCAAGAGGAAAGGCCTCTCCTGAGGCTAGTCCCTTCAGAAAATTCAGGAAAGGAATCAGTCTTTTTATAAACTCATATGGTAGTTCAAAGGGAAAGATTTAAGAACAATCTCACCAAATCCAAGGTCTCAGGTCCAGTAAGCAGACTCTTCATCAGCCTCCAACTCGAACTCAGAACTCCAAAGAACGGCCTACAGGAAGTTGTAACTCCTTATTAAAAGACACTTCTTTTGCATCACTTCCTTTGCCTTCCTCCACTTTTATGTGTACCAATTACAGCTAAAGCTTTGCTTAGGACTGCTCAAGGGGCAGTCAGTGGGTTTTGATTTGTCATCCACTATTATACACTGGGTCTGTAATACACTGGGTCACAGACCTCCCCAACTGGATTAAATGGGATGTGAACACTTTTAGTGATTAAATCTAAAAATGGGCAGGAAAGAATTAATCCCATCTTCACAAGACTAAATTCCCTTAATTTGCCTTCCTTTTACCTCCCCCTTTTTTCCCTTCCCTTCCATTTTCCTAGTGAAAGAAACAGATTTCTGCACCTGCATGTGTATATAAGAGTACGTGTGTATATATATTCTTCCTTCTTTTGACTATGAATTCTGGCCATTTCTTATTTATACAGGGATGCTTTTAAAGTTCCATTTTTAAAAACCTATTTTTTCTTTAAGGTTTCTTTAAGGAAAATTCAGCTTTGCAGGGTATGCTATTTTTGACTGTAAACTCTTATCTCATGTCTGCTGAATATATTCTCTCTTTTCAAGCAGTTGTGATATAGTCCTGTGTAATTCCAATTCTAGTTCCTTTGGTTTTGAACTCTTCCTAGCTATTTGCAATATTTTTAATATAATTTTATTTCTCTTAACTTATAATATCTCTCTAATGTTGTTTAAAGCTATGGTTTACTAATTACTTAGATATAGCTCCTCTCCCTAACTGTAAAGACTTTAAAACTATTTACCAGGATAGGGCTGACTTCCCTGGTATAAACTCCTCTTAGCTGCTGATGACTTCTGGATACCTTTTTATTTTGCAGTTCTAGACTAGATGGAGGTATTTCTTATTCCAGTTCATACTTATTTCAGTTCAGTTCATTTGGGTTCTTCTTTTGCTCTTTGCTGCAATGTGTGGAAAAATTAAAGTTCTCTATATTTCCTTACTTTTTCATCATGTACAAACATATATAGTGGTAACACCTAGATTGGCAGGCTCCCAGGAATGCTGCCTCACAGCCAAGGTCAGCTGAGAGGTAGGAAGTTTGGAAAACCTGCTACTATAAGTGGGACAGTGAATCAATTAGGAAGGTTTAAAAGAATTGCCTTGCTGCAGGGAGGGCTCATTTGAGATGTTTCATAAATTTGTAGTGCATCCAGGCAGCAATTTTGTGATTTTCTAGTTTCAATTAGCAGTATGTAAATAGAAACAGAAACTAAATAATGGTATGGTATGACTGGTAACAGGATAGAGAAAGGCAATCAAGTACAGTTTAGAACTGGTTTATGAAGGGATCAAGATTAGAAAGGGAATAGGGCACCATTAGTATAGGGGATGGCCCAGAAAAGAACTGAAAAGGCCCAGACATTGGAGGTCATAGTAAAGACAAAGAATAGGATTAGAGATCACGAAGCAGAGGGAAAGGAGAGATACTATGAGGTAAAAATAACAGGAGAAGCTTCATGTAAAAGATGGCACTTAAGCTAAATCTTAAAGGAAACTAGAGATTTAAAGAGACAAAAGTGAGGAGGAAGTACATTTCAGAAATGTGAGGCAGCTAGTAGCAATGTATAATATAGAAAACAGAAGGAATATCCTATGTGAAAAGGATGGTTTGACTGGACTATGGACTACAGAAAGGGAATAAATTTCAGGGGGGTTTTATGAGGTAGAAGGGAGGAAATAATTTTCATATGATTTGGACCTACATGGTCTATAAGGTTCATTTCACTTCCAAAACTAGAAAATGCACACATGTGCATGCTCACACACACAGAGATATGTAGATATACATATACAAAAAACTTATCATCATCCACAATTATCTATAAAGTTTTGAATGATTGCATATTCCAAAATAATGTATTTCTAAAATGGCAAAATCAATTACACCATGAGAAAATTTTATTTTCATAAGGACTTTGAATATTACAATAAAAACATTTTTTCAAGTAAGTTCTTATTTCACATTTAAACAAATATAATAAGTAGGGTCATTTTTTCCAGCAATATGTTCCTAGAAATTAAGCTGTAAAGCACAATGAAAAAAAGGAGATACTCTCAAATCCCCTCAAGTATCAGGAAAAATATTTATTATCTAGTTTGCAGTTGCCCTTGTTGCCACTAGATGGCACTCTCATATCATCAGGATTCATTTGGAGTTAAGTTTGGTTTCTTTTAAAAATTGTGGGTATGTAAAACTGATTAAATGTCATGCTTTCTGAAATGTGGATTAATTTTGCTGAAATATTTTGCTATTTGTTATAAGGAAGGCTTTCCTTGAGCAACAGGAAGGAATATATTGTCAAATGTAGGTGACGAAAAAAATCAGTAAAATTTTTATTTTAAAAAAAGGATGAGGATTGAAAAAATACCATTAAATTTAGCAATTGAAAGATTTTTGTTAAATAACAGTTGTATGTGAGCTCAGAAGCTAGGTTGCAAATTCTTAAGAACATGAATAGAAGGTGGATACAAGACACAGGTATCGTTTTGTTTTTTAAATTCTAGCTAAGAATTGAAGAACAAATATAAGGTGGTCATTTAAGGGAATGGTAGAATTTATTGAGGGCTTTTAAAGGATGGGTAATACTTGGGCAGGTTTGTGACTAGCAATAAGGGAGCCAATAGTTTGTAAGGATCTAAAGTTGGAGGAAGGAGGATGGTCATGGGAGCAATATGCTGAAGAAGACAGGATGGGGGCACCATTCCAGGACACATGTATAATGGTTGGACTTATTGATGAGGAGAGTTATGTATTCATCAGAGCCTGGATAAATGGAGAAAACATCAAGAGGTTGTGGGAAAAGAAGAGGAATTTCATAATGAACAACCTTGTTTGTTTGTTTGTTTTTTTCAGTAAAGTCTGGATGGGTGCTTCACCCACATAAGAGTAGGCAGGTGAGTATCCAATAACTGAAGTGGAGAGCCAGCAGATTGTGCTTTAGGCTGCTGTTGTTGTTCATGAAGGTGTTTAGGTCTGCAGCTCCTAATAAAATGATGCTGAGGTGACATTTGTGGGTATTTGTAGGCTGATTGGAGAATTATCTTGGTCAAATGCCAAATTGAGTCATCTGCGCAGATGAGGAAATAGCACTGATAGAATAGCATAAAAACCCTCAGCCCATTCCTGTCTTGGCACCACCAAAAGGACACTTTAGCCAAACTGATTCTCTGAGCAGCAGATGGTACAAAGTAGTGCACATCTATTTAGAACTGGAACCAGGTGTACTTTGTAAAATGCATCTAGTATTTTTAAGTTGCTCTCTAAATTGATTTGGGTTTTGGTCAATTAGTGAATGCATTTTTAAAGTCCAAAACTTTCTGCAAACGCTTTAAAAAAACAAAGGCGTATTCTTTTCTTTGAAAGGATGAAAATCATAGTGAAACAGGGTAATTTAAGATGAACATTCTTATATACACTCTGGTTTTCGTTCTTATTTTGTTTCATTAAAAAATATTTACAATTAGAAACACCACCCCTGCCCAGCATATTCTAGTACTGGACACAGATGTTTAATGTATATTAAATGTAGCATTGATAGACATAATAATTTGCCATAATACACATCCATTTTATACTGCCATGGTCCACTAATCATACCATAGCTCGCTGCAGATAAATGTTTTGTCTACAGCTGTTTATGAATTTGGCTTATTGTTTTTGAGAGTATTTTATTTCAATAAGAATTAGATTTTATAAGCAAATCATGTTTGCTAGCTTCTCATTTAATCATTTATTATTTGGATTTTAGTCTTCCAAGAATATTTGGCCTCATCATCACCTTTTATACAGGTTTTCTGTTTATAACAGCAACTCTCATTTTTAAAAACTGTTTTTACTTGCTGTATTTTTTTAATCTGTTTCCCTCAGTGCCCTTCCCCTCCCTCTACTTGAGAACCCATCCACATAGCAAATAGAATTTTTAAGGAAAAAAAGAAAATTAAAAGGAAAAAGTCAACATAACTGACCAGCACAAAAAAAAAGTATGAAAATACATGCAATGTACATCACTTGTAGAGTTCCCACCTCCGCAAAGGGTATGTGGCAGAGTCTTCTCGTATTTCTTCTTTTCAAACCATGCTTGGGTTTTGTAATTTTGCAACACTGACTTTTGATGGGGGTGGAGGAATGTGGTTCTTTTAATTTATACTGTATATATTGTTTTCTTGTCTATGCTTACTTAATTCTATGTCACTTTACGTACATTTTTTCCATGCTTCTCAGTGTTCTTCACATTCGTCATTGATTACCAAACAGTACTATTCCATTACATTCACATGCCCCAATTTCTTTAGTCATTCTCTAAATGATGGGCATCTACTCTGATTTCAATTCTTTGTCAACAATATAGTAATTCACATTTATATGCATTTTGTTACCAAAGGTCTTTTCTCACAATAATCCTGTGAAATAGTTGTTGAATTGATTATCTCCATTTTCTAAATGAGAAAATTGAGATTAAATTTTCAAATGCAATTTGTAAACCTTCAAGAAAAAAAAAACTTCAAGAGAGTCTCAGTAATGCAGAAGAGGTGATTCTTACTATTCATTCACAGTGGGGGGAAAAGAGGAAAGCAGTCAAGACAGTGCTCTAGGAATATTAGAGGAAGAGAACAGTTTTATCTGGAGGGAAGAACAGGCAAGCCTTCACAGAGGAGGTATCTCCTAAGTTGATCTCTAAAAGAAAATAAGGATTCTGAAAGGCACAGACAGAATGTTAAGCTCTGAGAACTGATAGTTAAATTTGACTTGAGTATAAATTATATAAAGATTAGTAATGCAGAGTAAAAGTAAGCCTGAAAAGGGAATCAGAGCCCAGTAGTGGAGTTTGGAGATTTTCCTAAAGAAAATAGGGTCATTGAATCTTTTCAAACAGGTGAAGTGATGTGGTCTTAGGAATGTTTTTAGCAAGTATGTGAAGGAAGGGTTGAAGAAGAGGAGACTAATAATGAAAACCAGTTAGAAGACCATTAAAACAGCCAATGCAAGAGGAATTGCAGGTGTGATCTGAATAACAGTAGAGAGAAAAGGAGACATGTGTAAGACAGATTGGAGGTAGAGTCAGAACTTCACAACTGATCTCTGCAGTTGTTAATGATCACTCTTTCCTTCAATTATCTTATATCACTCTATGTTCTATCTTCTAAAGAGAATATAACCTTTTAAATACAGGGACTAATTTTTGTCTTTTATCCTCCATGTTTTCTGGTGTCTTTCACTTATTAAGCCCTTAATAATTATTATTTTCCAACTGAATTGATCATTGGAGGAGTGATCAAAAGTATAAAATAAAGAAAAATCAAAATTGAGAACTGAGGCCAGAGTTAGGGAGGGGAGAGCATTAGATTTGTTGATTAGTGGGTGATTAGCAACTTTTGAGAACATTATTTTGGTAGAATGATGCAGACAAAAACCAAAATTCTAGGGTCCAAGAGTCAATAAGTAAGGACATAAAGTTAGTTATAATATAGAATATACTTTCTAGATATATGGTAATAAAGGAGAAGAGAGAAGGAAAGAGAAGAGTATAGGAAATTAAAACTTGCACGTTTAAATTTGTATAAATTCTTCTGGGAAGGGAGTAGAATAAGTAGCTGTTTCTTATCAGAAATTACTCTAGTTTCTTCCTGCTGCAAAATTATGCTCATGTCTGCTAATATTTATGTTAAAATAAAACAAATGTAAAGATACTTTTAGAAACAGGCAAGGGAAGGGATTTGGCAAAATTGGGACAATAATGTATTGTTGGTCCTGATCTAACCATTCTGAAGAGCAATTTGGAACTATGTCCAAATGGCTACAAAACTGTACGTGCCTTTTGATAATACAATACCACTAACTAGGTCTGTATTCCAAAGACATAATAAAAAAAAGTGGAAAGGATGTACTTGTACAAAAATATTTATAGCAGCTCTTTTTGTGGTAGCAAAGAATTAGAAATTGAGGGAAGGCTCATCAATTGGGAAATGGTTGAACAAATTGTGGTATATGATTGTCATGGAATACTATTGTGCCATAAGAAATGATGAAGGGGATTTCAGAAAAACCTGGAAAGACCTGCATAAACTGATGAAAAGTGAAATGAGCAGAACAGTGTACAAAGTAACAGCAATATTACACTATGACCAACTATTGCTATTCTTAGCAATATAGTGATTCAAGCCAATCTCCAAGAGCTCATGACAAAAAAGACCATCTGTCTCTAGAGAAAGAACTGGACTCTGAATACAGACTGAACATGATTTATACATTGAAACATACATTGTATTTTCGTCATTTCTTTTGAGTTCTTTTCCACAAAATGACTAATACGAAATTTTATATCACATTGCCTGCCATCCCAGGGAGGGAGGAAGGGAGAAATTGTCTTGAAAATTGTTTTTTAAATTGTTAAAAAAAAGTAGAAAACTACAAATGAATGTGTCTCAAGTTAGAAGTATACACTGAACAGAACAGAGTAGATGGGTGGGTTCTAATAGGTACTAGTATGGGAAGAGGGGGGAAAGAAAAATACAGTAAAAATGAATAAAAGGGAAGAAAGTAAAGGAGATAAAAGAGGAAATAAGAGAACTCAAAAAATTATGGATTAGACAAGGAAACAAGAGTTAAGGATTAGCTTGTAGGAGGAGGCCAGATAAAATCAATCAAAATAATCTTAGAGACCAAGTGCTGACTTAAAAAAGTATAGAAGGGTGAATCAGTTTCAATACAAAGGATTAAATGGATAAAACCAAAATCCTAGCCACTATAACCTTGAATGTTAATGGAGTAAACTTACCAATGAAACAAACAAACAAAAAAAAGACAGAGAAAGGACAAGAAAATGGCCTTTTTTCCCCTCTGCATATATGAAACACTTTAAAACACATTTTTAATAAGCCAAACAGAATAAACACGAAGTTAAAAATTTACCAAAGCAAATAAAAACAAAGGCATTCCATTTTTCTATTTGTAGACTATAACCATGTAAATTCTGGCAAATTTTTTTTGGTGGTCATAATTAGAAAAAAATCTTTTTAAAGATAACTTACCATCCACTCTGATATGATAACATCTACTTTTTCAACAGGAAGATCAACTTCTTCAATTCTTCCTTTGACTAGTGTAATGATACCTTCAAGTTTATTTAGCCTATAAATGATAACTTATTATTAATACATGAAATAATATATTAAATATTTTCTGAAATGTCAAAAGACAAAGACTTTATTTAACTTGTTTTGTGGAACTAACATTTGACATATGAGACCAATACAAAAAAATTTCAGTCAAAATATAGAGAATTATATTTAGGATATATTTTGTAGTGAAGTTATAGCTGTTTATTGAGTCCATTTTTAGATATACTCTCATGAAACTTCTTTTTCAAAACATTTCTTTGACTAGAGTAAATTCTATAATAACAACAGCTTGAATTTATGTGACCCTTCAAGGTTCAGAGAGCACTTTACATATATATATTTGAGAGGTATTATTATATGACAATATATGAGAGGTATTATTAACAGAATAGAAAGAGAATTAAAACTAGACTTTGACTCACGAGCCTGGATTTAAGTTCTGGTTCCAGCATTTATTAGTTTTATAATCATGGACAAATCATTTACTTCACAGAGTCCCACAGAGACATCTCTAAAATGGGAATAATAACCAGAACTAGATTTAATGCTGAAATGAACCTAGAGGTTAGCTACCAAACCTCTTATTTTGCAAATGAAGAAACTAAGACTAAGGCTAAATGGGTCACACAAGATAACACTGGTTTTAAGTAGAAGTGGGATTTGAACTCTGGTTCTCTGACTTGAAATCCATGTTCTGTTCATTTTTTCCACAGTGCTACATAATAGGACAATAATAAAAGTAATAAGTAAAACTTTACATGCTAATTTGAATTATATTTACTATTTTATTAGCTCATTTGAGCCTCACAATAAACTTCTCTGATGTGGATAGTATAAATATTCATATCCTCATTTTACAGTTAAGGTAACAATGCCTTGAAGATGTTAAGAGACAGAAAACTATAAAATTTTGGAGTTGAGAAGGACCTCACACTGCTAGTCTAACCTGCATCTGGAAAAAGCTTCCACTCAGAATATCCCAGCCTTAGAATGAAGGTAAAGCCACTGACAGAATGGAAGAGTGAAAACAGCACTTAGTTTGGAGTTTGAAATCAGAAAGCTTGGATTCAAATCTCATCTCTGCCACTTACTACCTGCATGACCTCTGAACAAATTATTTAGCCTCTGTAGGTCCATTTCCTACCCTGAAAAATAAAGGAATTAGATTAAATGTCCACTGTGTTCCTTTTGAACTCTTTAATCTTTATTCTCCCACTGAAGTCATTTAACTTTTGTATATTGTTTTCTCTGCAGTCTAAATCAGTCCTTCTGCAACTTCTTTTTGCTCCTAACTCTGTTGTCTGAGGCTTGTTGTTCAATAGTTAGTAGGGGGTAGGGGAGGGGGAGAGAAAGGGGGAACATGGGAGAGGAGAGGAGAGGATACTATCTTTTGCCTTTCTTGTATCCCCATATCCCCAGTGCTTAGTAGGATATATGGTTCATAGTCACTTAATAAATGTTTATTAACTGTCAAAAAAAAGTTATAGGTAAGTTGGGTTTGAGGTGACCCCTGGACGTTGAAATAGAAATGTCTAATAGGCAGATGGAGGTGATTGAATTGACAGATCTCAGCATATGACAGGGCTGAAGATTACAGAGTATGAAAAGAATATTGGCTTGGAAGACCAAAAGCCTTGGATCCTAGTTCTGGATCCACCATTAACAAATCTATGGAAAATAACTTAAAATCTTTGAACCTCTATTTCTTCATGTGCAAAATGCTAGGTCTATATACAATGTGACTCCAAGTCCAACTTTCCTTCTAAACCTGAGGCAGCATTGTAGGCACCAAAAAGAATTCCAAGACTCAAAGACAGGAGGATTAAAATCTTACATAATAAAAACAACTAGAAATTATATCGTAGACGATCAAAAATGAAAAAATTAATTCATAACAATGAAGAAATTGAAAGAAACCAAAAAATAAATTGAGAACTATTTAATCTGATTATATTCTAATAAAAGTAACAATCTAAATGAAATGGATTAGTATTCACAAAAATAAAAATGTCCAAGTTAAAAGAATAAAAAAGCACTCAACCTAATCTCAGAAAAAGTCTGAACAAGTTATATATGAACAACAAAAAGGGGGGGGGGGAAGAAACTGAAAAGGATTTATAAGTGGAATATATCAAATATCTAATGAAAAATTAATCATCATATTTATATGAATTTTGAAAAATATTTTTAAAAAGGCAAGGAGCCCTACAAAATTCCCTCTGTGGCACAAATATGGCCTTAATATTTAAACCTGGAATAGTAAACACTGAAAGACAACTACAGAGCAGTATCCCTAATGAATTCTGATGTAAACAAATTAAATAAAACATCAGCAAGGAAAAGTACAGCAACACATAAGATTATACACTATGACCAGGCTGGACTTACACTACGTACAGAGGACTGATTCAGAATTTGCATAATTGCATAATTGACCATATTAATAAGAGTAACAAAAAACATTATGACTATATAAATTGATGTGGAAAGGCTTCTGATAAGATACAATAATCATTCTTGTTAAAAATGTTATAAAGCATAGGAAAAAAATGGAAATTTCCTTAATATGATAAAGTGTATCTGTAACAGGGATAATAAACTAGAGACCTCTCCAGTAAGAAGATAAAGAGTGAAGCATGGGTTCTTATAATCACTATTATTCAATATAGTGCTAGAAATGCTAGATGCAGTAGTAAGACAAGAAAAAGAATTTGAGAATAAGCATAAGCAAAGACAAAATAAAAAATTATTGCTTTTTGCAAAAGATATGATGGTGTACTTAGGTAATTATATATATATAGATATAAACATATATGTACACATATTTCAGTAAGAATCTACTGAAAAACTAACTGAAACAGTTAATAATTTCAACAAAGTTGTAAGATATAAAATAAATACAAACAATTAGCATTTTTGTATATTACCATGAATAGCCAACATAATAAAAATGACAATAGGAACTAAATTAATTTAGTTATTCAATGCTACCAAAAGTTTACTTTAAGAGAGCTAGAAAAAACAACAAAATTTATTTAAGGATCAAAAAGCCAAGAATCTTAAAATTTGCAGGAAACTTAGCAATATCAGATAACAAAGTACTATAAGGCAGGAATTATAAAAACAATTGAGTTCTGCTTAAGTAATTGAGGTTCATTAGTGGAATGGATAGATTTGTTACACAATTTACAAATTAGCACAGTAGACTAATATTTTATAAACCCAAAGATTTTAGCTAGTGGAACAAGAACTCATTATTTAGACAAAACCTTTGGGGAAACTGGAAAACAATCTAGCAAAAACAAAGCAGAAACAAATATCTCACACTGTATATCAAGATAAACATCAAATGGGTATACAACTAAGACATAAAAGGTAATATCTCAAAAAAAATTACAGGAGTAAGAGAAGTTATTTGTCAGAGCTCTGGATAGAAGAGTTTCAAGAACAAGAGAGAAGATTACAGGATTTAAAAAAGACAAATGTTATTACTTAAAATTTAAGAAATTTTGGGAAAATGAAACAATGAAGCTAAAATTAGAAGACAAGTAAGTAAATGGGGAAACAATCTTTGCAGTTAGGTTCTCTGCTTACAATCCACAGGGAAGTGATTCAAATTTATAAAATTAAGATCCATTCTTTAATTGATAAATGGTCAAAGGATATGAACAGGAAATTTTTCAAGAAAGGAAAAAATAGCTATCAACAGTCATATATTAATGCTCTAAATCACTAATAATTAGTGAAATGCAAATTAAAATAACACTGAGGTTCCAACTCATAAGATTAGCAAGGTGCACAAGTAAGAAAAATGACAAATGTTGGAAGGAGAGCAGGAAAACTAGAATATTAATGCATTACTGGTAAGGCTGTTTATTAGTCTAGTCATTGTGAAAAGCAATTAAAGCTATTAAACTGGGTAAACACTTTGACCCAACAATACTACTATTAGGTATATTCTCCATAAAGATTAAAAGAAGAGGATAAGGATCCATAGAAACAAAAATATTTATAGCTGTTCTTTTTTTGAAGTGGCAAAGAATTGGAAAGTGAGGAGGTATCCCATTAATTGAGGAATTGCTAAACAAGTTAAGGTATGTGAATGTGATGAAATACTATTGTGTCTTAAGAAATAATGAAAGGAATGGGTGAATGACTTTAATATAAAGAATGAAACTATAAGTAAATTAGGGGAACACAAAATAGTATACTTGTCAGATCTTTGGGAAAGGAAAGATTTTAAGATCTTTCTTAAGTGGAACTGTGTGTCAGATATGGGAGGTGGTTGGGGGGAAAGGAAGGAAAGAACATGATTTTTGTAATCCTGGGAAAATTCTTTAAATTAATCAATAAAATAAAATAAAATAAAAAAACAATGAAAGGTATTGATTCAGAGACACCTGTGAAAAAGAGGCAAATATAAAAGAGATAGTGGAGATATGATCAATATGACTTGGCAATTGATGTAACAGGGACATAGAAGTGAAGAAGAAAGAGTCAAGGATGATTTCAATATTGTTAAACATGACTTCTTAAGAATTATGGTGGTATCTTCAAAAGAAATTTTAAAAACCATTTAAGAGAGGTAATTGTATGAGAATGATAATTTCTAATTTGGTCAAAATGAGTCTGAAAGGCTTCTAGGATATCCAGAGGTCCAGCAAACAGTGAATAACGTAGCACTGCAGTCTAGGAGAACAATTAGGGCAAAATATACAGATTTGGGAGTCATTTGCATATAACAACCTATATCTAAACTGATAGGAAGGGAGAAGATAGCCAAAGGAGAAGATAAAAAGAGAAGGTCCAGTACAGAGCCCCAAGGGAAAGCCATGCTAGTGATGGATGTGAATGAGCACAGTGACAATTAGACAGGAAAGAAAAAAACATGGAAAAAACAGGTTTACAGAAGTCAAGAGAGGAGAGATAAGGTCTAAGAAAACATGATAGAAATTAACAAGTAAAGGGATAAATAATCACCCTTAAGACATATTCTAGAATCAGTGTTTTAAATAATAATTTATTTTAATTAATAAATATAAAAATTATAAATTTATTATATAAAATTATTAACAGTTTGATTTAATAATAATTAATATTAATAATAATCAAATAACTCTTTTAGATCAAGTGGGATCTTAACAGAAGAGTGGTCTATACCCCTTTCTCTTTCCCAGGGCTCAAGGAAAATTCAGATATATGCAAATGTGATTTATGTTGCAAAATCACAGAAATGGCATGCCTAATTCTATATTCTAAAAATACCTCAAAAAGGATAGCACAATTCATAGTCAAACTACACATATGTTTTACACAATGCAAGTGCATGAATACATAGTGTTTATTTGATTAAATCAATTCAGTTCTCTGAATTTTATAAAAACACATAGAAATACAATGATCACATATAATCTAAGCGTGAGTAATTTCCTTACCTTTCATTAAGTCACTGTTTTTACTGCATATACATCATTATCATGAAAGCAAATGTTAAATGGTGAACTGTATTACTTAACAAAATCCTTATCTTTTCTTCTCCTTTCCCATTATCTATTACTTCCACAATCACTGTGACTGATTTCAAGTCAAGAAAATAATTTCATTAAAATAGTTCTTATAAAAGAAAATATGAGAAAAAAAATGGCAAGACAATGACTACTTGAATAATCAGTTTCCATTGCAGATGACTTTTAATGTTTTCTATATGTTACAGTTTAACATTTTCTAAATATTATATTCAATTTTTTTTGCACTAAGGTAGATATATTTAATCACTGTGGGACGAATTAGCAAAATCTAATTGATTTTAAAATCTTCATAGTGTAAAAATAAATTTGGCAAATTATAAAATAAAATATTTAGGTGGAAAAACTGTTCCAATAAAGGTTCAAAACTGTTTGGATACTTTTGATAGATGTAATCAAAAGTATCCTCAGTAATGAAGTGAAGCTCAAATATGAACTTCCCTTGAGGGCCAGGAGCAAGGATGCTAAAGAGACTCATATATAAGGATAAATAAAGGATTTCTAATTCTAAGGGATTCTAAATCCACCCTAATAAACTCCCAGGTTCCTCAAGGAACCGCTTCATCTGTGTTTCGCAGGCTATACTAATCCTCCCTAATCTAAACCAAATTAATACTATCTAAATAAAAACTACCACTATTATCCTTATAAATCTTAACTCTGCCTTCAAATTATAAAATAGCAAAGGCTAGCTGGCTGAGTCTCAACAAGAATCCAGTTAGGACTTTAATAGTCTCAGAGTCCCAACCAAAGACCAGGTTTTTCTTTGGTGTTCTCAGAGTTAAACAATCTATAAAACCACAATAGAAAGTCAATAGTGTTTCCCAAGTTGAGAAAGGAAAACACTGAGCTCCTTCAGATCTTTCCCTCAGACAAAGAGGCAAAGATGTTACTTCCTCCAGGCTTGAGAGACAGTCTCTGAGTGTGTCTCTGCCAACTGCCAGAGACCAACAACCAACTGCCAGAGAGAGTAATTGACATAGAAAAATGGTTATAACTGTCACATTTGAAATCAACATGCTCTCTCAGCTCTGCTTCAAACTCCAATTCTTTTCTCAAACCAGCCAACTTTACTTCTTATCTCTAAATTAATAACAATACTTATTTTCTAATATCATCCTTACAATAGGCAGCTTTGAAAATAGGTGGTAATTTTGTTTTCACATATTGGAACCAGTGCATTCATAATAAATAACCCAGGACTTGCTACTGACCCACTTATTCCAAAACACTTGTGTTAAAACTAAATATTTAGATCCTTAGGCCTAACTTATCTGAGGATTTTTCCTTTTCAAAATAAGATAAAATATTATAGAGCACTGCTATAATGAAACTGCTTCTTCATTCTTTGTAAAAACCTTGTCACATTATTATAAATTGTGTTTCAAAGCTATATTTTCACATTAGTTTTTGTTTTGGAATATAGCTTCAACAGAGAGCAAGTTTTATAACTTACCTCATGTGTCTGACAGTATCATTTGGGAAAAATATCAAATGAGATAGTTCTGACTTAAATGATCAATGGGCTTATTAAATTTATGAGGAAGAAGAGTTCACTTTAGGTACTAATTAGAAAAAGACAGTGGCATGGCGTCATGTTTCTTTATATACAGAGACACATTATATAATTGTTAATAGTCTCTTTCTGTTTCTATCCTTCAATGTGGTAAGAGAGGCTTATATAATATATGTAGGAATGGAGATAATGGCAAATTATCCTGACCTTTGAATAAGTGGGATAAGGTAGTTCTCCCTTTTATTAATGGGATGAACCCCTGTAAGAAATGTATTCCAAAGAGGCCTGAAAACCTTATAATACTTATTTCATTCGCAAGCCTGAAAAGTTGTATTGAGTGTGAGTTCAAAGAAATATCCTACTAAAACCTCCATAAAACTGGTATTAGATGAAATTATAATTAATGATTGAGGATTAGTAGTAAACCTCATTATATTTGGATTTTTATTTCTTTATATGTCATTCTTACTTTACAAAATCTTTGAAAAGTGATTTATAATGCTACAGTTGATTGTGGATAGCTTTTTAAAAGGATCTTAACACTAGCGTAAGATAGGCAATCACAGATGACTTGCAATCTGTTTGGTAGGGGAGAACTTCCAAATTGATACCACATTTGAGAGTTTTAGTTTGACCTCTGCTCTAATGGTTGGACTGCACAGAAATAACTAATTCTAAAGTGACTCTCATTGATAACTAGTCATTTTCTGGCTGTCACAAAAAAAAAAAAGACAACCCATACCCTCTTCCACATGCCTGATAAGTTATCCTTCCACCTTTGCTTGAGGTGAGGCTCATTATTTCTAGATTAAGTTCATGCCATTTTTAGATAGTTCTATTTGTTAGGAAGTTTTCCCTTGTATTCAAGATTAAATTTGTTATTTTTGCAACCTCTACTCATTCATTGCTCCTGACTATTTAGAACCTGGTAGAAGAGTTTAATTCTCTTAGGTGACAGCTTTTCAAATACTTAACAATTTTATCTCCTTCTCTTATTTCTCCCTGTAAAACATCCCCAATTCCTTTATCTAATCCTTATGCAACAGGAAATAGAGGTCCCACACTAACCTAACTGTCCTCCTTCAGATTTGGGAGTGAGAAAAATTGTATTTGAATCCCACAGATCAAAAACTGTATTTGAATCCCACAAATTGTACTTTAGTTGTCTCTGGTAGATGTATCCTATTGATATTAACATAATTTATAACAAATAAAGAGAACAAAATGTTGAAATTATAATTCATTTTTAAAATGGGGTAAAAAATTTCATCTACCTTATGATATCCATTGCCTGATAAATTATTTCTGATTGATCAACTCCAATGACCTGTTTAGCACCAGCTTTAGCTGCAAACATAGAGAGAATTCCAGTTCCACAACCAACATCCAAAACTACCTGGAAAAATAGAAGTACATATAAGAATCTCTAGTATTCTAATATCTATTACAATATAAACAATTTTCTGATGAGGAATGACTAAAGCAAAAAGATTGCCAATCAAAATGTGGATATGATTCTACTTTATTACAACAAAAAGTATTGTTATAGGTGCATTTAGATTATTAGCTCTTTACAAACTAATAATAAGAACTTCCAAACAAAGTTAAACACTTTCTTAAATAATAATCAATCTTTTTGGCCCTATAGAAGAGATGAAGTTTACTTAGAGAAGTAGAAAATAATGGTTGTATAAAATTGCATATTCTCACTTTTGACAGATGCAGTCATTGTCTGGTTGGCTTTACTTAACTATTTTTCTTTTTTTTTTAAATCCTTTTCTTCCATCTTAGAATCAATACTGTGTATTGGTTCTAAGGCAGAAGAGTGGTAAGGACTAGGCAATGGGGGTCAAGTGACTTGCCCAGGGTCACAAAGCTAGGAAGCGTCTGAGATCAAATTTGAACCCAGGACCTCCCATCTCTGGGCCTGGCTCTCAATCCACTGAGTCACCCAGCTGCCCTCTATTTTTCTTTTTTAAAAGGGAAACATCACTAGATGTTAAATATGGCCAGAAATGACTGTAATGTAAAACCAAAAGGAATCAATAATTTTTTTTATGAATTTATCTTAAGCAGGTGCCATAAATAGGCAATGATCTGGGTATGCATTTTAGTATAAGGTAGAACAACATACAAAACAAAATATTTCATAATCTATTGTGTACATAGCATAAAAATTTGGGTGCATTTTAAAAGAAGCAAACAAAAACCAAATAAGTAAAAAATGAAATAGTTCAAAATGATAAAAAAAAAAAGAACTTCAAGGATATTTAAGGAATTCTATGCTGAAAAAGTAAATACTTGCAATTATTTTTAGTAAAGATGGAAAGAACTGATTTGAATGGGAATATCCTGAATTAATGATGAATATTAAGTATGCAAGCAAAGTAAAGGTATCACCTCACTTTATGCCAAGTTAGAAGTGAGGGTAAGAAATATTATCTCTACAGGAGATTTGTGACCTGATACACTTTAAAAATTTACAACTATTTTACAAATTAAAAGCACATTGGACTCTACATTAGTTACTTGATGTTCTTATCTAAAGATCACAGCATGAAGGTGAGGGTGCTACTCTTCTCTCTTTGCTCTTTTGGTACAGTGCAAAGTGCTTTGAAGACTCTAGAGCTGAAGGATCCAGTTTCAAGCCTAAAAGCTTCTTGCCAGTGGGACTTCATAAGTCTTTTAATCTTCCTGAAAGTCATATCTACAAAATGAGGTGGCTGAAGTCCCTATTGCCTCTAAACTGATGAGCCTATGAATCCTGAATCCTATATCCTTTGGTCTGACTGTTCATTATACAGTAAGGTCACTACCCCTACTCATTTCATTTGCCTCTATAATTCCTACTTGATATCCTGGATTACCTGGTTTGCCAAACAATCTCAATGCTAATCTTCCACTATTCCTTGACCATTAAGTACAACCCTAGGTAAACTGCCAACCAGCTCTTTCAATCTTATTCCTGAAACCATCTAGTTCATCAAGCTGCTGAGTATCACTGGACTAGGTCAGAAAATGGAGCTGATTTCATTCCATGTAAATCTTTGCTATCAGTCAGTGAACTCCTCAGTACTGCTAGGCAATCCTTATTCTCTTTTCCCATGAACTCAATCCTCATTGCTTTCTTCTCTTCTCAAGTTCTCAATTGCATCCCAGATCCCACTGAGACAGAGGCCACATGTCAACAACTCCCTCAATCTGCTCATTACTACCTATTCCTTAGCCCTTCCCTACTTCTTGCTAAAAGCTAATATCATCTCCTACTTCATACTGCAGTATCTTGGTCCAGAAAGGTCTCCTTTTTTCTCATACATATTTAGTCTCTCATTCTCCACTAGCTACATTCTGTCTGCAAATATACTATGTGTCATACACTGTATCAGTGCTAGAGACATAAAGAAAAGCAGTCTCTGCTCTCAAGTTGTTCCATGATCTTTTGGGAAAGACAACATAGAACTAACAAATAACTATATAAAAACAAAAGCTATACAGTATAAAATGGCAATCTTCAAGGGAAGAAACTAGCATTAAGGATATTGGATGCAAGATATGAAAAGGAACTCTAACAAGTAGAAAGGTAGAACAATACAAAAGAATTACAACAAAAATGACAATTTCAAAACATAAATACACCATGTTGGATAGCACCCCAGATCACAGTAGCACCAAATAGAACTTGGCTTTTCTAAAGAAAGAGAATTATGCAAATGAAATACTAGTAAGAAGATTACACCAACATATAATTAAATAAGTAACTAAAAGTAGCTAATAAGGATCCTTATGTACAGTTCATTATCTCTCTTTTCTCTTTCAGTTACACAAAACTAATTTTAAGAGACTAGAATAGAAAAAATATCCCTTAAGGTAAAGTAAATGAGGAACACCTGATAAATATTTGCTTGGATAAAATAGTGAACTCATTCCAATAAAGAAAGAATAACACACACTTTTATCTCTCAGATCATTTTTTTTCAATAGCAGAGAAAAAAAATTTTTAATTAAAAAAGATACACACAAAGAGATAAAAATAGCCAAGATAAAGGAAAAATAAGCACAGAAATATCCTATTTCTGAAAACATCTGAGATTACATTAAAAAAGAAAAACTAAGTTGGCTATTATATGTTGCCTGATAATTAGTCAAACTATGCTTTAAAAGAGTTTTCATTAATTTTTAAAATTAATTTTAATTAATTAATGAGATTGAAGAGTTTGTTTGGAAACAGTTTAACAAAGCTAGAAAATTCCAAGATATCCATAATATGGTTATTTATCTCACAAAGATGCTGCTTTGCCACCTAAAGACTTAGTTCTAAATTCCAAGTTTAGATTTTAAAAATGAACTTCTAGGGTAATTCTGATAAACTCCACAGAAAGAATTAAGTGCTAATGAATCTTAGTACATAGGGACTTGGTTATTATTACATATTAAAACATGTTAAACCCCATTGTTGTATGAAGCAACAAAACAGCTAACATGAGTTATCTACAATTAGAAAAGCTGACATTCACTGTTTTAACTTGAATCACTAAATTATCTTTCTTCTCCCACAAAGCATTATTTCCATTTGGCCCAATCAGAATTTAAGAGGTAATGCTAAACTCCAGAGAAAGATGTCTAATTTCAATACTAGTAAATTTATAAGTAGATGGACAATTAACTAAAATTTACTAATTTACTGGAGGACAGCAATTCCCCAAAAATCTATTTTATCGTATTCTAGCCTTTAACAGATGACTTGTTAGAGTTTAGTTGAGACTGTCTAGCTAGAAAGCAAGGGAAATATTTTACCATCCACAAGTTGAAACATCTACTCTAGGTTTTAATATATTCTTTAATATTAAAACTGTTCAAACATAAACTAAAAATTCATTTACTTGCTGCAAATAAAAAAAATTCTTTGCTTAAAACACATTATTTTTCAATAAGTCACATCTATGTAATTAATGAACTTGATATAGGATAGTGTATTGAATAAAGGCAGTAAGAATCACTTTTCTGTTATCAAAATTTTGTACCCCAGAGCAACAAATATAAAAAAACAAGTAACATTATGTGGCTTCAGCTACTCACCTTATCTTTAAAAATGTGTGGATTTTGGTATATAAAGTCTCGATAGCTTTCTGTTCGTACTTTATCCTAGGTATGGAAGAAAAAAATTATGTTCACAAAATAATCTTAAAAAGAATTTCCAATAAAGTAGTCATAATTTTATCATTCTTTGTTGGTTGAAGTGAAGACTAAAAGAAAATCATGAAGAATTTCAATAGATACATATGCATGTATAGAAAACTAAGTGTAATAATTTCTAAAAATGATATATCATAGAACAATATAGTATATGATATTTTTACTCTAAAGAAGTCATTGGTATTCAAATAAGATCTAAGTGATTAAAATATTTCTGTGCCTTAAAATGTATATTCTTCTCCACCTATTTCAAGACTATAATTGGCAATTAAAACTGTCCCAGATGAACATGATGCAGTATTACTCAAACAGGGTTTGACTTTTTAGCAATAATATTATATTAGTACATGACAGGTAGTTTTAACTTCATGGAGTACTAACATATACACTCCCTTTTAAAAAATGTCCAAGTGAAAATCCACAATGACAACAATTTAGACAATTTTTGCTTCTGCTTCCAAGGAAGAAAAATGTCTGATAAATATTTTTAAAAAGGGTTTTTCATTGGGATAGGGAATGCATCTGCAATTACAATGAAATAAGGAACTCCTGGAAGCAAAGACCTTATCTCCCAAGTAAGGTTAGCATTTCTTCTACAATTTGTAGTCTTAAGAACTGCCAGGAGCATTAAAAAGCTCGGTGACTTATTCAGAGTCACAGAGTCACTGTGTCAGCAACTGGTCTAACTCAGAAACTAGTTCTCTCTCCACAATGCTCCACTGCCTCTCACAGCAAAAGGATGAAGATAAAACTTTCATATATTGCTCTGTCAATGTGCAGTATCACTCAGATCCAGAGAATAAATACCTTTACTTTGCTACTGCACTGTGGCAGTAGATAGAAGAAATACTAACTTAAGATAAACCTGTTCATTTAATTACAGGACATCTGACAAAAATAATAATACATAATTAATAATTTCAAGTTTTCCATTGAGTATTAATGATTTCCTGGTGAGGACACCAGTTAAATCTGTATCTGAAAGTTATATCTGTAAAATGTATAATGATTTTGCCAGACAACTGTTTCTCATAAAACTAAACAAAGAATATCAGTTACCTAATACAAAAACTGCTAATTCCTTAAAAAGTTTATAATTTAAACTATTTTAGTTTTCTTTTGATCCTCTTCTATATAACCACTGAATGTGCTGAAGTAAGCAAGCTCAAAAAGATCACCATCCATCAGGAAAGCAGTCAGTTGGAAACCACTCACCAATCACACTGCCTCAGCATTGCTCCAACTTAATCAATAGAACCCCAACTACTAGCCTAGCTATATATGTTGCTGCTCAACTGAACTAGTCATCTATTTTGGCTCTCTCAATTTATCAGTTTTCTGTCACATGAATTCACTCTTGTGCAATGAGAAGCTAACAAAGATATATAAATATATATGCATGCCTCATATGTATCTACATTTATAAATTCAGAAAGCCAATTGATATCTATTTTGTTTTTAAAAAGAGAAAACATTAAAAAACTAATTTTTACATCTCATTTCTCAAACTTGTAACAAAAAACCAGGCAACTTAATTAAGTACAAATTACCAAATTAGCAAACACAAAACAGTAATACATGAGCATATCACACTTACTACTTGGAAATTAGGAAATATTTCAGTATGACAAAAATTAAGGCTCCAGAACAAAGGAGCAAAAATTACAATATTAAGGGGGCATGAGATTTTTCTTAAAAGAACTTGAATGAGGAAAAATCAGACTTAAATGGCAAAAGCAGTTACTGAATTAATTTTTAGTCGTACATCCACACATATTTTTAGTAAGCATGTGGTTTTTAAAACAGGAAAACCTTGAATAGTTTAAGCTAAAGTATGCTAAGAAATGCACCAATAATTCAGGTTAACAGAATATTCCTGTACATTTTTATTTAGTGAGGAAGGACATTGTAGTCCTAACCTGGTTGAGGAGCTGAGTTTGAAGCTCTATCTCCTCAATTCTTCATTCTCCCATGAAGCTAATCAGTTGCTAAGTCTCACTAATTCTATCTCTATTAATCTCTATTATCTTTTATATTTCTTCACTGATACACAGAACAGCTCTCAATCTGTGTTGTCCAACCCTCTTGCTTAGTTTACAATAACCTCCTGCTTTTATCATCCTTATTCCAAACTCTTTCTCTTCATGTGCCATAAAACTGACTCCTAAATCTGTACTTTCTAAAGCATGTTCACTGACAGTTTCTATAACAAAATTAAAATTCCTCAGCATGGCATTTAAAGCTGCAGAATTTAGTCCCAGTTTACATTTATGGATTTCTTTCAATACTTTTCTTTAGACCTCTACAATTTAACCAAACTGCTCTACTTGGTGTGTGAAGATCTGAGGCTTCCTTTGCTGCCTCTGTGCCTGCTCACAAGGTTTCCCCAATGATCACAAAGTCCCTCCTTCTTTTTCTGTAGCTGCCAGAATCCCAAGCTTCCCTCAGGTTCAGCTCAGGTACCACCAACTAGGGGAAGCCATTACTGATGCAGGTTAGTCTTTATTTTGCCCTCAACCCTGGTGCCATGTCTTGTACATTGTAGGTGCTTAATAAATGCCAGTAGAATTGAATACTCACTTATTATATCCTTGATGAACGAGTTTAGTTTATACTTCTCTCTTTGAAAGAAACATACTTGCTAAATGTTGCTCATTAATTTTTCTTTCCTTCCCTAAAGTTCTAATTTAATGCCTCATCATGGTGTGGAACTATTCTTGAATTCTCAAAAGCTATGCCAAAGTATAATAGACTTTTGACAGGTCTTAAATACTTGAGTATGGACCTGATCAAATACCAGTCTAGGTAGGTGACTATTTTTGGTCACTTCAACCTATAAATACCTATTAATCCTGGGTTCTTAATCTGGGGTCTACAAACTGAATATTTGGTATTTTAGTAACTGTGTTTATGTTGTAATTATATGTATTTTAATTTATGGATTTTGAACATTATTATGAGAAGGGCTCTATAAACTACAGTAGACTGCCACAAAGACCGCAACACAAAAAGTGGTTGTTACTGTTCAGTTGTTTTAATGGAGTCCAACTCTCTGTGACCCAATTTAGGGGTTTCTTGGCAAAGATAACGTAGTAGTTTGCCATATCCTTCTCCAGCTCATTTTACAAATGAGGAAACTTAGGCAAAACTGGGTTAAGTGACTGGCCAGGGTCAAATGCTTAAGTATCTAAGACCAAATTTGAGTTCAGGAACATGGGGCTTGCTGATTCCAGGCCCAGTGCTCCTTCCCTCATTGCCCCCAGAAAAGGTTAGATGTTCCTGTTTCGTGCCATGGAGAGTATGCAAAAAATTCCACACTGAAAAAATCATGGGTCTTTGAGGTAGCAAAGTAATTTATCACTAAAGGAGAGAGTACATATGTTATAAGTTAATTTATGGGCAGGGAGAAAATATAAGATCACTTAATTATTTGGCTAAGGATGCACAAAATGGTCAGACATGGAAAAGCAGTGATCTGCATCAATGGAGGGCATGTCCACATTTATGAGATCATAAACCTATCTGAGTACCTAAGCATTCTTTATAGTCATTCGTCATTCAATAGGCCTTTATTGTATATCTATTAGATATACCTGCTAGGTTCTAGAGATATAGTAAAAAATGAAATAGCTCCTGTTCTCAGGGAGTTTATATTCTATTGGGAGAAATAGTACACAGATAAGTCAATGGAAAATACAAAGAAAGTAAATACAAAGTTGGCAGGGGTGCGGGACAGGAATATGCTAGCAATTGAGGGGAGAGGGATCAAGGCAGGGTTAATGCTCCTGGAGATTTGAAGAAGTGAGGCATTCTAAAAATGCTCTCTGGACTAAAAAGGGCCTAAGAAAAATTGCCAGAGGCCTCGTGAATGTTGCATCAATTTTCAAAACACAGAAATGAGAAGTGGTTTTCCAACCATGGACTGAACTTGACTCTAATTGATGACAAAATTACATATATAATGCATTATTTAAAAGCTGGTTTGTTTAGAATATTTAGAAAGGAAAGGTGTGATTACTCATTGCTAACATATCTTCATCAATAACAGGTCATGCCTGACTAGCCTCATTTATTTTTTTACAAGGATAGAAGAAGAGTGGTAAAATAAATCTGCTAAATGATATATCTAGGTCTGAAAAAGCTTCTAACAAATTCTTTCTTGCTATTCACATGGACAAGATGGAGGGAATAGATGAGAAATGTCAAAAATGGAGCATAGGCCACCAGATTAAAATCAAACTGGGAAATATTTAACAAAAGAATATAAATACAATAGATGCTAATTAATATATGTGGTTTTCTAGGTTATTAGGTAGCTTCAAGGAATCTTATGTATAACTTAAGTGTTTTTATAGGGATTTGAGACTACTGGGTTAGATGATACCACAGATGGATTCAGAGCTAGTTGAGTGATGAAATTTTAAGAACAGTCATTAATGAGTCAATGTTAATTTGGAAAGAGGTGTGCAATGGTAGCTTTTTGTAATTCTGTAATGTTTTGTAATTTTTTAATGATTTGGATGAAAACACAGTTGTTCCTCTTAACAAATTTGTAGATGCCACAAATTAGCAAGTGTTCCATGTAGGGTTACAGTCATTCTAAAAAGATCTCTCAACAGACTAGTGATTCAGAGCATTGTCTAAGATGAAAACAAATAAAACATTAAATCTTACAACTGGGTTAAAAAATCAATCTCAATAGCATAACATGAAGTGGGGAATATATAGACCACAGTACTTGTGAAAAATATCTGGTGGTTTTTAGTGGACTGTAAGCTGATTGTACTTCAGTTTCTTCTGTAGAATTATTAACCATGTCCTAGCTCCAATGCACAGGTGTACCCCAAAAATCTGTCAGGGAATCTTCCCTCTGTCTTTGCTCCTTCCTACCTCCCCTAATCATATTAGCTTCCAAGAATTAAATTATAATCTTTATGCTAATGATTCCCAAATCTACATATCCAATCTTTATCTCTCTTCTAAGCTTCAGTCTCAAATCTGCAAATGCCTGCTGAATATCTCCTTCATCAGGATATCTCAGACATCTCAAATTCATTGTGTTCAAAACAGAATTCATTTTTCCCTTCAAACTTTCTGCTCTTCCCAACTTTCTACTTTATGTGAAGAACACCTTCATTTTTGCAGTCATACAAATTCAGAGTCCAGGAGTCATCCACAACTCTTTACATTTTCTTACTTCCTATATCCAATAGCCTTTCAACTCTTGTTGATTATCCGTCTACAACATCTACTCTACTTGCCCCCTTTTTCCAGTTCACACAGTCACTGCTCTACTCCAGATCCTTATCATCACCTGATGCCTGGAATAGAGCACTATAACTAATTGCTCTTTCTATATCTAAATTCTCATCTCTATAATCTATCATCCACGTAGCTCCCGAAATGCTATTGGGAAATCACAAGTCTAACCAGGTCATTCCTCTGTTCAAGAAGCTTCAGTGACTCCCCATTACCTCTAGAATGAAATATACATCTAACTAGAGAATATTTATTTTTTTTGTATGCCCAGTACTTAGTATGATGCCTGGAACACAGTAGGCATTTAATAAATGTTTGCTGAATGACTATTACAAAAAAGTCCTTCACAAACTGGGTCCAGCCTATCTTTTCAGGATCATGAAACATCCCTCTTCTGGAAACATAACACTACAGCCAAATGAGTCTACTTAGTGATTCTCTTTATCTTCCATTACTATGTCTTGGCACTGGCTGCTCCTAAACCTTAAACACCCTTCCTCCTCAACTCCCCTGAGTTCACTTAAGGCTCAGCCCAAGGCCACTTCCTTTAAGATGCCTTTCTTGTTCCTGAAGTTATCAGTGTGCTTTGCTTCACTAAAGCCATGCTGCAGTGATTTCATTGAGAGCACTTATTTATGTAGTTGTAAATGTTCCTTGAAAATAGTTCCTTCTCACTTTAGTATTTGTATCCCCAGCTCCAATCACAATGTATAGAGCTTTATTACATTTCTGCTGATTCAAAAGAAATATTTAGGGATTGTTTGGGGGGGAAAATCTGTTAATCATAGTGATAACATTTTACCCTAAAACGACCCATTTTAACATGATAGAAATGCTTGCAAGACGTAAAAGATCTCTAACACAAAGTAATCACAATCTTCTTCATGATTCACAATTCTTCATGAATTACTATTTCCCACATTGTTATAAGAAATTAATTCATAAAATTATATAAAATCCAATAAAACAATTTATTGATTATAAGATCTCAAACTTCTGAAACCTGAGGCTTAAAATGGGGAACCCAAATAAAGTAATGCTTTAAATAAGGACTTGGAGTGAAGGTATTTTTAACAACAAAAAAATTTAATGGTATCAACTAAATTTTAGGTAGGGAAAGATATAAAAATATTAATATTCTTTACATTAAAACTTCTTTGCATTATATTTGTTTTGAATTATCAGTGTCATCAAGTTAAAATCAGTGGTTTTTAATTTTTTTTAACCCTTATCTTCCATCCTAAAATCAATACTAGGTATTGGTTCCAAGGCAAAAGAGTGGTAAGGGATAGCAATAATGGGGGTCAAGTAACTTGCCCAGGGTCACACAGCTAGGAAGTATCTGAGACTACATTTGAACCCAGGACCTCCCATCTCTGGGCCTGGATCTCAATTCACTGAGCCACCCAGCTGCCCCCAGTTTTTAATTTTTAAAAAGCCATGGTATCATATTTAAATAAAATATATATACAATAGGAAATATAGCCAGAAATTTGGAAATTAAAACGAACACTAATTAATGTAGTACAAATTTTAAATTGATCCAAATTTCAAATAAAATTGACTGACAAATTTCTAAAACTCTACAATATTATGAAATTGAAATCCATAGATTTCTTAAATTTTGCAGAAATATCAAAAACAAAAATTTGGTACAAAAGAACTATTTTTAAGTCTATTAAACCAATGTGACTAGAATAATTTTTTTCCTTTTTTTAGATCTAAAGCAAACTATGTAACTATTATTTTCAGGAAGAGTGCTATTAACACTTTTTCTCCTTAAAATTCAATTTTCAAAGAAAACAAATTTAAAAAAATTTATGGACATCCTGACAGTTGAATTCACAAACCACTTTTATTCTTTGATATTCTTTTTACCCCAAGATAAGCCATGAAGTATCTTAGGGGTTAAAAATGCAGCTATCCTGAAGCATATTTATAGAGAATGAGCCAGCATCATTTCATTCTTCCACCAACACTGATCTGGCGCAGTTTTGCTCCCTTTCTAACCTTTAGCATCTCTTCATGTATCCCATAATGCCCATATGAGCTGAAATAAACACCATCCTCATCCTCGTTAAGGTCCGCAATGGTAGTGGTGGATGACGAGTTGGTTCTGACATCTGCGTTCATCACGAAATCCTGCGCAAACTGTCTGTAATCAATTTGAAACATACCCTTGAGACATGTTTACTAGACCATGAACAAGGGGAAAGGGCTGGAGAGAGAGGGGTGGGAGGGGATAGGGTGAGGAATGCATTAAGCTTTGGCAGTAGCAAAAATCAGTTTTAAACATTTGAAAGCACCCCCTACTGTCTCAGAAGCAAGTAGCACATTAAACTGCAGTCCTTGCCATTGTGTGTAGTATACATGTTTCTTAATCAAATAACAACACAACAGCAGCTTTAAAGTTAAAAGTGACTTTTTTTCTCCTATGACTAGACATTAACTAGCATCATACTAAAATTCAGTCAAATCAAGTTATTTTCCTCAACAAATATTTTTAATGAGGAGGAAGGACTAAGAAGTAAAGGTTGGGCACAAGATGATATACCAAATGAACAGCTGCTTTTAAATGTATGCATACTAAAACAACATTACAATAACCAACTGCAAAATTTCGGATTCCTAATCACAAAGTCAAGGGTAATCTGTAAGACATGAGATTTAAAAAGTCCTAAAAATCTAATGAGCTAGAAATGTTAAAAAAAAATATACTGAATAATAGGAAAAATAATTGGGGGGAAATGAACAAAGAACTTACCTAGCTAATTAAATTATTCAATTATTTACATTACCATAACTTATTCTTAATTTTGCTTTTCTGCTCAAGTTTCTGTTTCTCAGAAACTAGCATTTCTGCTCTGGGATTTCCCATCAGAGATAAAGCAGGTACATGTATTGTCTCCCAGTTTTTGCCTGTCCTTTTTATAAATGCTCTGTGCAAGGTCAGTTTAGGAAGATTTCATTTTGAAACATGATCAAAAAGTCACACCATATTCAACCATGCTGAAACTAGTCAATTAGCTAGGTCCTTTCCACTCAGACCCCGAAGAGGGTAGAGAAACTTCTCCCTTGAATAAGGACCAATGGGTAATTCAGTATTTAACAATTATGAATTAATGGGGCCTCCCAGATCTCAGTAATCAGCAATCTGAGGTGAATGGTGTCCCTCTGCAATTCAAGTTACTGATTCAATTCAATTCAAAAAGCCCTCACTTCAGAGTGGAGGAACTAGGGATGAGAACAGTTGATCTCTAACATACCTTGCAAATTTAAAATTTTATGCTTCCATTATAAATAATTAAGAATTAATTAAATTACTTCATTCTCTGAAGGTCTTCCCGGGCTCTAGCTAATGCTGCTTCAGCAGACTGTGCTCTGGCTTCCATGTGCTTCAACCGCTCAAGAACAGATGTGTTGTCACTAAGCCCATTAGGGTATGAGAATGGGACTGTCACTGGTTCATAAAGATCTTCTACATCTTAAGAAATACACAAACAATTTTAGATTATATTATTCAAATTGTTTATCAATTAACATTTATATAATGTGTACAATGACCCCAAGATAATTCTAGATATTTAATAAAGTTTCTCAGTACCATCTATATCAAATGGCTAGAATCTATCTCAAGGTCTTTTTACTTTTATTTCAATAAGTTTTTTTTTTAATTAATCTGTCTTTCCCACTACTTCCTCCATCCCAAATGAGCAAATCAAAATAAAAATGTTAAAAACCCAAATCTCTCAATACATATTCATATAGTCTAGCAAAACAAGTCCCAAAGTTACCTATGTCTAAAAATGTTGGTCTTGATTGATCCATTTTAAATTCATCATCTCTCTGTCAGGAAACAACAAACGGTGTTTCACTTTTATTCTTTAGGATTTGTGTTTTATTTGCACATTGATGAGAATTCTAGTCTTGTAAGGTTGCTCTCTCCATAATGTTATCATGTAAAAATTGTTCTAGTTCAGTTCATTAAACTCTGTACGATTAACAGATTGGTATTTTCAAACTTCAATTGTTCACTAGCAACTAAAACAATATGACACACAGCTCTGTTGCATTTAGCCACTAATTCTAGAAACAATGAGCTGTTTGTGAATTTGGCATAGTGACAATAACACTGCATTAGGAAACCAGAGGGCAGGTTTCAGCCACAGTTCTGATGGCAACTACGTCATGGTTATCCCCTTGGGCCCCAATTCCATCATCTGAAGACTGAGGATTCGAACACATGATCAAAAAATCTGTTCCAGTTCTGCATTACAGGATTTTGGGATTCTTTGAAGGTTCTTCAAATCTTAAGGAAAAATTCTATAAAACGATTTTTTTTTCCTTACTCATGCAAAATCTTTTCACCCATGGTATACATTCACTAGTATTATAGAACTAGCAATTCTCCAAACATAATTTAACAAAGCTGGAAAGTTCTACTCAATTTACATCATAAATTTCTCATCTGATGTTAAAAAAAATCTTTAGACAAAAGAACATATATAACAGATTTTCTTTTATTCTTAGTCTAAAATTCAATCTACATTAGTGTAATAATTCTAGACTTACACTTTTATAGTTGGCATCAACATAGAAACATAAAACACTGAATCTTGTTCAGTTTTTAGCTTTGTTCTACTGTTGTTCCACCCTCCAAACTGGACCACAAAAGTAATGCCTGGAAGAAGCTTGGCTCAATGCTTCCTGGGACAATGCATCCCAGGTTTCCCTATCATTTTTACTCTGGTATGAGAGACTTGCCCTCTTAACTACACCTTTCCCCCAGACTCTTTCTCTGAAAACTATGACCAAATCGCCACTATCGACTATCATTGTTTTTTAGAAAGGGGACATTAACAGAATATTCTCTCGTTCCCTTCATAATCTTGGTAACTTCCTAAACTCTAATTCTGTTGTCTGGTCATCACTTCCTTATATTTGTTGTCTATCTCTCCCAGTAAATATAAGCTCCTAAAGGGCATGAACTTGCTTTTATATCTGTATCCCCAGTACTTAGAAAAATACTATTAAGTTTTTAATAAAGTGCTTAATAAATACTTTTAAGTCATTCATTCAATTAGCTATATTGTTCATTTTACATTCTGCTTTCAAATTTTCTCAAGATTATACAAATTGGCTTCAAGGTTTAAATAACCATCTATTTCCACTTTACACTACAATTAAGATGATTACACTAAGTATTGGTAATATCAGTAATAAATAATAACAAGATAAGAAAATTCAGATTTTAAAATTTGACAAAGAATACAGTAAACTTAGTTGACTCCTAAAGACTCAGAGTTGTGGAAATCCTTTGTTTTCCTGTGATAGTGAAAACTGTATATCAGATTTCAGAGAGGCAATGATAGAGAATAGAGAACCTCAGTTCCCTATTTCACCATGCCCAAACCCCCAGGGGAGGTTAGTCCCTCAGAATTGTCCTGGATCACTGCATTGCCAATAATGGAGAAGTCCATTACATTCGATTGTATCACAGTGTATCTGTCTCTGTGTATAATGTTCTCCTGGTTCTACTCCTTTCACTCAGCATCAGTTCCTGGAGGTCGTTCCAGTTCATATGGAATTCCTCCAGTTCATTATTCCTTTGAGCACAATAGTATTCCATCACCAACATATACCACAATTTGTTCAGTCAATATGTAAGTTTTAAGAGGAGCTAAGATGAGGGAGTGATTACTGAAGGTTGATGTGGTGAGGTAAATGCCTCACTGATGAGTAAGGACTTGGGTTATGTCATAAGTGGGAAGACCATTTAACATAGTCTACTATAGGGTAAACAAAAATGATTAGTAACAGAAGATAAGCAAGTCTGAAGAGGTAGACAAAAAAATCAAGTTGTTGAATATTTTCAAAACTGATGAATTTAAATGTTATTTTTTTTTTGAGTGCAATGGCCTGGCCAACATAAACATGCTGGATTTTTGCTGATTATATGACCCTATTGTATAACACTAAAAATATTGTCATTCTTTAATATATAGGATACTGTTTTTCTTTTGACTCCCTTTTAAAGATACATCTTGTTAGGGCATACATTGAGGCTGAAACTTTCTTCTAACTACCAGCTGTACTCTATTCAGTGATAAACTCAAAGAAACAGGTGGGGGGTTTTTAGGTTTTAAGCTGGTCCTTTTGGCCTTAACACTTGATTATTCGGATAGATATGACATTTATTGCTCACCTCCCCTGGGGGTTTGGGCATGATTTACTGATTTCAATCCATTTGGAGTGCAAATTAGCATAACGACTCTCTTAAACATTGGCACACCACATCCAGCGATATTTTCTCAGTATGCTTTGACCACATTTCTCACACACATGAAACTATAGTTACTGCTAAAAGCAAAGAGAAATATTAGGATAAATAATGACATATAAATTCACATTTTTATAATACCATAATCTTACCAAATTGAAGTAAAAGGTCATCTTCTAATACTGGTTTCAAATACTCCTCTTTCTCCCAAGGCACTGGATTGCATAAGGAATTCAAATACTCTGAGGTTGGATTCTAGAGAGAAAAACAATTACATGCTACTTTAAAGTATCTTTAATTAGGAGTACTGGGTATCTCAGTGGATTGAGAGCCAGGCCTAGAGATGGGAGGTCCCGGGTTCAATTTGATACTTCAGATGCTTCCTACCTATGACCCTGGGTAAGTAACTTAACACTAATTGCCCTTAAATTCAAGACAAAAGTTAAAGGTTTAAAAAATAAAGTGCCTTTAATCAAGAAATATTGCTTAAAAAAACAGAACCTGAAACCAAGAAAAAGAAACCTTTGTTTTCTTTCAGACCAGCAATGTGTCCATGATTACTACCTGACATTTCCAAAAGGTTGACCATCTTCTGATAATTTTCTGCTATTTAATGAAAAACCCAGGGTTAATTTTCTTCCTGTTAGGGTGGGGACTGAAGAAGATAGCAATATAAAACTGGTATCATCTAAATGCAATAAAGAAATTATAACCAAAGTCCCTTAAGCTATTGGTGAAATAAATTTCTGGTTTTTAAAAAATACTAACTAGGTCTACATTATTGTCTTGTATGTTCTGCCTTACGAGCAGATACAGTACACAGAGAAAGTTCTTCACATCTGCTGAACAAATCAATTTTTATTTAAAATTCATCAAACTAACAAGTTTCAAAAAGTCTCATAGTCTGAACTGGGTAAGTCAACTATTTGTACATTCTTTTTGCAAATAATAACACATTTTTTCAAAGGAATGCTATTTGTATTAAGGCACTTCCAAAATATTTCATTTGTACAATGATCCTTAGGATAAACATTTCTCTGATGCCTATGATGTCCCCAATATGAGAAATATAAAATCTAAAAGGTTTCCTTCTTTCATTTGTTTTTTAACTGTACATACATTAATGCCATATCCTCACATTTCTGCTAAGGAGTTTGTAAATATTGTAAATTAGGCCATCCACTTACCTTAAGTCTGATGAAATTTATTAGTTTAATGTATCCATAAAATTCAAGCCCTGTGGAAAAAAAACAAACTAATGATATAGAAAATCCAGATCTTACTATAATGTATTATTTAATTGAACTGCTTTTCTATAGAGATTTGTGCCATTAATCACAATAATTCTTGTAATTACATATTTCTGTTACTCAAATTATTTTAAATTTAGAAAACAGGAAATAAATATCTTAATATTTAGTAAAATCCACAAATTGTAGGATCTAAAAAAATCTAAATAGCATAATACAAAATTAAGAAAAATAATTTTAGAATGTTATTGTTTACTTGAGAAGACTAACAAGGAGGATATGTGAATGGGTCTGAAATCAGGAAGATGGGTTCTGTGATTTTTAGATTCTCTCCATCTTGCTTGGTCTAACACCCAGGAATGTGCACAACCACATTACATGGGCATGTGCTAGCAAATGACAACTCAGAAACAGTGGACAGACCCCTGGGCTGTCCTAAGTCAAGCTAAGCTATCATTAGTACAGATGAGATACAGGAAAGTGGTATAAAACCGTATATATAAAGTATGTCACTTCCTCTCTCTCCCTCTTTCCCCAGAAAGCCGACTCTGGCTGGCAGCATGCTAAGCGTTCTGACATCTTGGCGTGGTGGCAGCTATTTGTCTGGGTTTGGCAGTGAGTTTGCCCTTGAGCTGATTCAGGTTCAGGCATTTTGGCTGAGCCCTTTTGGAGTTCAGGCTGATTCCTTCCTCCTTACTTTCTAGAGCTTCTGGTCTTCCTTCTGGCACTAGCCAGGTGGGAGAAAACCTACTACCTTTCCTTCTTCCTTCTTCTTAATCTCTTTCCACTATATCAATTAAATCACCATAAATCTCCAGTTGACTTGGGTATTTTATTATTTGGGATTTTCCCTGGGGGCCAATTAAAACTAGATTTTAAGTCACAACGCTAAAATTGTCTTTACAGTTCAAATCCCACCTCTGATGCTTACTGTGATGGATCACTTTGGAAAAGCTTAACCTCTGTAAGTTGATGAGATCAATAAAAAAAGATCTCAAGGGATGAAGAGAAAAGTTCAGTAACTAGGAGAATCCCTACACAAAAGGCAGGAAGACAAGGATCCAAAATATAAGGATAAAGAGAAATGGCCATAGAAGTAGGAGAAGAATCAAGAAAAAGCAGTGTTATTGAGATCCAAAGAGTATCTAAGAAGAGAGGTGGAAACTAGTCACTAAAGCATCAGGAAGGTAACAGAATGAAGGGTGAGAAAAAGTCACCGAAATTAGCACTTAAGGTATTGCTGGAAACTTTGAGAGGGCAGTGTAACCAAGAGTTGGGATTAAAAGTCAGATTAGAATAGAATGAGAAGTAGATGATAACAAAAAAAAAACATTAGAAGAAACTAAATCAAGTATCTCTCATAGCTATTACTAGGGGGTGAATTTTTAATCAAATAATGAATTATTTGTTCATAAAGCAACTAAGACAAGAAGCAAAGCAGACTTTTGGGACAAATAAAACTTTGTATTTGTATTAAATATCTCTGACATCCAGGGGTAGAGAGAAGACAGTAGAAGAAACATTATAGCCAATCTCTCCTAACATGCTCTTCCAAACAACTTTAAAATAATGCCTCTCATCAAATTCTGGAGTAGTAATTTGGTAAGTCATCTTTTTTTCCCAGCTCAAACAAGTAAAAATCTAGTGTTATACTTTTTTTGCAAATAACACATTTTTTTTCCAAAGGAATGTTGTTGATATTAAGACACCTTCAAAATATTTCATTTGCACATTGATTGATAGGATAAGCATTTCTCCAATGGCTGTGATTTCCCCAATATAAGGAATATGAAAATCTAAGTTTCCTTTTTTTGGTTTGTTCTTCATATGTGTATAAATTAATGCCATACTCTCACATTTCTGCCAAGAAATTTATAAATATCATAAATTAGGTCATCCATTTATACTTGGGTCTATCTATTAAGTCTAATGACATTTATTAGTTTAATATACCCATAAAATTCAAACCCAGCTAACAAAAGGTAGGGGTGAGAAATTTTTCTAGCCCAAGAAAATGTAAAGAATCTGTGACACTAGGGTGAGGGGCTGGCCCAGAAGATAATACATAAAAGGGAGCCCCAAAAGGGAGTTGGAGAAATGGTGTCAAAAGTTCAAAAAAGTCACTTTAAAAAAAAAAAAGTTACTTTAAAAGGGGGAACCAGACAAGCAAGAAAGCTTTGAAAAAATGATTGAATTTATTTTATATGCACATGTGTGTATCTCTACATAGACATTTTAAATAAACTTTATGTAATTGAGATTGGTGAATTTATACATAATCTTTTCATTTTCTACTTTGTATATGAAATTTTCATTTCTCAATGTTTAATTCCTGAATGAAAAAATCAAAACAACAAAAACTTCACATTCATATACCCAAATATTTCAATCATCATTTTTTTGCAGCAGAAAAGAACTGGAAACAAAATGGATGCCCATCCACTGGGAAATGGCTAACCAAATTATGGTACATAAATGCAAAGGAATATTACTGTATGGTAAGAAACAACAAATATAATGACTATGGGGAAAAGAACAAATTTAAAATCATAGTCTGTATATTCAAAGCTGTGTTTTTTCTAATAGCAATGTATGTCTGAAAGGGTTAGATTATAAAGAATGCCGAACATCACAGAATCAACATTTTTTAACTGTGCACTGTAGTGCTAGAGAAGATTTTTGAGAGTCCCTTGTACAGGAAGGAGATCAAATCGGTCAATACTTAAAAGAAAGCAATGCAGTCTATTCACTGGAAGTTCAAATACTAAAACTAAAGCTTAAATATTTTTTGGCTACATAATGAGAAGGCAGGACTCACTGAAAAAGACCTTGAGGAGGCAGAGTCAAGATGGTGGCATAGAGGCAGCAAATATTCAGACCTCTGAAAACCCTTCCTTACCAATTACAAACTAAGTGCTCCTAGGGGACTGAAAATCAAACCTAAAAATAAGACAAAGTCAAGGAACCCTCCTGCTTGGACTCAACTTAAAAGGTACGTCCCCTCAAAGCCAGAATTCGAGAACATTCAGGTTTAAGGGGAAGGAAGAAGGAAGGTCCCGGGACCCCTCCCCCACCTAGAGCACTAAGCCTCCAGTGGTAGCTGGGACCTCTGGGCAGGCAAAGGTTCTAGTCCGGAGGAAGTACCTTGCGAGTAAAGTTGTACCAGGCTCAGGGCATCCAACACAGACAGTAGGGAGGCAGATAGAGGAGAAATGCAGAGCGCAGAGCAGGAGGCATAGTTGCAGCAGCAGAGACATTCCATATGGCCCCCCCCCCAGGTTTTGGCTTCAGGGCACATCTAGCAACCCAGCATGACTTAATCTCATCAAAGCCTTCAGAGGGCAGGGAAGCTCAAGCTCCAAAACTCCTTCCCCCACAGACTGCTGGACTTCATCCCATCAAAGCCTCCAGAGGGCAGGGAAGTTCAAGCTCCAACACCCTTCCCCCACAGACTGCACTGAGAGATTTACTTACAAAACTCCAAGTGTGAAGACGGAAAGAAAAGCCCAAAATCATTAAAAAAAAATAATAAGAGGAGCAAGAGCTCAGGCAACTGTAGAGAATGAATAAAGAAGGGGTAAATATGATCAAACAACAGAAAAATAAAAAAGAAATTACAATCAACAGCTTCTATATAGGCAATGAACAATGAGCAAACGGAACATAGGAGGATGAGGGAACACTAAGCAAAAAAAGAGAAAACCCAGTGAATTGGATATAGGCTCTGGAAGAACTCAAAATATAATTCAAAACACAATTAAGAGAGGCTGAAAACAACTGGGAAAAGAACTTAAAAAAGCAAGATAAGCCATCTGGAAACAGAAAACAGTGTCTTGAAAGCCAAAATTAATCAGCTTGAAAAAGAAGCAAAGGAGATGAAAGACGAGGCAAAGAAAATGAAAGATGAGGCAGAGAAGATGAAAGATGACCTACAAAGAAAATCAGACAAGAAGCAGAAGGATGACCAAAAAGCCAGGGAAGAAATCCAGTCTTTAAAATCCAGAATACAACAACTAGAAGCAAGTGATTTCACAAAGCAGCAGGACACTATAAAACAAAATCAAAAGAATGAAAAAATTGAGGAAAATATGAAGCACCTCATTCACAAAACACAAAATTTAGAAAATTGTTCTAGGAGAGACAACTTGAAAAAGATCTTGATATTTGGAAACACTAAAGGCAAAAGGCAAAAGGGATAGCAGAGGATAAGATACATAGTGTCTTGGTGACAACAAACCTGAGCTTGGACAGACTTCAGGAGATAGTGGAGGACAGAAAGACCTAGTGTGCTATGATCTAAGTGGTCTTGTCAGGAAGTCAGACATGACTAAAGACCAAACAACAAAAATGTAAAAAGAACCAAGAAAACAATCTATATAATGACTACAAAGATATACATGGGAAGAATAATGATCACAAAACAACGAAAATTAATGTTGTGAAACTTACAAAGAACAAACATAGCTCAAGAAGAGCTATAAGATGAGAGACACACACACACACACACACACACACACACACACACATATATATACACACACTCTTACAAAGGTAGGAGGTTCAAAGCTGTGGAGCACTATATATATATTGTCAGGTTTTTTTTTTCAACATATTAGCAGATACTGATCCCTTTTCCTCTTCCTCTTTTTTTTTTTTAGAAAATATTCCTAGTTTTAAAAAAAAAGGTTCACAGAGAGAAGGATAAGGGAGAAAAATAAGGTGATTTAAATATAAGATATTAATACAAATTTATTATTTTTTTAAAAAAAGAAGAGATATGCAATGACAGCATGAATGAGGAATCAAGCAAAATCCAAGGAGAGAGGATGTGAAATCACGAGCATGAGCAGTGAGGTTGGCCCTTTAGCATACTCAAAAATTACAAACTACATCTTTTCAAAATAATGTATTCCTAAATATATTACTTTTCTTTTTCTTTCCCTGTCAGCAATTGCTTTATTTCTCCATTGGCTTTTCTTTATTTTAATGCAGAAAACAAAATATTTCTCAAAGTTCATATCATGGCCTGAACATTAATCCAATCCATACTCTGAATTACGTTTGAAGATTTTCATTCTAAGGACTAGCTCATAACTCAAAAACTCCAATCTCCCCATGTACCCTTATTCTTTCATACCCTAATTCACAGATGATGAACTCTGTTTACAATGATCTTTGTTTTTAAACTACAATACTAAAATAAGCAGAGAGACATTAGAAAAACCTATTTTTTTTTCCTGGAAGAGCACTGCTCTGACTAAAAGGCTAATTGACTGTCAGAAGATTTTAGATCACAAACTATTATCAATCTATAATCTCCAATTGTTAAAATGTCTTAGTTCTATAAAACAATAGCTAGTCACTCTAAGTATACTTTAAAGAAATTCTACCAAAAGGTGAAGAAAATTGATGGTTAATCTTAAATATAATAAAATCCAATCTTTCTAAAAAAAATACACTTACCATGTTTATGGACCATGTTGTCAATATCAAACTGATGTTCAGATTTACAGTGAGAAAATGTGTCTTCAGCAGAAGTGAATAACCTAAAACACAAGCAAAGGCTTTAAGGAATACAGTCCAAGGAATAATGAAAATAACAATTAGCATTTCTGTAGCATTTTGTTTCCAAAACTCTATAAATATTATCTTATCCTCTTAAAAATCTAGGAGGTAGGTAAGATTATTATAATTTTACAGAAACCGAGGCCAATATACAATGACTTATCCAGAGTCACAGATAGTGTATATCTAAAAATCTGTATTTGAATTCAGGTCTTCCTGACTCCAGACCCAGCACTCTACTCAATGATCCACCTGATTGCCTCCAAATATTAAATAATTTCATCTTATACTTCAATGGATCTGTGATCTCTTTGAGATGAGTGAGTTCCACCTCCACTGACAAAAGTTCACAAACCTTACCTGTCCCTTTCTTATTATGTAATAATGCCACAAAGGATCCATCTCCTGTGCTAAGGGCCACATTGGTTCTTTTAATATTTTACTGTATACAAGGCAACAAACACTCAAACTGAGCATCTATTATTTCTTACTCTAAATGATCTTACTGTTATCTTGTCACCTGCAAGTTGTATAAATGGAGATTTTGAACCCTAGACTTCATTCCCCAAAAGTCGTTGGTATTTCCCAGAATTCCCTATAATCTCACCTGAGTCTCGATTTAGGCAAGATCACAATTTGTATATAACTGGCAGTAACACCTCCCACACTCTCTTCTCTTCCACTGCAATGATGTAGCAAGTATAGTGGTAGGCTAAGCATGGGGATTTTGAATGGGCTAATCTGCCATGGGCATGTGGTTTTTATTTGTATCTTCTTTATTCCTTGATTTCTAATAATCCTTAATAAACCTCATGAAATATAATATTTTTATTATTAGAGATATAATTTAATTTTTACAGTTCTGGCCACCACAAGTCGAATGAGAACTTCTCAATTTTTTTTTAAAGCCATGTTTCTCCTGCCAAGGATTTTTACCCCACCCACTCACCCTCACAAGCTTCTCTTGATTCAGCTTGCTCCTGCTGCCCACGCTTGCCTCCAGCCATCCACTCCATCTTCTTGACCCAGATTGCTCTCCAAGCCCCGGTCCCAGCCCCAGCAACTCTACTGATCTGCAGCCTCCAAGCCAGATCACCCCAGGCCCAGCCCCAGTACCCAGGCTGTTGGTAGCTGCCTCTGTGTCTTTGGAATAACAAACCAACTGGTAAAATCTGGGGTGTTCTTTCCTTAGGAAACAATTAGCCTCCATGTGGCAGGGGACCTCAGGGGGGAACAAGGAGAAGAAGAGACTTTTCCAAGCAGGAAGTTGATCACAAGCATGGTGTATTCTATGAGAGGGCAGTGCATTGCCTATTTCAAAGGATATTTTTTGAGTGCACTGATCCTTTTACTTATCTTACCTGACATTTGGGGGAGAAATTCATCTCCCTGCAACTCTTTGCCATTTGGGCCTGTCCAATTTGGGATTCCTAAAACCCGTGTTCTTCTCCACTATGGGAAATCCCAGAGTACTGACAAAAGGAATCTCAATGGGGGGAAAAAACAACATAAAAACGAACTTTAAAGAGAATGGACATTATATTTTTTAACTTTTCAGACTCCAATGTTTTATAAAACTCTCTGTATTTTATTGCATTTTGCTGATTGTTTTAAGATTTAATTTTGTTGGTTTTAAGTTCATATATCAATGTATTCAATACTATTCTGTTACACTAAATCATTTTAATGTACTAGATTTTAACTACTGTTATATTCTGTTGCTTTTCCCCTATAACTATACTGAAGAAATATTATTCAAAAGCCTTTTTTCTATTTTGACTTTGTAAATTGTCACATAGAGGATGGATGGACTTCATCAAATCTGGTTACAATTGTATAACAACCTTTGGAAAATGTAATGAGCTAAATATCTCAAATTGATTTTAAGGGGTCTTTAGACATGATTTTTAGATTTTTTAAACAACTGATCATTTTGCCTGCCTCTAACAGGAGGTAACGTCCATTTTAGTAGCTGAAGTGAAATACAATTATAATTCCCACCTCCCACATTTATAAAAATGTGAATAGATAGGACATCACACACAGTCTTATACCAAAGGAGCTGGGAAGTTAATCCCAGGGCATGGTACCCCTGGATGTCTCCCAAAAAGAGAACAACTCTCAAAATCTCTTCAGCTCACTTTACTTCCACCAGAACAATCTAGATTTATTGGTGATGTTCTAGACCCAAATAAGTTTTACTTTGTTAAAAAAATATCTCAGCCAAGGTTGAAAGAATTGCTACACCCGAAAAACTTGTGACAAGTATCCATTTTCTTTAAATGTCATACAGCAACTTATGTGAAATATGATAGTAGGTTTGTTTGCAATTGTAATTAACTGGGCTATAATGAATTTTGGGGATATTGATAACTTTTTGAATTTGCATTACATGCTGTACTACTGTTCTTTATAAAAAAATATTACCTTGTGAAAATCATTTGCTTATACTCACAGTGTATCTTGACCAGTTATGAAGAGGAAATGGATCTCATTTTTGGTGAGAAACCGTGTATTCTACATTTCCTTAGCTGACACAGTGTGTCAATGATTATAAGCTATATTTTTTATTTTTAAAACTTTTATTATTATAGTTTGCTTGCATGTGCAATATACTATTTCAGTTTTTTAAAATTTTTTCTCTCCTTTTTATATTTGAAACACATGTCACCAGTATAAAGATGTTTTGATTTTGCAGTAATATAAGTTTAAAATATATTTGCTATAATGTCAATACATACCCCAAAAGCTTGAGACTATAAAATGATGCCATTGATTGTTTAAAAAAAATTATGGGACTTTTGCTTAATGATTCTGTCTGATTCTAGGACAAGAGAATACAAAAAGAGCCATTGCACAGTGCCAAAGAAGCACAAAGCTAAACTGCATAGTGCCAATTGAGCACAAGGTCAAAGAGACCAACCAATCCCAAAGGGGTTGATGAAAATTTTGAGCCATGACAAGAGGACTTGAACATGTTTGGGGGGTCAAGGTTGCGGATGTTTAACATCTGTTAAAGGCAGGTCTTCCTTGTTCCACATTCTTCCAAGTATCTCAAATTTGGCTTCTACCTGGCTCCTAAAATCTAGTCCCTATTCTCTCTTTCATAATGAGACAACTTTCTGTAGACCTGGCTACTGACTGGGTAAATGCTTAATTGCTTACATCATTTTAATTGGGCCCTGATTCAAGGACCTGTTATAGATTTATTTTTCCTTTACTTAGAATTTTTACACATAAGACTTTGATAGTCTATATTTCATCCAGAAATTATCTTTTTTATTTGGATCTTTTTTGATGGCTTTTTTTTTTATTTCTCTTGCCAATTGATTCATACACCTCATAACTCAGCCATGCATCCCTAAGTAATCCCTGTGTTTTTCAATCACCCTCTTCAGGGGGGGAATGTATAATTATTATTATTTTAAATTGCAAAGTTTAAATTTCTTTTGAGAGATGAACACAACTACAAAACACTCTCCACACAACTAAAACTAGACTTGAGCAATTGGAAAAACATTAACTGCTCATGGATAGGACGAGCCAATATAATAAAAATGACCATCCTACCCAAACTTATTTATCTATTTAGTGCCATACCCATTGAACTACCAAAATACTTCTTCACTGATTTAGAAAAAAACATAACAAAATTCATTTGGAACAACAAAAGATCAAGGATATCCAGGGAAATAATTGAAAAAAAAAAAACACATATGATGGGGGCCTTGCAGTCCCTGACCTTAAACTATATTACAAAGCAGCAGTCATCAAAACAATTTGGTACTGGCTAAGAAACAGGAAGGAAGATCAGTGGAATAGACTGGGGGAAAACGACCTCAGCAAGACAGTATATGATAAACCCAAAGATCCCAGCTTTTGGGACAAAAATCCACTATTTCATAAAAACTGCTGGGAAAATTGGAAGACAGTGTGGGAGAGACTAGGAATAGATCAACACCTCACACCCTACACCAAGATAAATTCAAAATGGGTGAGAGACTTAAACATAAAGAAGGAAACCATAAGTAAATTGGGTAAACACAGAATAGTATACATGCCAGACCTTTGGGAGGGGAAAGGCTTTAAAACCAAGCAAGACATAGAAAGAATCACAAAATGTAAAATAAATAATTTTGACTACATCAAACTAAAAAGCTTTTGTACAAACAAAACCAATGTAACTAAAATCAGAAGGGAAACAACAAATTGGGAAAAAATCTTCATAGAAACCTCTGACAAAGGTTTAATTACTCATATTTATAAAGAGCTAAATCAATTGTACAAAAAATCAAGCCATTCTCCAATTGATAAATGGGCAAGGGACATGAACAGGCAGTTCTCAGATAAAGAAATCAAAACTATTAACAAGCACATGAAGAAGTGTTCTACATCTCTTCTAATCAGAGAGATGCAAATAAAAACAACTCTGAGGTATCACCTCACACCTAGCAGATTGGCTAACATAACAGCAAAGGAAAGTAATGAATGCTGGAGGGGATGTGGCAAAGTATGGACATTAATTCATTGCTGGTGGAGTTGTGAACTGATCCAACCATTCTGGAGGGCAATTTGGAACTATGCCCAAAGGGCAACAAAAGAATATCTACCCTTTGATCCAGCCATAGCACTGCTGGGTCTGTACCCCAAAGAGATAATGGACAAAAAGACTTGTACAAAAATATTCCTAGCTGCACTCTTTGTGGTGGCCAAAAACTGGAAAACGAGGGGATGCCCATCAATTGGGGAATGGCTGAACAAACTGTGGTATACATTGGTGATGGAGTACTATTGTGCTAAAAGGAATAATAAAGTGGAGGAATTGCATGGAGACTGGAACAACCTCCAGGAAGTGATGCAGAGCGAGAGGAGCAGAACCAGGAGAACATTGTACACAGAGACTAATACACTGTGGTATAATCAAATGTAATGGACTTCTCTATTAGTGGCGGTGTAATGTCCCTGAACAATTTGCAGGGATCCAGGAGAAAAAAACACTATTCATAAGCAAAGGATAAACTATGGGAGTGGAAACACCGAGGAAAAGCAACTGCCTGAATACAGCGGTTGAGGGGACATGACAGAGGAGAGACTCTAAATGAACACTCTAATGCAAATATTATCAACATAGCAATGGGTTCAAATCAAGAAAACATGTAATGCCCAGTGGATTTACGCGTCGGCTATGGGGGGTGGGGGGAGGAAAAGAAAATGATCTATGTCTTTAATGAATAATGCTTGGAAATGATCAAATAAAATATATTAAAAAAAATTTCTTTTGAGAGTAATTTTAGGATAAGAAACATGCTAACTCTCCGAATCCAAAAAGTGAACAGTTTAGAGAAGGCACCATAAAGATGCCTTCACAGACTTACAAGCTGCACCATAAGATCCAGAGTGAACTTTGGGATGCAGCAATTTGAACTGTGTGGGATTGAATGCATTTGTTTTGTATATATACTCTTATGCCAAAGGGGACTGGCCCCTAACTGGCTTTTTGTCAATGCACCTAGCAATTATTGGTTTTGTTCTCTTTTCCTTTTATCCACAAATTACTGCAATCTTTAAGTTGATTATGTTTCCATGATCCTTTTGGGGAAACTGGTTTCCCAATACAATCACAGGGGGGTATGTATAAATGGAGATTTTGAACCCTAGGATTCATTCCCCAGAAGTCCTTGGTATTTCCTAGAATTCCCTATAATGTCACCTGAGTCTCAATTTAGGCAAGATCACAATTTGTATATAACTGGCAGTAACACCTCCCACACTCTCTTCTCTTCCATTGCAATGATGTAGCAAGTATAGTGGTAAGCTAAGCGTGGGGATTTTGAATGGGCTAATCAGCCATGGGCATGTGGTTTCTATTTGTATCTTCTTTATTACTTGATTTCTAATAATCTTTAATAAACCTCATAAAATATAATATTTTTATTATTAGAGATATAATTTAATTTTTACAAAGTTATTACTGCTAATAGTATCCTGCTTATAACCACCACATGCCTTCCATTGTTCTTGAGGATATCTGGAATTGTAACTCTTCTGAGACTGTGGCATGCCACTGTTTGATTTAAAACATTACCCTCCTTTCTCATTTGTTTCTGGTTTTGACCTCTGTTGGCATAAAGTCAGTGGATATTGAAATGACTCTCACATTTATAACCAATTGTTTCACTATTATTAAAATATACTTAATTCCCTTTTGGAGGTCCACTCTATCCAATGGCCTCTTGACATTCTTCTTAAATTCTGAATTGCATGTAAAGATACAACTCGGTTGCTCTCTGGAGTGTGAGAGAGAGACAAGCTACTACTGTGTCTCTGCTATCTACTGCTTCATTGGAGTTTGAGGGGAAAAAAAGGATCTTGGTGTTTTCCTTATTACCAATCTAGGGAAACACTAGGATTGGATTTAGTGATTGATCTACTGCAGCTGGTTACTAATTTCATCTTTAGGAAGACCACACAAATCCTGTTTTGCTCTAGGGCCCTAGGTGAAAAATGCAGAGCAACAGTTAGTTTACTAAGACTCTGTCAGCTGGCTCTGCTGCTCTTATAAACTGGAGAAATAATTAACATTTTATAATCTTATAAGGATATTAGTGCTAGGCGTTGGAGAATAGTTGAGTTTTGGGGTTAGTAAGAATCAGGGAGTCAAAATAGCCTGGGAACCAGAGCAAAAGAGGTTCCTTGTGGAACCAGTTGATTTTGGGTAGAGTTAGATTCTCTTATCTTAGTAATCCTTGTTTATATCCTTATATACCATACTATATTTTCAATAAATACTTTATTTTATAGAGAGAGAGACTCTAGAGCGTTTCCTTGCACTGAGCCCTGAGGGAAACTCATCTGAGTTTCACCTCACTACTACAACTGAGGATACTTTGTAACCATCTATCAAAGTATCTATTAAGTTTCCAACATTATTTTTTACAGTTTATACCACAAAGGAATGGTTAATGACCTTTGAATTGTGGACAATGTAACATTTAAAAGAGTTGTTGGCATAAACTGTGATACATAAAAGAGTGGTTTCCTTAAACTGTGACCGTGGAAATATGGTTTAAGCAGTTAATGTTTACAAACAGTTTAGAGAACCATGCCATTCTGGGGGCAGCAAGATGGCACAGTGCATAGAGCCAGACCTGGATTCAAGAGGACCTGGATTTAAATGTGGCCTTATATGCCTTAGCCATATGACCTGGGGCAAGTCACTTACTCCCCATCTGATTAGCCCTTGCCCTTCTTTCTTAAGAGCTGATACTAGAACATATTTGGAGGGTGAAGTCAAGATGGCGGCTTAGAGACAGCAACAGTTCAGACCTCTGTAAACCCTTCTTCACCAATCAAAAACACAATGCTTCAAGAGGACTGAAAAACAAATCTAACAACAGGACAGAGCTAGGGAACCCTCCTGGGCCCAACTTAAAAGGTACATCGACCAAAAAGCCTGAAATCTAAAACATGTGGGTTTACCGAAAAGGAAGAAGGAAGGTCCCAGGACCCCTCCCCCACCTACAGTGCTGAGCCTTCAGCTGTGGCTAGAATCTCTGGGCAGGCAAGGGCACTTATCCGGAGGGAGTACCTTGTCGGCAAAGCTGTGCCAGGCTCAAGGCATAAAACACAAGTGGGCATACATGAAGCTGAAGGAGAAGTGCAGAGCAGGCAGCCTATTTGCAGCCAAGATGCTCCATCTTGGCGGCGCCCCCCCCCCCCCCCCCCGCCCCTTTCTCAGGGCACATCCAGTTTTGCAGATAAACTCCTCCTCCCTGGCTCAATCTCATCAATAGGGCAGATAAGAAGCCTTCAGAAGGGAGAGAAGCTCAAGCTCCAACACTCCTACCCCACAGACTGATCTGAGAGCCTTGCTGACTAAGCTCCAAGGGCAAAAGCTACAACAAACTACAGGCAACAACCTTGACAACAGGGCAGGAAGACCAGCTCCTTTTCAGTTTCTAATGTCAGCCAGGGAAGATCTGACTAACCTGATCAATCAGCAGAAGAGAGAAGAAACTCCTTCAGGATAGAATAGCCCAAACCCACAGATCCAGGACATAATGAGAGGAGCAAGACCACAGGCAACTACAGGGAGGGAAGAAGGGGCAAATGAGTAAACAACAGAAAAAGAAAAAAGAGATTACCATCGATAGCTTCTATCCAGGTAAAGAACAAAGAGCAAATGGAACAGAGGAGGATCAAGGAACACCAAGTAAAAACCCAGAAACTCCAGCGAATTGGACACAGGCTTTGGAAGAACTCAAAATACATTTTGAAAAAACAATAGAGGCTGAAGACAACTGGGAAAAGAACTTAAAAAAGCAAAATAAACCATCTGGAAACAGAAAATAGTGTCTTGAAAGCCAAAATTAATCAGCTTGAAAATAAGGCAAAGGAAATGAAAGATGACCTCCAAAGAGAATCAGACCAGAAGAAAGATGACCAAAAAGCCAGGGATGAAAGTCAGTCTTTAGAAACTAGAACCCAACAACTCAAAACAAATGACTTCATAAGGCAGCAGCAAACTATAAAACAAAATCAAAAGAATGAAAAAATATGAAACACTCATCCACAAAATGGAAGACCTAGAAAACAGGTTCAGGAGAGACAACTCAAGAATCAATGGACTACCAGATGATCACAAGAAAAGAAAAAACCTGGACATCATTCTACAGGAAATTATTCAAGAAAAACCACCCTGACATTCTAGAGCAAGAGGGAAAAGTGGAGATTGAAAGAATCCACAGATCACCTCCTGTACTTAATCCCCCCAACTGACAACACCCAGGAATGTTACAGCCAAATTCAAGAACTACAAGAGCAAGGAAAAAATAATACAAACTGCTAAGAAAAAAGTCATTCAGATATCATTCGGAACCACAGTTAGGATAACACAGGCTCTGGCTATATCTACACTGAAGGACTGAAAGGCATGGAATATGATATTCTGGAAAGCAAGGGAACTAGGTCTACAACCAAGAATCAACTACACAGCACCTGACTATATTCTTGCAGGGGAAAGTATGGTCATTTAATAAAATAGAAGACTTCCAAGTATTCATAAAGTAAAGACTGGACTTGAACAGAAAATGTGATGGCCAAACACAAAACTCAAGAAAATCGCCAAAAGGTAATTAAGAAAGGGTTAAAAACAAACAAAAAATTTTAAGGGACCCAATAAATTAAAATGATTTGTATCCCTACAAGAAAGAGGATATTTGTAACTCTTAAAAAAGTGCTATTATCACCTGGGTAGCTGGAAGAATTATACTTAGAGGGAACAGTGATAGACTGTATAGGATGAAATGCCAACACACACACACACACACACACACACACACACACACACACATGTCTATATCTGCATGGATACATGTTTGCTCCAGTGAGGAACATCCTGGGTGAAGGCCATCCTATTTAGCAGGAGGCCAATGTTGTTTCAAGCAACCCTGTCCATTGGGAAACTTTTTTCAGCATTTTGATTTCTACTCCTAAGCCTGCCCTTTCTATCACTGTTCCCTCTAAGTATAATTCTTCCAGCTACCCAGGTGATAATAGCAATATAAAACTAGAGGTAAAAAAAGAGGTTAATAATAAGAGAAATAGAAAAAGAAACAAAATGGGGTAAATTTATGTCTTAAAGAAGCATATGGCAGGAGGAGGGGAGAATACACTAGAAGGATATAGAAGTTGGAGATAGTAAATACTTAATTTTTATGTGCATTGAAATTGACTCAAAGAGGGAAGAACAATCAGATCCACTGGAGCAGAGAATTGATTCTCGCCCTATAGAGAAGTAGAAAGGTAACAAATGGACTGGTGGGGAGGGAAGCAATATAAGGGAGGGAGAGGTGGAGGGGGAGTTTAAAAAGACTGTAAGACTATAAAGAAAATAAGAGGGGAATAAGAAAGGAGGTGGGATATAAAGGGAAATAAAATAAGGGTGGGCATTAGGGGAACTGATTAAAAACAAAACACTGATATAGAAGGGAATAGTGAAAAAAGAAAGGGCAGGCTTAGGAGTAGAAATCAAAATGCTGAAAAAAGTTTCCCAATGGACAGGGTTGCTTGAAACAACATTGGCCTCCTGCTAAATAGGATGGCCTTCACCCAGGATGTTCCTCACTGGAGCAAACATGTATCCATGCAGAGATAGTCTCCAGAACAGAAAAGTGTGTTCAAGCCTCATTTACAGAAGGGATCAGGGAGACACTAGGTCAAAAGTCATTAAAAATTTCAAGTCAACAACAGAGAAGGCACTGAGGCTAAGAGACACAGCCTCACAAAGACCATTAGTGAAAAAAGACAAAGTCATTTTGCAAGGGGCAGAAAGCTTTACCTCCAAATTTGGAGCAAAAGGAGTTTCATTTTCTCACAGAAAAACAGAGAGAAACTAAAAGGAACTGGCCACCTATCAATGCCAAACCAAGATTCTGATTTTTTTATCCTCCCCCCCTCCCGCCACCCCTCCCATAGCCAGCGCGTTATTCTTCTAGGTCTCACATGTGTCCTTGATCTGAACCCATTTCCATGCTGTTGGTATTTGCATTGGTATGTTCATTTGGAGTCTCTCCTCAGTCATATCCTCTCAACCCCTGTAGTCAAGCAGTTGCCTTTCCACGTTGTTTTTACTCCCACCGTTTGTCCAATCACCCTAATGAATGTAGATGTAAAAATCTTAAATAGAATACTAGCAAAAAGACTGCAGTAAGTGATCATGAGGGTTATACATTATGATCAGGTGGGATTTATACCAGGAATGCAAGGATGGTTCAATATTAGGAAAACCATCAGCATAATTAACCATATCAAAAAGCAAACCAAGAAAAACCACATGATTATCTCAGTAGATTCAGAAAAACACTCAATACAAAATACAACACTCAATCCTATTGAAAACACAAGAAAGTATAGAAGGGACTTTCCTAAAAATAGTAAATAGTATATATCTAAAACCATCAGCAAGCATCATCTGCAATGGGAATATAGTAAAAGCATTCTCAATAAAATCAGGATTGAATCAAGGAGGCTCACTTGAACCTCTATTATTTAACCCAGTAATAGAAACACTAGTAGTAGCAATTTGAGAAGAAAAAGTAATTGAACATATTAAAATAGACAATGAAGAGACCAAGCTATCATTCTTTGCAAGTGATATAACGGATACCATTCTGCATGAAAGACAAACCATCTATATAAAGTACAAGGTCAGGATTGTCTAATTGTGTATCTTTCAAATGCAGCCTTACTTATTCTATTAATTAGACTACTTCAGTTTAGTCATGTAATGACTCTACATTTGTAGGCAAATCAGGTCATAGTGTGGCTAGATTTAAAATATTACAACTCTTCATTTGTGTGTTTTCATTCCCATGAAGAACTATATATTTAGCTATGCATTGGTCAGAAAAAGCCCAAGTGTGAAATTTTGACATAATGGCTTCAAACTGGTGTGAACAAAATACTGTCATTTGGTACCTGAGGACTAAACCAGTTGAGGTCTGAATTAACAATGCATCAGCTACCAATCCTTCAAATATGCTTCACCAGCAATATCAAACTCTGACTCCCACTGAATCCTCTTATGAGGATACGGTCGCATGAGGAAGATTCCTCATGTATAGTAGAAGTAGGGAATGAAGGAGATCAGAACAACCTCCCTCTGGGGACTAGGAGTAAACTCTTGCCCAAGTCAGCATAACCATTCCAGCAGCTAAGCAGACATTCCCTGTATTGTGAACCCCTCAGCTAGCTGCAACTGCCAAATCACCACATCCTATTGTTCAACAATTCATGCTAGCCAACTATATTATAAAAGGTTTACCCCTAGCCAAGGCAGCACGGATCCTCCTTTGGGGCAGCCCTAGCACCTAGCGGGTTAGTAAATAAACGGTGATCCTTTGCTTAAAAAAAAAAGACTAGAAGCTGGTACTTTACAAATTAACAGTATCAAAGATGAAAAGGGAGACCTTACCTCTAATAAAGAGGAAATTAAGGCAATCATCAAAAATTTATGTCTAATTATATGGCAATAAATATGGCAATATAGGTGATATGGATAAATATTTACAAAAATATAAATTGCCTAGATTAACAGAAGAAATAGAATATCTAAATAACCCCATATCAGAAAAAGAAATTGAACAAGCCATCAAAGTAACTCCCTAAGAAAAAATCCCCAGAACTAGATGGATTCACAAATGAATTCTATCAAACATTCAAAGAACAACTAATCCCAATATTATGCAAACAATTTGACAGAATAAGCAAAGAAGGAGTTCTACCAAATTCCTTTTATGACACAAATATGGTACTGATTCCAAAGCCAGGCAGGTCAAAAATAGAAAAAAAAACTATAGTCCAATCTCTTTAATGAATATAGATGCAAAAAACTTAAACAGAATACCAACAAAAAGACTCCAGCAAGTGATCACAAGGGTTATTAACTATGATCAGGTGGGATTTATACCAGGAATGCAAGGATGGTTCAATATAAGGAAAACCATCCACATAGTTGACCATGTCAACAAGCAAACCAGCAAAAATCGCATGATTATATCAACAGATGCAGAAAAAGCCTTTGACAAAATACAACACTCATTCCTACTGAAAACACTAGAAAGCATAGGAATAGAAGGGCCTGTCCTAAAAATAATAAACAGTATCTATCTAAAACCATTAGCAAGTATCATCAAAAATGGAGATAATTAGAAGCATTCACAATAAGATCAGGAGTGAAACAAGGATGCCCATTATCACCTCTATCATTTAACATTGTACTAGAAACACTAGCAGTAGCAAGTAGAGAAGAAAAAGAAATTGAAGGTATTAAAACAGGCAATGAAGAGACCAAGCTATCATTCTTTGCAGATGATATGATAGTCTACTTAAAGAATCCTAGAGAATCCACTAAAAAGCTAGTGGAAATAACCCACAACTTCAGCAAAGTTGCAGGTTATAAAATAAACTCACATAAATCATCAGCATTTCTAGATATTTCCAAAACATTCAGGCAGCAAGAATTAGAAAGAGAAATTCCATTTAAAATCACCCTAGACAATATAAAATACTTAGGAATCTATCTGCCTAGACAAACACAGGAACTATATGACCACAACTACAAAACATTATCCACACCATTAAAACTAGATCTAAATAAATGGAAAAACATTGATTGCTCATGGTCATGACAAACCTACCCAAACTAATTTTCTTATTTAGTGCCAAACCCATTGAACTACCAAAAAACTTTTTTACTGAATTAGAAAAAATCATAATAAAGTTCAATTTGAAGAACAAAAGATCAAGGATATCCAGGAAAATAATGAAAAAAAAAAGCAAAGGAATGTGGCCTTGCAGTCCCAGATCTATAAAGCAGTACTGTAAAACAATATGGTACTGGTTAAGAGACAGAAAGCAGAAAGGAGGATCAGTGGAATAGACTTGGGGTAAGTGACCTCAGCAAGACAGTCTATGATAAACCCAAAGATTCCAGCTTTTGGGACCAAAATCCACTATTTGATAAAAACTGCTGGGAAAATTGGAAGATAGTATGGGAGAGATTGGGTTTGTATCAACATCTCATACCCTACACCAAGATAATCTCAGAATGGATGAATGACTTGAATATAAAGAAGGAAACTATAAATAAATTACATGAACAAAGAATGGTATACATGTCAGATCTTTGGGAAAGGAAAGATTTTAAGACCAAGCAAGAGTTAAGAGAAAAAAATTACAAAATGTAAAATAAATAATTTTAATTACATTAAATTTAAAAGTTTTGTACAAACAAAACCAATGCAACCAAATTTAGAAGGGAAGAAACAAATTGGGAAACAATCTTCATAAGAAAAACTTCCGACAAAGGTCTAATTTAATTACTCAAATTTATAAAGAGCTAAATCAATTGTACAAAAAATCAAGCCATTTCCCAATTGATAAATGGGCAAGGGGCATGAATAGGCAATTTTCAGATAAAGAAATCAAAACTATTAAAAAGCACATGAAAAAGTGTTCCAAATCTCTCATAATCAGAGAGATGCAAATCAAAACAACTCTGAGGTATCACCTCACATCTACCAGATTGGCTATCATGACAGCAAAGGAAAGTAATGAATGTTGGAGGGGATGTGGCAAAGTGGGGACATTAATGCATTGCTGCTGGAGTTGTGAATTGATCCAACCATTTTGGAGGGCAATTTGGAACTATGCCCAAGGGGCGCTAAAAGACTGTCTGCCCTTTGATCCAGCCATAGTACTGCTGGGTTTGTACCTCAGAGTTAATAAGGAAAAAGACTTGTACAAGAATATTCATAGCTGTACTCTTTGTGGTGGCAAAAAAATGGAAAATGAGGGGATGCCCTTCAATTGGGGAATGGCTGAACAAATTGTGGTATCTGTTGGTGATGGAATACTATCGTGCTCAACATGAACTGGAATGACCACTAGGAATTGATGCAGTGAAAGGAGCAGAACCAGGAGAACATTGTACACAGAGATTGATACACTGTGGTACAATCGAATATAATGGACTTCTCCATTAGTGGAAATGCGGTGATTCAGAACAACTTGGACAGATTTAAGAGAAAGAACATTATCCACATTCAGAGGAAAAACTGTGGGAGTAGAAACACAGAAGAAAAACACCTGCTTGATTACATTGATCAATGGGGATATGATTGGGGATGCAAACTCTAAATGATCACCCCAGTGCAAACATCAACATCATGGAAATAGGTTTTGATCAAGGACACATGTAAAACCCAGGGGAAATTCATGTTGGCTATAGGAAGGGATGGGGGAAGGGAGGGAAAGAATATGATTCTTGTAACCAAGGGAAAATGTTCTAAATTGCCTAAATACAAATTTCAAAAAATATAATTTAATTAAAAATTTAAATTAAAAAAAAGTTGAAACTAGGAAAGAAGGATTTAAAAAACAAAACTATGCCATTCTTCAGTACCTCTCTATCCCCTATTCTGACATGCCACTTATCACTGCAAAAGAAGTTTGCATCAGAGTGAGAGGTATTTTTTGGTCCTTTTTTTTTTCATGGGTTACTGCTACCAAAAATTCTCCAACTTTCTAGTAATTAACATCTCTACATTTAGCCTGGCACTCTGACAATTTATAGCTGGAATAAAATTGCACACTTTTCCAGTTTCTTGGAACCTACCAGGGCTTACTTTCTACTTGCAGAGGCTTCAAGAGCCCAGGGTCACCTTTAATGCATGAAGCATCAAAGTAGGACTTTTGTAGAAGTAGCATCTTATTAATTCAACTAAAAACAAGACCTCAGAATCACAAAATGTAAGAGTTGGAATTCTGAAAATCATCTAACTATGAATGAAACTAAGGTATAATATTAACTGTAATTTGCCCACCTTCACTCAGCCATTTAGCAGTATAGCCTGGACAAGAATCTAGGTACTCTGAATCATGTCCAGGATTCTTATCATTACATCACATTACCGGGTTTAAATTTTATTTAGTACTTATATAAATATTTGCTCTTTTATTACCAAAGCTCATTTGTCTTCAAAATTACAATAATTTGGATTTCCTGAGGTTGTGCATTATAAAACATCATAGACACAAAAAGCTTCCCTCCCCCCCTCAGGTAAAAGTGACCAAAAATATTTTCTAGTTGGAATTCTTCCCTTCTCTTCAAAGAGCAAAGTGTACTTTTATATGCTTTGGGCTGGCACAGAATACTTTTGGGGAAAAAAAGTGTAAGGCACAATTTATTAATCTGGCAGATTCCCACAGGACTTGAATGCTTCCAAAATGATCTTATAGTGTTCCAAACCTACTTGGCATTCCAAACGTACATGGACATCGTGAGATCCAAAGTTTTTTTACTATATGACTTGCAAAACTGAAGGACACAAAGACTAGGACTTTGCAGAAAGTAAACTATACTGAATAGCATTGCTGAGAACAATTGATTAAATATATTATATATTCTTAGTACACGTGCATCATTTATAGTTTGAATTAAACTTTTTTACCACTCTGTAATACTCATCAGAGCTATTCCAAAGCAATATATCTGACTTTGAGTGTGATGTAGAGGAAAGAGCACAGGACTGGAAGCCAGAGGACACATGCTTGACACTGGCCCTGGGGGAAAAACTTAACTTCCAAAAGGTACTTAAAAAGATAACCTTGAAGGTCACTTTGAGCTCTAAGTCCGATTTCCCTAATAAGTAACAAGACAGCATTATTCATAGAGCATGACAGTACAAGACTGGAGCCAAGAGACTCATCTGGATCAAGAGCTCTGATATTTACTTGCCATGGGAACCTGGACAGGTCATAGAATCTAGAAGATATTCATTCCCATAGCATTACCACCACAGTAGGGCAAGGGAGATATACACCATAAAAAATTATTTATTTTGCCTGGATTCTCTGACAGCTAATAGATATATAGATGCACATGCATGCATGTGTATATTATGTACATGTGTATATACACACATGATCTATCTATATCTCCTGATAAGTGACACAGTAGTAGATGGTAGGCTGAATATGAAGTCTGAAGATCTGAGTTCAAATCTGCTTTAAAGCACTTACTAGTTTGTGATACTGAGCAAATCACTTAACCTTTATTAGGTTCAATTTCCTCAAATGTAAAATTGGGATAATAACAAGGTCTACCTCATAATGACATACCCGTAAAGCACTTAACATAGTGTCTAGCATGTAGCAGGTATAATATAAATTTTTATTCTCCTCTCCTTTCCCCTCCCTTATCTCCCACTACTAAGTCTTTCACCTCAATGCCTAGACTTTTCTGAAAAATTCCAATTTCTGACAGATCTGGCATGTTTTCTCATTTGAATCATGACTTGGGCCTCACCTTTTTTCTCTAGGAGGAATTTTCTCTTACTATCATAATTTCCAGCAAATGAAGACTCCTCATATCTAAAATAGGACTCCCTTTACAATATCCCTAAAAGTAGTCAGTTTTCATTTGAGGTCCTCCATTGATGGGAAGATATTACCTTCATAGAAAGCCCACTTCATCTTTGGATTGTTCATTCTTCATATATCATTTTAAACCCTGATTCTAGGTAACTTCTACTCATTGTCAAGTCAAAATATATATTTAAAAAGGCTTTTCTACATAAATTTTCAAATATTTGAAAATATGCATCCTCATATCTTTTCTTCAAGTTTTACATAACCACATCTTTCAAATGAATCTTCTATGATAGTTTCAAATACCTTCTTCATCACCCTAATTGCCCTCGTGTCAATACAGCCTATTCTGTCAATGTCATTTCCAAAAATAAGGCAACTAAAACTGTACAAAATACTACAAATGAGCTGACAGGGGCAGAATTCAGTGGGACAAAATTCTCTGCTCTGGTCCCTATACTTCCTCTAATTCAGTCCAAGAAAATATAAGGTTTTTTTGCAACTATGTCACACTCATCTAATAGGCAGTCCACTAACAACTCTAGCTATACTTTCCCTAATCAATACTTGTACAACCCTAATTTTTGAATCCTTGTACAGGACTTTACATTAAACCCAATTAAATCTCATCTGAACTGACTCAAATCTTAATCCTAGTTAGTCAAAAACTTTTGGGATCTCAATTTTAGTCACTCAACATATACCTCTCATCTAAAGACTTAAATAAACATGCTCTTCAGGTCTTCACCAAAGCCACCAGTAAAAATATTGGATTGACCTTTCTAATCCTGTTTCTTCATTTGTAAAATGGAGGATCCAAGTACTAGGCTATCTATTTCAATAAACTCATTGAAGGAAAGTATGAGGCATAATACAAAGATGTCCACTTAAGCAAATAGCATAAATGAGAATTCTGAAGCACTGATAGCCTAAGCAACTTATTTAGGAGAAACCTAACTCAGAATTAATACCATTAATTACTGTTTCTCAATTTGGTCTTCTGAACTCTAAAATGACTTTTTTTTAATAGCATTTAGGTTTAGAAGTCTACAAGTTCATCTATCCAATCTCTCCATTTAACAGTGTTGGAAATTGAGACCCAAAGAAGGAAAGTGACTTTAAGTCAGAAATAGAAGGAACTTCTGAGGTCATATGGTTCATACCCTCATTTACAGCTAAGGAAACTGCCCTACAGATATAAAGTGCCTGGCCTAAGATATTTATATAGAGAAAAGATTTATTAATTACAAAGTTACAATAATAAGTGGCAAAGCTAAGACTAGAGCAGTCTTTCCAACACACCATGCTGCTATCCTTGAATAGGTTAAGGGTCTTACACGGGTATCTCCTAAGACTGATGGTGGTCATATAAAGAACTCTCAGTGATACTTATATACTATTTTATATAACAAGGTCAAAAACTTAGGGGTAGAAGAGAACTCGACTCTCCCCACTCTAACCCTACCTTCTACTCAGCTTATCAATATGGTCTTCCTAGAGCATAGCTACAATGTTACTCTCTCATACATAAATTGAAGTGGTTCCCTATTGCCTCCAGAAATGAATCTAAAATCCTTTCTTTAAAAGCTTTGGGGAAAGGCCTCATTGCCTAACTCCAATATATTACTATAGCCAGATAGTTAAGTTTCCCTGCCATAAGTCTCTCCCCACTCCAGTCTATTCTCTTCTCAACTTCCAATTCATCCTAAAACATAGATTTAAACCTATATCCTCCCTTCCATCCCCATTCAATAAATCTAGTGGTTTCCTCAAAGAAATATAAAATCATCTGGTGTTGAAATCCCATCATAACTTGGCTTCCTTTGACTTTTCCAGTCTTCTTAACCTTACCCCATGCACTCTAGGGACTCTGGCCTCCTTGATGATTCTTATATGTGATATTCTATGTTCTACCTCCTGGTTTTTTCACTGGCACTCACCCTCATCTCTGCCTCTTGGCTTCCTTCAACTCTCAGCTTAAGTCCCACTTTTTCAAGAATCCTTTCTTGGAGCTCCCTAACATTACAGTGCCTTCCCTTTCTGAGCATGTCTACAATTTATGCTATGGATAGGTTGTTTTCTATGAAGAGTTGTTTATAGGCTGTCTCCCTTTTGGGGTTGTGAGCTCCTAAAGGGCAGGGAATGTTCTTTCCCTTTCTTATAAGCCCAGGTTTTTTGTTTGTCACACAACAGTGCCTGGCACATAGTGGGTGATGATGGAATGCTTGCCGATTTAACTTGAACTGGGTTGGGGTGGGGTGTCCTGATGACAGAATGGATCAGAGATCAGGTAGCACAATACAGGTGTAGTCCAACTCCCTCAGGTTACATTTGAGTTAACTGAGACTTGTCAGGAATCCCACGCTAGACTCCGAACATGGGATCGGAGCGCCGGTCCTGCAGCCCAAGTCTGCAAGGCCTCTTTACAACCATGCACTCATGTGGCCCTCACAACAACCCTGTGAGGTAGGTGCTACAATTCCGAATCTGCACCTAACAGGTGAGGAAACTGAGGCTTGCTCGGCCTTGCCAGTTCCAGGGCCCTCACCCAGGTCTTCCTCCGGGGCCAGCCAACGAACCTGTCACAGAACAGGCAGGGGGTCTGCTGTTTGTCTCGGGGCGGCTCCGCCTCCTCCTCTTCCTCCTCATCCTCCCAGGCCACCTCGTCTCCGCTGTCCGACAAGCCGGGCACCTCCTCCTCCTCCTCCTCAGCCTCCTGCAGCCGGGGCCTGACGCCTGACAGAAGCATACACAACACAAGGTCAGAGGCCTCAGACTCAGGACCCGCCGGCCGCGCGGGGCAGGCCGAGGCCCGTAGCAGGCCCCAGTTGCTAAAGGGAAGGGGATACCCACCGGTGACGCCCGTTGCTAGGGAGCACATGGCGCGCCCACACGCGTGAAGGGAGCAATCGGCTAGAAGGAAACCTGCGGGGATGGAGGCGGCAAGAGTGGGTCCGCTAGGGCAAGGGATTCGGGCCGGGTGGCACGCACTCACTCACGCACGCATGCGGGCACGCACGCGGCCCGGAGTGAGGGGCTCTGGGGCAAAAGCAAAGCCTAGCCGGAAAGTGGGAGGTGTTGTGCGCGTGCGCGAAAGCTGGTTCTCCCTCTTCCGGCTCCGCAAGCGGGCGGAGGGGGTCACGTGGGCGCACCTCCATCCTCCCGCTCGCCCTCCCACCCGACGCTCCACCTTGCCTTTGCAAAGGGGGCGTGGCCAGGGCTCTCCTATTTTTTTTAGGAGATTGTAGCCCGTACTCCCCGCCCCAGTGGTGCAATAACCAGAACTCTGGTTTAGCATCCAGAATCCTGGGGTTCAAGTCCCTCCTCTGAAGTTAATTCTGTGACCTTGGGCAAGTGACTCACCCTCCCTGGGCATGAATTTCTTTCTGCACAAAAGGAGGAGGTGGAGACTAAATATGATAGAATCTGAGATTCTATCTGCAGCTCCCCTCGACTGTTTGGGGACAGAGAAACAAAGTGAGGTATCCTGCTGCTTCCCACCCACACCCTTCTGATCCTGCACTGGCTGGAGAGCCCTCTGATGGAGGAGGAGGGGGAGGGGGAGGGGAGTGTAGTGGAGGCGGGAGGGAGGGAGAGAAAAGGAGGATCTGCAATGGCCCAGGGCACAGAGAATGTCATCTAAAAGAAAAAAAGAAAAAGCCCTACCCACATGCACTGCAGAAGGTCTATGCAGATGCCGCATTTTCTGACTCTATATCATAGAGACAAGCCATGCTATTTTCGAAACTGGAACGTTACTCTCTTCTTAGAGATTTGCAGTGTAGATGAAAAAAAAAAGTCCTTGTTTTGAGTTTAAATCTAAGTTTTATCTCGTATTTTTTCTATGACTTTGGCTAAGTCACAGTCAGTGAGGGGATCAGCTCCCTCATATATAAAACGAAGGAATTAGATTAAATGATGGTATACAAGGTCTCTTCCAGCTTTAAAAATCCAGATCACACTGATATCCCTTTCCTTAGAATTCTTATATAACCGCTCTAAATCATTCAACTGAATACTTATTCTTAGCTACAAGGCAGTCGTATCAGGGCATTTGAATCATCTTTAGTCACCAATTTTTAAGAGTCCTATTAATGTTAACCATTAATTGTCATAATAATATTGATGGAATATTAATTTTCATAATAATATTAATGGGGTGTTAATTTTAATGATCTTAATAGAATGATAATTTTGTGGTGATATTAATATTTTCATAATAATAATGGAATATTACTTTTCAAAATATGGAACATGAGAAGCATGGACTAGAAGGCTGCCTTCAGAGTCAAAAAGACTTAAAGCTTCACCTCTGTCCCCTACTAGCTATGTAACTTTAGGTAAGTTAATTGACCTTTCAAATCCTCCAGGTAACTAGCCTAAGAATTGTAGAGTTGGTACTATTCTGCCATAGTACAGGGAATTCTCTATTGGGATGAAATCAGAGGGTCTAATATGGGGGGGTGGGGGGAGTGGAATGTGGAAAAAGAATTCTCCTTTATAAGGTTTGAGGATAGGGACATTTGGATTCTCTGATTCCAACTCTAGAAACTGTTTCAGCTGAAAGTAACTGATTTTCACTGGATGAGTATTACTTGCTTTTCTAAAGTTAATGAGGACACTAGAGTTAGGGGGTTACTGCTGACTACTCACTCAGTCAGCAATCATTTGTTAACCACACTGTCCCAAGAACTGAAATGAAATCCTGTTTCCCACTCCTCACCCCTTCCATTTAGGTAGAATGATTGTTAAACTTCAGGAAATCAGGAACAATGCTTTACATTTCTTCATATACTTCTTTGCTTCCCAATCAGGTACATTTTGTTGTTCAGTTATTTCACTTATGTCCAACTCTTTGTAAAAATTCCATTTGGGGTTTTCTTAGCAAAGCCATTTCCTCATCCAGCTCATTTTATAGATGATGAAACTGAGGCAAACTCGGTTAATTGTCTAAGGTTACATGACTTGTACATACTAGTCACTTTAATATTAGTTGAATTTATTCATTCAACCAATAACTATATAACAATTATAGTATTAAAAAACTTGGTACCAGGCACTAGATAATAATACAAAATTTAGATGATATCCATTGGTGGCCCTTTCATACTGAAAGGGAATCTCAATGGAAGGTGGGCTGCCCCAAAAGTGAATGTACTCTTAATCTGCAAAAAATAGCAGTTTATTACCTAGAGGTCCCACTTCTAACACATACTGGTTGTGTGAAATGGGTGAAGCTCTTCATCTCTGAATGTCCCCCAAGCCTGTAAATTGAAAAATAGTTAGTGATCTCCACCAGATCCCCTGGAGAATGAAATGACCAACCACTCTGGTGTCCTTGCCAAGAAAACCTCATGGATAGCTATGGTCCATGGGGTCATGGAGAGTAGGACACAACTGAACAAGCAGCAGGATTTTCCTTTCCAGGAGTTTGATATGCCAACAAAATCACAGGTACAGACAAAATAAAAATCTATCTGTCTTGTTGCTTAGGCTAAATATGGAATACTGTCTCCAGTAGTAGGTACCACATTTTAGGTGGTACCTTGATAAATTAGAGCATCTAAAAAAAAGACAACCTAGATTGTGTAGGGGCTTGAAATTGTACTGAAAAATTGGAAGTGGTCAGCCTAGAATAAAGAACAAGTTAGGGAAATGATAGCTCTCTTTAAATATTTGAAAGGTTGACTATCTTGTGAAATAGAGATCTTAAGGGAAGCATTGGAAAAAGTAGGAATTAGTTTGCAGTAGTCTTCACTCTTTTCCCAGCTCTTCTTCCAAAATTCTCCACCAGGTCCCAGCTCTCTTCTCATCCTAGAAGATCCCCCTGCCCCTGTGTCCCTTTTCTTCCATTGCAGAGTTCTTTCTAGAACCTCCAAAATTCTCCACCAGGTCCCAGCTCTTTTCTCACCCTGGAAGATCCCTCTGCCCCTATGTCCCTTTTCTCCTATTGTAGAGTTCCTCCTAGAAACTCCAATTTGAGGAAATGTTTTATCCAGCAATCCTTACTCCTCTCCTAGTCCTGCTTCATTTTTGGCTTGACCATCATGGCCTTGTCAGCTCCCTTCTGTGTTGCCTCCTCCCATTAGAATGAGAGCGACATGAGAGCAGGAGCTATCTTTTTGCCCAGATTCATATTCATATTCCTAGTGCTTAGCATAATGCCTGGCACATTTAATAAATGCTTGTTGACTTAGTTTGAGATAGGATGGCCATTGGTGTTCAAGCAAAGGCTGGATGTTATAGATGGGAATCATAACTGGTTAAAGAGTTGGGCATGATCACCTGAGGCCTCTTCCCTTCTAAATTCAGAGAACTGCAGGCTCCCTAAATATCTCCTGGTTCAATTATCTGGACCCAGTCATGTGAACAATGAAAGACCTGAACTTCAGTTGTCAATAATGTGAATGTGATGGTAACCCACTAACCACTAAAAGGAGTTCCATGTAAATTATGGTAGATAGTTTATTAATTTTTTAATCATTAAAAATAAATTAAACAATTAATAAATTAACAATTTATTAAGCACCTATTATGGGCCAGGTATTGTGCAAGACCTCTTGTGCTAGTATAATAGAAAGCCCCCAATAGTAACTTGTATGTTCTTCTAGCACTGGTACCTAGAACCAAAGAATTGCCTTTCTCAGGGAGGCTTAACATGGAGGGTCTGAACTTACTTTGTAACTTTCTTATTGCATTCCAATATAATTGTTTTTTTTTTAATTACTCTATATTTAATGAATTTAAAAATATTATTCTGTATGGAAATCGGTTTTGAGTGATAATATATGTATAATCCAGTGGAACTGCTTATTAATTCTAGGATGGGGGAGGAAATAGGGGAGGGAGACAACAAGAATCATGTAACCATGAAAAAAAATTAAAAATAAAAGGAAAGGAAAGGGAAAAATAAAATAGTAGGTGAGCACTTAAGGCAGGAAGAGCAATAAAATAAAATATTATTCTAAGAAGGGATCTGTAGGTTTCACTAAGACTTTTTTTTAAATTTTATAATATTTTATTTGATCATTTCCAAGCATTATTCATTAAAGACAAAGATCATTTTCTTTTCCTCCCTCCCACCCCCCGTAGCCGACGCGTGATTCCACTGGGTATCACATGTGTTCTTGATTCGAACCCATTGCCATGTTGTTAATATTTGCATTAGAGTGTTCGTTTAGAGTCTCTTCTCTGTCATGTCCCCTCAACCGCTGTAGTCAGGTAGTTGCTATTCCTCGGCGTTTCTACTCCCACAGTTTGTCCTCTGCTTATGAATAGTGTTTTTCTCCTAGATCCCTGCAGATTGTTCAGGGACATTACACCGCCACTAATGGAGAAGTCCATTACGTTCGATTATACCACAGTGTATTAGTCTCTGTGTACAATGTTCTCCTGGTTCTGCTCCTCTCCCTCTGCATCAATCCTGGAGGTTGTTCCAGTTCCCATGGAACTCCTCCACTTTATTATCCCTTTTAGCACAATAGTATTCCATCACCAACATATACCACAATTTGTTCAGCCATTCCCCAATTGAAGGGCATCCCCTCATTTTCCAATTTTTGGCCACCACAAAGAGCACAGCTATGAATATTCTTGTACAAGTCTTTTTCTCCATTATCTCTTTGGGGTACAGACCCAGCTTCACTAAGACTTCTAAAAGGGTCCAAGACAAAAAATAATTAAGAACCTGTGGCCTAATTAGGTGTAAGGTTGGGTTTTTTGTTTGTTTGTTTTTGCTTTTCTGCTTAATTCAAGAACCACAAAATCACTAGAGAAATTATCTTTTTATTAAACATGATAAAGAATTATCGAAGGCACAGGAATCATGTAAACAATCATGTACATACAATATGGAATATCCTCTGTAATCTGTACCAATTTGGTCCCTGTAACCAGGCAACCTTCTTTAAGAAAAAAAAAGCTAAAAAACTTATCTTTTTTATCAATGTTGTAATTGGTGGAGTACTTTGCTTATGAGAAGTAAGTCTTAGAATGCATTAGAAAAGGGGATCAGAGGGCAGCTGGGTGGCTCAGTAGATTTTGAGCTAGGTCAAGAAACAGGGAGATCCTGAGTTCAACTCTGACTTTGGGCACTTCCTAGCTGTGTGATCCTCAGCAAGTCACTTAACCCCTATTGCCCCTACCAGTCTTCTGCCTTGGAACCAATGCTAAGTATTGATTCCATGTCAGAAGATAGGGGTTTAAAAAGTAAGTAAATAAAAATGGACCAGAGCTAATAAATAAGAGAACTATTTTGAATTCTAATGGAAGGAAGAGAAGACTATTCGTTTTGATTAGATTACAGATTCTCAACTGCAGGCCCCTAAAGGACCACAGAGTCACTGCAAGGGATAAAGAAATCAATACATAAAACTATAAAGAAGTAAACCTATCTTCCATAAATTAAATGTTTCCCACACATATAAACTGCTATTAGAAAAAGAAAATAACTACAGAGATGCTGAATAAAAAATGTAAAATTATTTAACAGTGTTCTGAATTCATTGTGGAAAAATCTAAATTAGATAGTTATTGGATTTTTTATATATAAAATATATTAAATGCTTTAATATATTATATATATTAGATACTTCCTTAATAGCTGATACCACAAGTATAGCATGTGGGTCAGATCCATGGAATATGACAACTTAAAAAGTTGGAATAACTGAAATAGATAAACTTTTTGGGGGGGATAAATAATATAGCAAATATGCATTTATATACACATAAACTGATACGAAAGTTTTGCAAAGAGCTTTTCACTAGATCCTTAAAACAACCCTGTTAGGTAAGTGCCATTATTTATAACAATCATTTTCCAGATAAGGAATCTAAACCTGAAGGAGATTTAAGTGATTTGTTCAGGAGGACATAGCTGGTGTGTGGGGTAGGATTTAAACTCAAGTTTTCTGGACTCTAAATTCAGTGTTCTATAAACTATTTCACCAAGAAGCTTCAAAATATATTACATTACATTATATAATATGCCCTATTTTATGAATATTATATTTAAATGGTGAGTAAACTAAACAGCCCTGTATTTCCACTGTCTTGATAATGTAAACATGGTTATGATAGGAGGATCAAAGGCATTTGGGGAGGGAGAAAAGGCATTTTTTCCCCCAATGTGATCAGGGCTGAGTAGAGTCTTCTGCTTTTCCAAGATTATGAATAGCTTGGTTGTCCAGCAACTCCATCTTCTTGTCACTTGGGGTCACCAGGTTATTAATCATTGCTCTGACAACGGTTATAACAGGTACAGAATGATCTTTGGCCCAAGAGGTTGGTAGTGAACCAAGGAATTTTCTGGTCAACCACTCAGCTGGGCGGAATTCTTTTCTGTCACACAATAAAACTCTAAAAACATACAAAGAGAAAAACAAAGATGATATAACATGATAAGCTATAATCAAAGAGAATTTGGACACAAGATTTTATTTGGTGCTTAATGAAAAGAAAATTAGGAATTCAGTTTATCATGCCCAACAAGTATTTCATAACTACTTTGAAAGCACTTTTAAGCCTTTTTTTTCCTCAAGAGCAAAGGAAGAAACTTTGACAAGACAAACCACTAACATCCCACCCAATGGGAGAGAGGAAGGAGTAAGTAGTTCCCCTTAAACTTTCTTTAAATCCAGGGTTTTTAATCTAGGAGATATTCATTTTTTTTTTAGAAAAAGTGATAACTATCTCAATTTAATTGATTTCCTTTATAATATTATAGATTTCATTTTACATCCTTAAAAACATTATTTTAAGCAGTCTTGAGATTTTAACAGGGTCCATCTCTCTCTCTCTCTCTCTTTCTCTCTCTCTTTCTCTCTCTCTCTCTCTCTCTCTTTCTCTCTCTCTTTCTCTCTCTCTCTCTCTCTCTTTTACACACACACACACACAATTAAAAACCATAGCTCTAGAGTGTTGAAGGAATGAATAGACTATCTTGGCCATCTTGGGTCATAGTCTTTTGTTGTCCATTTCTGGACCAGACAGATAGACCAGAATAAAAGTCAGGGGATTGCCTAGAGGGATGAACCATATAAAACACCATCTTGTAAGTCAAGTAGAAGGTCCAAGCCCAAAGATCCCCAAACTCTCCAAATGACCCTTGACTATCCCTGGCTTTTTCTAGGACTTGAATATGCTCCTTAGCGTCTGTGCTTTTCCATGATATATTCCTAGCAAATATAACATCCTCAACATGTAAAATTAGCCTCTGCTTTGGATTGAAATTAAAATATCTGAGTTGGTCTCATCTTCTCCCAAAGATTAATTTAGACCTGAAGGAAAATATAGGGAGCACTTGTAATACTTACGCAGGTCTAAAAATGGTGTACCGGTCAAAGTTCAGCTCTTCAATTTTGGCTTCTACTTCACCCTAATAAAATAAATCATCAAGATTTAGTGAAATCCAGGTGAGTCCCTCTGATGAGTTCATGATGGAATGACTTCATCCTCTGCAGAGAACACAGTTCCCCAAAAGTCTAAGTTATCTCTAGGATTCATTTCCCTTAATATTTCAAGGATTCGTGATTACAGTAGTGTGGGCACACTATCTACCAATACAGATTGCAAATGATCTTGGTGAGTTGTTTCACTTGAAAAATTAACCCCAATTGATGATGAATTTTTGATGTGACTTACTGGGTGTTTTTTTTTTTTTTAGATGCTCAAAGGTCTCCAACTGTCTAGTTCTTATTGCTCCAACTGCCTTGGAACCAATACTCAGGATCAATTTTAAGACAGAACATAAGGGTTTAAAAAAAAACAGAGAGAGAGAAAGTCAGCCCCTGCTCTCAAGGAGCTTACAATCTAGTGGCAGAGAGAATATACAAACAAATATATACAAAGTAAGCTAGAGAGAGAGGATAAATAGGAAAAAATTAAGACAAAAGTCTTAACCTTGACTCCTTCATGAACCACAACCTCCTCATCTATAAAATAAGGGTGGAAACCAAGATGATCTTTAAGGTCATGAAATTATAAACCTTCAGTTTTCTACATTAGGCACAATGGTTTATGAGATTCTTCAGGAATTTTTTGATCAAAATGCTCTAACAGAAAAGATGCTGCTTCAGGCACCACTGATTGTAGTGGCTTTCATTCTCATTCCATGAGAAAAAAAGCTCTATGAATGCTGAAATCTAAGAATAGTACCAAGAAAGTAATGATACAAAAATCTAAGAAAATAGGGAATTTATTTTATCTTAATGCATTTAGTTCTGCATGTTTTTTCTAAAGGAAATTATCCATTGAATTATTTCATGTCAATGATAAAAAACGTTTACTTCTTCAAATGCATATCATTTTATTATTTGGACTGCTTAGTTTTTATTTATTAATTAAATTGCTTAATTTTTATTTATTATTTGCTTAGTTTTCCTTTACTTGGCTTTGGATTTTCAGCAATTAAATTTTAAATTTTTTGTTGATAATAGAGCAGGTATCTATTAAAGAAATGATCCCATGCAGTTCTTCCAGGGTGTTGTTTGATCATTCAGTCCTGTCTGACTCTACCGGACTGTATTAGGTTTTCTTGGCAAAGATACTAAAGTATTTTGCCATTTTCTTCTCCACTGTCCTCCATTTTACAGATGAGAAGGTGACATACAAAGGGGTTAAGTGACTTGTCCAGGATCACACTAGTAACTATCTGAGGCTGGATTTGAACTCTGTTGTCATCCTAGTCCCATGGCTCTATCCACGGTACTACTTAGCTGTCCCCTCCTGAATATTATCAATTAGTAATATCTGGACCCAGTGGAAATCTCTGGTAATAATCCATTGGTCAGCAGGTCTTTTCACTGATCCTAACTGCATTTAGATTCAATAAATCAACTACATAAGTACAGGATGGGGAAGATAGGTCTTGGGGCAGTTCATCACAATATCGATTCTAAAATGAAAGGATATGGTTTAAAAAAAATTTTAAAGCATGCCTGCATTTGGCTAGAATAACCACTAAGATCCCATCTAATTCTAAAACAAGAAAGGACACTAACGATCACAGAGTCTAAATCCTCCATTTTATACACAAAGAAATAAATCCAGGACTTGAGAAGTTAAGAGTGTGTAGTCAATGACAGACTGTGTTTTTTGATAGGCAAGAAAAAAACACTAGAGGTCACTAGGGAGAGACATTTTCTAATGAAAGGTAACTACAATTTTTTCCCCCTCAAAACTAAAAGAGTTACTCTCCAGTAAAATACTTCTTCCTCAATATAAAAATTCAAAGTCATCATAATTCACATAGACTGGATGAATTCGTTAGTCATCATTTAGACCAGCTGAGTCTCTTAACAATTTGTAAAAACAAAAACATATACAAACCTTAACTTGCAAATACAAAAAACTGCTTGACTTGTCAGCTCCTTTAGATGAAAGTAAGTTGAAATGTTTGCAGCCTCCAGCTTTTGCCAACTCTGCAGACTTCAACACATAATCTCGGTCAACACGAACAAATCCATCCTGAGCGGGGGAATAAAAGATGGGAGGGTGATTTCCAAGCGGCTGTAAGCTAGAATCGTGTCACTTGGTTCATCTTAAAGATTAGTCTTTGTTTCTGGCTTGAACCCAAACTATATCCAAAAGCAGTGCTGAAATTCAAAGGAAGAAAGGATCCAAGAAAAAGACAGTAAGACAGAGAGCCAACTTGAGTAGAAAGGAGAGAAAGAACAGCTGTGAGGGGAAAAGCAAAGACAGATGAAGTTGAAAAACATAAGAGACCTAGGAAAAGCAACTGAAGGTTAGGAAAATTTCCATTTCTTCAGTCTTTATCATTTTTTTCCTTCTACCATCTTGTATTTTGTTGACTTGTTTCAGCTCACTCTGTGTGTTTATTATAATATTTTTCTAGTCTTTTCAAATCTTACACTGTAGTCCCCAAATTTTGGGATCTAGGGACCCAGAACTCTTGGCTGTCTCCCACAAATAACCCTTGGTCTCCTGACTCAAAACAACATTTAATGGTTGTTCCCCTTGCCTGGAAGATGCTCCTAGCTTCCTTCAGGACTCAGATAAAATTCCCCTTTCCTTTTCCAATCTTCTTTAAAGCCAATACCTTCCTATTTACCCTGAATATATCTTATTTGTAGAAAGTTACATGCTTTTCTTCCTCATTCAACTTTGAGCTCTATGAGGACAGAGATTGGCTGTGTGTGTGTGACAGACACATAGTAGGCATTTAATAAATGCTTAATAAAAGTGGAAATTTTTCTTGGCTCAAAGAGCCAAGATTATCTTCTGTAATAGTTCCACTGTGTGCTAGTAAGACCACATATATAGAATACTCTGTTCAGTTTTGGGCTCCATCTTTTAAAGAAGGAAATTAATAAACAGAAATTGACCAGAGGAAAGAAACTGAAATGATGAGGGATCTGTAAGCCACTGCCTATGGGGAACAGTTGAAAGATTTGGGGAGGTTTATCCCAGACAGAAGATTTAGGAAAGACAACTAGCTTCAATTATCTGGAAGCCTCTGGCATGACCCAGGGCAAAGTAACCAGAATACTATGATCTGAATACACACTGAAAGAACACTGTAGAAATTATCAGGGGGAAAAAAATTGAGTCTAAGAAAGCAAACTTGCCAAATAGAATTGAGGAAAGAAGATCAAAGAATCATAGATTTAGAGTGGGAAGGTTCCCTTAGGATCACCTAATCTAACCATTTAAGTCTTAAGTGGAAGTAAATAAAATAAACTACCAACCAATCTAATAAAACTTTATTACCAGAATCCCAAAGGATAATTTAAAAAAAAATTATCCAGAAAAGTAACTGGATATCCAATAAATAAGAGATAACTAAAAAGAAATCACTAATATCCATTTTCCTGTACCTTCTTAAGCTCTCCAAGCCCAGGTATTATGAAGGTTTTACATTTTTACAGTGAGGAGACATCAATTCTAATTTTTAAAAGATGGACAAGTTATTGCTACACTATTTTAAATCCAACCTCTTTTTTTTAAAACATAGATTAGATTTTTGTTGTCCAGTTTTTCAGTCATGTTTTTGTGATTCTTTTTGAGATTTTCTGTAGAGTGATTTACCATTTTCTTCTTCAGCTCATTTTACAGATGAGGAAACTGAGACAGAGTTAAGTGACTTGCATAGATTCACACAGTTAGTTAAGTTTCTGAGATCACATTTGAACTCAGGAAAATGAGTCTTCTTACTCCAGATCTGGCATTCTATCCACTGTGCCAGCCAGACAACCATAGATAAGATACTTATGACCAAAAAATTAAGTTTAGGTGTGTGTGTGTAGCCTTTGGAGTTGCAGGGCCTGTGTTCAAATCTCAGGCTTTGCCACTTATTGCCTATGGCTTTGGGAAGGTCATTTAAAAGCTCTTTGGGTCTCATTCTCTTTATCTATAAAATGAATGGGTTGGAGCAGATTAACTCGATTACAAATATTTATTCAGTGTTTACATATATCAAGAAGAACCTGGAAGACTAAATATTGGTCTTCCTACTTAGGATCTATTTAAGTCCATTCTCTAATCTATGCCAGCTGTGTGACTCTGTGCATCTAGGAAACTCTCTAAGTTTCAGAGAAGGTATTGACTAGCCTTGTAGGAAAGGATTTTTTTGACCCAGGAGTTCCTGACATAGCTCTCAAAACCCCTTTACACTTTTAAAAATCTTTGAGGACCCCAAAGAAATTTTGTTTATGTGGTTTACATCCACTATATTTACCTTACATTAGAAATATTATATTAAAGTATTCATTTAAAAATAAAATATTAATATAAAATAAATTAAATGTTAATTTAAAAATAATAAATGGCAAATAAATAGTAATTCATTTGTACTAATAAATCCATTACATATAAACAAATATTTTTGTATACAAAGTAACTATTTTTCAAAATGAAAAAATTTAGTGATAAATGTGGCATAGATTTCTACAAATTTTTTAAACATCTAGTTTACTAGAAGATAAGATTCTCATAACTGCTTCTGCATTCAATCTATGGTGATATGTTCTTTTGTTTGAACAAAAGAAATTCAGCCACATACAAATAAATATATTGTTGGAAAAGGGAAGTTTAGTTTTTAGGCAAATAATGTTTGCCTAATATCAATATAATATAATCAATATATAGAATATAATTATGAAACTGTTATATATTTATATTAGCTTATATAAATATATGTATGTAGGAATACATAACCTTATTTTTATTTGTATAGAAATATAGAAATATAATTTATTTTTCTATAGAAATATGACTTATGTTTCTATACCAACATATAAATGTAATTTATATATTTATATAATTTATGTAAAATATAATAATATTATTATAAAAACAATTTTGATCTTGTGGACCCTCTAAAATGGTCTCAGGGAACTCAGAAGTCAGTGGATCACACTTTGAGAACCACTGCCCTACACCAATAAAATCATAAAGTGCAGTCCAAAAAAAAGGAACTGGGGCTAAAGACAAAGAATGATACAGGTGACCTCTAAAGTCCTTTCTAACACCAAATTTTATTTATTAGGATCTATTTCAATCCTCTAAATTTAAAGATAAAGCGACTGAGACCCAGATTTGGGAATAGGACTTGCCTAAAATAATAGGCTCCCCTTCCCAAGTTTATAAATCTATTAAATGAGAGCCAGGACTGGAATTCAGATCTCCTGAGCAAAAACCTGCCGCCCAGGCAGCCCACATCAGGGACATAGGTTCCCCAGGCAGGCTGACTCACAGAGCCTAAAGTTATAAGCTTAGGTGGTTGAAAGGATTTCTTCAAATTTAAAAGTTTTTTCCCCATTGGTTTTTTTTCTCAGTAATACAAAGATTCATTTTGTTTCTGCTTTTCTTGCTTACCCATTCTCCATCCCATTAGCAGAAGGCTGATTTTCAGAAGCGGGCCCTGTAGGCCCCAAACTGCCAAAGTAGGTGGGTGAAATATTAATTCCTACATTTTTTTTAGGGGCACTATTTGGAAGGATTATTGTCGGTGTCTGTGGTAAGACTCCCTGTCTTTTATCTGCTTCTCAAAAAGGGAAAAGCTCAGCCAATGAAAAGCTCCCAAACCGACGCTGTCTCTGTTAATCCAAGGCCAGGAAAGGGACACTTTGATTAAACGGAGACCCTAATTTATTTAGCTTTAGTTCTGGATCAGCCTCTTGTTAATAGAGTGCTGTCGTCTCCGATTGTTGGAGGAAAATTAAAGTGACATAAATACCATGGGATTCTTTCAATCTGGTTAGTCCGATACCTCACATCAATGCTACCCCAGCCATCAGACGCTGGCGTCCTTCCTTTCACGGGCCTCGCCAACAACTGACAACCATTCCTTGGAGGACGAGCACCCACGCTGCCACTTGGAGCCCCACACTTAACCCATCATCCCCACTCAATGGGGCCTGTTTGACAAGGTGCCCATACCTTTCTCCATCGCTGGTTCCAAGAACAAAGCTAAATATTGTTTTATTAGCAATCAATGGCCTGATAATCCACAACAATTCTAACAAATCCACTGAGCTCCCAAGCAGATTAGAAACACCATTGGGTTTCCCTCTCCCCCTTCTATGCCCACTCTATTTTTGAATTTCATTTCCCTCACCCTGATGCATTGCCTTTTAGCTGGAGAACGAATCTCCAAGCCAAATAGGTCGAGGATTCTTTAATGTGGCCAACTCACACTTAAATGTGAGCCCTGAGACTCACAGGTGCCTTTGTTTGGAAGCTTTGAGCTAACTTTGGAGGGCATAAGATTCTATTTATTCCAAGAAAGGGATCTAACTTGAAAGGATCTTATTAAACATCTAACTCCCTCCCCACAGCCATCATACACATGCAATGCAAAAGACAAAAAACTACAAATGTTAATAGATGCTTCAGTAAAAATAAAGGCCTTAAACTCTTTTTTTGTTTGCTCATTTTTTTTTAACTAAAGAATACAAACTATTCAATACAAGAGAAAAGAGTTTCTAGGCTGTAGAAAATGAAGCAGGGGCACATTTTGCAAAGGATTTAACATAACCCAAGGTCCAGTCACAATCCCTCTTTTCTTCCTCAAATGAAAACCCACTTAGAGAAAAAAATCTAGTAAAGGCTCTCTAAAACTAGGATTTTAGAGTTGGAAGGCATTCTAGAGATCTTATAAGCTACAGACGAGGAAAGCAAGGTTGAATGTTGGATTCCTTAGTCACACAGCTGAGATTCAAACCTGTATCTTCTGACTCCCAATCTAGGGCTTGTTCCACTCTTCAATACTACCTCCCTCAATAAATTTTCTACTTCTTCTTAATAGAGTTTAGAAGAGGCATCATCTTCATCAACAGAAAGGAAGGAAATAAGCATTTATTAAGTGTGTCACAACTCAGTGACTCTCCAATCCATTCTCCACAAAGCTTCTAAATGTTTAATAAAAAATTACAGGACTGAATATGTTCTCTCCAGACTCCATATCACTTTGTGTTTTTTCCCCCAATTTAACACACATTTACTAAGTACCTACTGTGTGCAAAATCACTGAATGGCTGGATACTAGGGACATGAAGACACAAAACAAGATGGCGCTCCCTTCTCATTTGTTGCCTCATTGAAATTTACATTCTACTTGGTCCTGGTAAACTTATTCTCAGAGAAGTAATTGAAAAGTAATGAGAGGATGGTGAAAATTTGGGGAAAATTTCACAGAAGAAATGTCACCTTAAGGGAATTTGGATTCCTAAAGGTAGAGTTGGGAAGGGAGTTTATTCTAGCCATGAACATATTTGCACAAAGGTCATCAGTCAATCAACTAACATTAATAAAGGCTTGCTATGTGCCAGGCACTGTGTTAAGCATTGGACAAAGAAAAAAATGCAAAAGACAGACCTTGTTTTCAAGCAGATCACAATCTAATAAAAATTAACATAAAACATGAAAGGGGCATAATGATTCCTTATCACTTTTCTATAACCAAATACAAACTCCTCTATTTGGGATTTAATCTTAATCTGGTTCTAACCTACCCCTCTGGGTTTATGCTACCATTCAATCTAATCAATTTGACCCATTTGCTGTTCCTCTCACATCTGCTTTCTCTGTGATTTTGCATAAGTGGGCTATCATACCTCGAATAACTTCCTCTAACCTCCAAATTTCAAAATCCCTAATTTTCTTCAAATCTTTGCACAAATGCCCATTAAAGTAAAAAAAAAAAAGGCATCATACACCCTACTAAAAATTATAAGTTCCATGAGGACAAGGGCTTTGTCATATTCAAACATTTTTTGCCCCTGCATACAATAAGCACTTAATATTTATTAAATGATATTTATAAATATCATTTGTTCTTTATTCAGGGTTATTTTATCTTCTCAATTACAAGTAGTAATAATTTCCAACATCCTTTTCTGAAAATATAAGACCCAAATTGTCTTCCTTCTTCCCTCTTGGAGATGATAAACAATTTCATCTGCATTAGACACATATTAAATTATATCATTTATTAAATGATATTAATACGGGGGCAACTGGGTAGCTCAGTGGATTGAGAGCCAGGCCTAGAGACGGGAGTCCTAGGTTCAAATTTGGCCTCAGACACTTTCCAGCTGTGTGACCCTAGGCAAGTCACTTGACCTCCATTGCCTATCCCTTGGAATATTGATTCCAAGATGGAAAGTTAAAAAATGATATTAATACTAAAATCTATTATCAACTTAGTGCTTTATGGTTAAAAATGGATTTTTCCATATACACATACATATTTGTATAAGAAGCATTTGAGATGTTTTCTTTATTGATTGCTTGATTTATTTAAGCTCTGTACTTTTACATGGAATTTTCCACAGAACCACATGGGAACACACATATACATTTTTTCACATACACAATTTTCATAGGATCCAGAGCTGGAAGGGACATTTCATATCATCTTCCAAAGCCCTCATTTTACAGAGAGACTTAGGCTTAAAAAAATCAAAGTAATTTTCTCAATGTCATAAGTGATCTTATAAACTTTAGAAATAAGGCAGGCATTATCTCCATTTTCCAGATGAGGAAACTGAGATTCTAATAAGCAAAGGTTTTGCCCATGATCACATTACTAATCACTTGCAAATCTAACTTTCTAACTGGGTGATCCTGGGTAAGTCACTTAACCCCCACTGCCTAGCCCTTACCACTCTCCTACCTTGGAACCAATAAACATCATTGATTCTAAGACAGAAGGTAAGGGGTTAAAAAAAAAAGCCAAATCCAGGGCCCATTTAACTGCATATATCTTTTCTCTCTAAAAAGAAGTAATGTAACTCTCTCTTTCTCTTTTACCCTTATATTTAACTAAACATTTCCCTCTTCCATGTCATTTTTTTAAACCCTTACTTTGGTCTTGGTATCAGTTCTAAGATCAAAGAGCAACAAGTGCTAGGCAATCAGGGTAAAGCAACTTGCCCAGGATTACACAACTAAGACGTATCTGAAATCAGATTTGAACCTCCCAAATCCAAGCCTGGCACCATGTTGTATTTTTAAAGTAGGACAGCCAGAACAAATAATGTCTGGATAGGCCAAAAAAACCCAAACCAATCTTATTTCAATAAATAAAAGAACAGATCATATTCCAACCAATATCAAAACAAAATAATAATGTGTTGCTAGATGAAGAAAAAAATCCCTTTCTTCCCAGTGATGGACCACCTATTTCTTCCTATTTCTACAAAATCTGGATATGACAAAGTCTTCTGAACAGCGCTTTAGAGTTCCTGTAGTGAGATTTGTCTTCTTGCTTGAAAATTGATTTTTAAAAAAAAGTCTTGGATGTTAGTGAGCCACCATCCAAATTGGGCTGGCCCTATGTGGAACAGTAGAAAATTCCAAGTAAAAGTACAGAGCTTGGATAAAGCAATCAACAAAGAAGGCTTCTCAAATGCAGGCCACTTTCTAATGACTGGAGTTGGGTTTTCTTGGAGGATGCAACTCCAGAAACTAAAGGAACAACATGTAAGAGTTTGAAACAGGACATTATTTCTTTGATCATTGCCTGCTTTATTGGTCCTCGTAGGCTTAGAGATGTGAGAAATAACTTAGTCCAGGTTCCATTTTACAGACAAAGCCAGTGAGATTGGTGAGACGGACTAATCCAGTGTGATATAGGTAGAAAATGGCAGGAAATGTACCTTCTCAACTGCTTATTTCTCTCCCAGGATGAATCACTGCTTCCTTCTTTTCTTTGCAGGGCAGAATTTCAACCCTAAATTAATCAATGGTGTCTACTTGGGAAAGCAAAGGATTTCTAAGAGCATCTCAACCGTATGCACCAAGTGCCAATGCCCTGGGATTGTCCACTATCAGTGAAGAAAATAAATTGTGTGAATATACTTTATGTGGGTCTCTTTCCCCTATATTTGATATGCCTTAAGGGAAAGAACATTTTCTTACTCAATCTACAGAATGACATTTTGCCAAGGGAATAAATAAATAAATAGAATTCCAGGTAGGAATTAGGGGCTGTCAATTAAGGCCTGCAGATGAGGCAGGGACCTCCATGCAAATTTCTACTGCATTGTTGTAAATGGTCCCCTCGGATGGACAAGCAAGCAGTTCTCTGCTACAGCAGCTGAAATGTAAGAGGCTCTTTCTGAGTAAGAGCTGAGCTAGGGGATTAGTCATGAGAAGATGAAAAACTGGAGATCATGCTAAACAACTCTGAGTCATCCTCTGGGGCTGAATCATTAATGAAGGTTCAATTATCACTAGGGAAAAAGTCGTGTCTAGATGTTCTGACACTCTATTAATGACGTGTAAAGTCTGGCATGAAAAGAGACTGAAGGGGAGGGAGAAACAGAGTGGGAAGAGAGGCGGAGAGAACACATTTCTAAATAGAATTTTCACAGTGCAGAGGAGGGGGGAGGGAGGAGTTAACAATAAAACAACGTCCAGTTATAATTTGTTGGACCTAATTGCTTATACTGATAAGGGGAGAGTATCATTGTCAGGTCCTAGGTTATGGGTCAAGGAACATAGCAGGGAAGGAAGAAAAAAAGAAAGGAGGGAAGGAGGAAGGAAAGAAGGATGGAAGGAAGGAAGAAGGGAGGGAAGGAAGAATGGAGGGAAGGAGGAAGGCAGAGAAAGAAAGGAGAGTGATTATAACTATAGATATAAGTAAAATGTAAATATGAAAAATAAATATAGAAAGGGGAAACCAAAGATGACTGACTTACTAGAACTTTCCAGAGCACAACATGGATCAAGGGAACATAGAATTCTGAATGATAATTCTTTTTTAGGAGAAAGACACAAAGTCTTTCTCAGTGTCAAAAACAGTACTTGAGTGGGTAAAATGGAAGAAGAAAGGATGAGCTGAAAAGAGATCTTGGAGATTTTCCTCTAACATAAAGACCAAGAGGGCTGCTCCTTTCTTACCGCACCAGCTTTACTTCTGGTAGTCCCCAGGCAACAAAATCCAACATCATAGTCTTGGAAAGATGAGGCATATTCATCAAGCTTTTCAAAATCCACCACTTCTTGATGCTAAGTAGTAAGCACATAGACAAGAATTATTTCATAGTCTTAAAAAATTAAAGAATTAAATAAACATCTACATTTACAATCTCATTTTCTCCTCCTCAAAAAGCATTTTCTCTTTGAAAGGTTGAAAGTTAAATTTCAACATCCTTAGGTACATAAAGGAGAAATGGAAAATAAAATCATTAGTTAACATCAACACCAAATTAAAATTTCTCTGCTACTCCCTGAAGACTTAGGTATGACATCACAGATGGGCAGTGGAAGAAAGATGTCCATCCCTACAATGATGAAAACAGAAATGTTTTGCTTATTCATCTATCATTGCCTCCCCCAGAGCTTAGCTCAATGCTTGGTATGAAGTAGATGCTTCATAAATGTTTGCTGACTTGACCCTATTCTCCCCAATTAGATGGGTGACAATGTTACCCAGTACTAATGAAAACCACCAGGAGAATTATACTTCCATGGCTTTAATGGACATCTCCAGATCAATGTCTAGGGACTCAGACTTGGAGTCCAGAACAACATCTAACAAACAACCTCAAATAGGGAAGACTATCACTCTATACAGGCTTATCTATCTTTGTGTCTGCCCCAAAAGAATTTAAGCTCCTTGAGGGCAGGAAGTGGTTTTGAACCTCCAGCTCAGCTATATGCCCAACACATAGTAGATACCTAATAAATGCTTATTTTTCATCAAATTATATCTCTAGGGTCCAAGACCCTGCATTTTTCTAACTCTCTATGGTTTTCAAACCACTTTAACACATAGTTCTCATATCTGATCCCCATAACAATTCTGTAAAATTTATGAGGAAAATAAGATTACCTCCAGGAAACATGGACAAAAGGAGAGAAGGAAGGAAGGAAGGTTACACCTCAGTGCCTCCTACAGCACAACCAAGCCTTTTTGATTCCTATGTGTAAACTCTTAAATCTTGTCTTAAGGTGCTTTACACAGACAGGCAGAAATACATACACAAAATGAGATTCATAAAGAAGGCCCAGAATGAAACAGAAATAATCATAAAGACCAATCTTTGTCAAATTATGGAAGGCAACCTTGGGGCCAAGCTGGTGCTTTAGTTCTGAAATATACTAATTGTGAGAAGTACCTCTGGGGTCATTTCTTTTCTTTCTTTAGTTTTATCTTTATTTTATTTTAATAACAAATTTACACATAAGTTTTCCAAAGTTATATGACTCATGTTGCCTCCCTGCAATCTCCAGGTGTTGACCAGCAATTCAATCTAGATTGTACATGTATTATCATGCAAAATATGTCTATATTATTCATTTTTTTGGTAATTAAATAATCTTATAAAACCAAAACCTTTGGGGTCATTTCTGAGCCTTCTTGCAGTTCCGGCCACTATACAACACCCTATACATTACCACATTTTTATAAGCTTCCTCTTCAAACTCTATCTTCCTGCGCCCAATGAGGGTGATCTTAGAAAACAGGTTCCTTTTCAGGATTTCTCTGAGGAGTACTTGGCCAGTTTCTCCTGTGGCCCCCAGAATGAACACAGCTTTATTCTGCATCCTGAAGTCTTCCAGAAACTTCTGCAGGGTTCCTGTCTCCATTATGCTGCATACAAGAGACATAGCAAATTCAGAAGGCATATCAGAGGTTTTATTTTTTACTTAATTTAATTTATTTATTTTTATTTTATTTTTATCTGTTTTGACCTGGAAGAACTGAAGCTCAGAAAAAGAGTTGGATCACTTAGTCCAAGGATAAGAAATGGAAAAAGCATAGGCTTTTGGATCAGGGGCTGGAGAACTTAGGTTAAAATCTTGCTTCTGTAACCTTGGCCAGGTCCCCGGCCTTTGGTTAGCTTATCTGTAAAATGATGCAACTGAATCAGATGACCTTCTAAGTCTCTTCTATTTTAAGTCCACCATCCTAGGAAAGCAGAACCTAAATGAGGGCCTTAAATTGAAGCCTTCTGTCTCCAGCTTTCCTAGAGTATGGTAAAAGTCCTAGAGAGCCGATGCAATGCTCACACATAGTCATTTTTACACCTGTCCCGCCTGAGTATGGTAAAAGTCCTAGAGAGCCGATGCAATGCTCACGCACAGTCATTTTTACACCTGTCCCGCCTGACCTCGTCTAGGACGCTGGGTTGTGGCTCTAAGGTTTATTTTTGGTTATGGTTGGGGGAGGGGAGAGGGTTGCAGGGAGAATCAGAAGTGTTTTCTCATCTTTTAAATTTATCCATAAAGGAGGGAAGACGGGGTGGGGGTTGGGCTGGGGAAGGAAGGGCAAAGAAATCAATGAGTCACGGATTTTCAAGCTCGCCAGGGCTTCCGTGGGGTGCTTCCCTCTGTGTTATTTTTCTCCCAAAATGCAAACCGCCTGGAATCTCGAATAGCAGATACAAGGAGCCTGAACGTCCTACCTCCAGGGGGCACCTCAAAGGGGCTACTTCTCTCTTCCAATCTCCCTTCTAGAAACAGGCACCGCTCCAAATCGACAATAACAAGCTAAAGACTAGGTTGCTCGGAGGCTCCCCAGGGGGCGGGCGTGGCGGAGGCTAGAAAGGATCCCTGAGCGGGGAGGGACATGGGCTTTTTGGTCCAGCCCAGGGGGACAGCCCCCAGCTATAGCTGACAGAGAGGGGGTAGCTACCTGGAACTGGGCCACTCCTCCTCCGGGCGGTCCAGGTACAGGTAAGGCAAAAGCAGTGCCAAGGGAAGCAGCAGTAGCGCAGCTGCGCCCACCCCCAGTCCAGTGCCCTGAGGCATCCTCCCCCCCCCCCCCCCGCCCCCCACCGCCCCTTAGTCCTCTCCGAGACTTCACTCTACTAGCCCGCCCCGCAGGCTCACCCCACCTTGATACCGGGGCTTTGCAGGCCGCAGAACCTTCCGGGTAGACGAAGCAAGGCACCGCCTCCCGGGGCTGGCGCCCTCCCAGATGTGGGCGGGCTCTGCGGCATCTGGAGGAGAGATGCTCCTCACTGAGTTACAAAGTCACAGGGAAAGGGAGGATGCAGGTACTGCCCTGGTGGCGCCGCTTCCAGGGTCTAAACTGCGAGAATCCAGGCACCCCAACACTGACCCCACAAATCCAAGGCTACTCATCTTCAGGAAAGAGATGAATCTCCACTCTGGACAGTTTCCTGGAAAATCTCCAAGTTCACAGAAGCAAGGCAGAAATACTTCCATTACAACAAACCACTGAGCTTTGTTCACAGTATTTGCTCCTGCTATACCCATTTAGATATCAGAAAACCGAGGCTGGGGTAGGTGAAGTGACTTGTCCCCATCCTATAGCGAGACACAATTCTAGCTCAGTTCTGCCAAATTGTAAGTCCGGCTTACAGTTCAGCCTTGGGCTAGAGAATGATGACTTATAGAACTGGAAGGGCCCTCAGAGTTCATCCAGTTCAATGTTTTCCTCTTACAGATGAGGAAACTGAGGCCCTAGAAAAAATTAATCAGCTTGCTAAAGGCCACCTAACTGAAAGCTTCAGAAGAGGGGTTTGAGTCCCAAACCTTTGCCTCCAAAACCAGAGCACTGTGAATGGAAGAACAATGGTAACCCCCTTCAGCTGTGCCCACCTGGGCTTTGATGTTTCCATACTAAAGTTTAGGAACAAGGAGAGGAGCTTCAGAAAAGGAGGATAAAGCCAGAGAGGACCATCTTCATTTATAAAATAGAGAGGAGAGTACTTGCACTATCTGACTCAAAGGGTAACTGCCAGGAAATTATCTTGTCAGTTTTAAAGCATTTTAACTCAAAGTTTTATTGTTCTTGGAACTTTGGGTTCACAGTGTGCCTATCACTAAGCTAGGTAATAAAGGTACATAAAAGCAATAATATTTTTAAAAAGCAATAGAAGGTATGATTTCCAGACTAACAGTGGGAGGGAAATGGACAAATCATGTACAACAGTATGTAATTAAGTGCTAAATTCTGTTGGACAAATAGTAAGTGTTGAGGGAGTTCAGAGAAGGTGAAATTCAAGTGTGCATTAGTAAAGGCTGAAATTGGCTCAGGAGAGCCAGTTATTTTCAGAGTGAGCATAATATTCAGAATTCAAAGGGATTTTAGAACTTAGAGATTATCTAGACCAATATCTCCATTTTTAAAAGAAACCAATACTGGAAAGGCTTAGTGATTCGCCATCTAGATAGCTAGGTGACAATGCTGGATGGAGCACTGGATATCAGGAAGAACTGAGTTCAAATTCGAATTCAGACACTAGCAAGATGACCCTTGGACCAGTCATGTAACCTCATTTTCCTTAGTAAAATGGGGATAATGGTAACACCTCCCTCCCAGGATTGCTGTGAGGATAAAATGAGATATTTATAAAGTGCTTCACAACCTTTAAACTTTTATAAATATTAGCTGTTATTTTTATTAACATTGACTTGTCAGTACTGTTTCCATTAGTCAGTATAAATTTAAATCAACAAATTCCTTTATATTTAACATTTTTGTTTTCCATTCTCTACTCAGCATTTTTGTATTCTGCCCTTTTCATTTTGGCTTACCTAATCTTGCAAAATTTACCCAACAAAAACTAGAATCATTTATATTATTCCATTCATTCATTAAGCAGAGAAATATTGTGCACCTGCTTTGTCCTAGATCCAATGTTAGAATGCAGAAAGTGTAAAGATTAAAATTTAGGGATATGGGGAGAGACTGAGGCAGGTAGAAATTAGTTTCTCTCTGCAAGGAGTATTATATTTTTTAGAGATTTATTAAAGGTTAAAGATTAAAGAAAATACAGAATAAGAAAAAACACGTGCCTAGGCCAGAGGCCTAGGTAAGATAACCTCACATCAGGGAAGAAGTCCAAAAGAGCCCCCAAAACCTTTGCCACCAGGTTAAATACCTTCTTGATCTCAGCCCAGGTGAGATTACAAAGCATTCTGGGGAAGTGGAGCAAGGAATTGTGGGGATTTTAGTCCTGTATTCGAGTCTATTTTTTACAAAAGACAGAAAGATGAATAAGACATGGCCCTCTGCCCTTATTCAATAAGAAACCAAACAGTTCATTACTTTGTATAAACTAAGGGATAAAATCTAATAGGCAGATATTGACAAGAAAGTTCAAAAATGGCTTTTTATATTATACCCATGAAATCAATCAACCAGCAAATATTTATCTACAGTAATTACTATTATCTTTCCAGCAATGTGGTAGGCATCAAGGGGAATATGAAAGAAATATAATCAATGGTCCCAGACTGGAAAGAGTAGCAATCAAGTTAGGCTCTGAGAATAGAGCTGCTTTATTTTCTGTCCTTCCCTAGAAGCAAATATTGTTTTATATCTCTTGCCTGATGTATTTACTTTCAGGAAGGCGGTCAGAGGAGAGTATGTTTGCTTATGGGAATTTTCCAAAGTGCCAGGTGTCTGGTAATGGCTTAATATCAATTCCAGTGTGGCCAGATGTCTGTGTTCTGGTAAGAACCAAGTCTATGATGAGAAAGGTCTTTCAGAAACAACTCCAGCTACATATATGATCTGGAGTTTATTCTGAGACTTTACCTAATCAATTTCAAAGGCATGTTTAAGATCATGAAACTAATAATTACCCAGCTAACCTTACCTTCTTCTACCCATAGGTCTAGTCATGATGATATGGTCCCTCTCTACCTCCTAAACATGTCTTAATTTTTCCTAACTCCATTCTTTTATACATGCTATTCTCTCTGCCTAGAATACACAGCTGAATTTTTTTCTTACCACCCCTCACATTCTTAAAATATTTCAAGATTTATTTTAAGCCCCACCTCCATTTTGAAGCCTTTCTTGACTACTTTAGCTTTGACTAAAATCTTATTTCTCTAAAGTCCACACATTATTTTTGTAGGAATTAATATTTTATTACATTATAACCTTGCATTATTTCATTTTTCATGAATTAAAGTCTTTTCCCACAACAAGATGTAAACAGTTTAAAATCTTTGACAAAAACACTTTTCTTTCTTTTTCTTTTTTTTTAAATCTCTTCCTTTATGTTTTATAATTAATACTGTGTATTGGGTCCAAGGCAGAAGAGTGGTAAGGGCTAGTGTAAAGGGTGAATATTATGGTTGGGACTGAAAAAAGTCTAAATTGAAATGTTCTCCAATGGAAATCCCAAATAATAAAATACCCAAGTCAGCTGCCAAATTTTATGGTGTTTTAATTACAACAGGAGGAAGAAAATATTAGAGGGAGAGAGAGATGGAGAAGGAAAAAGGGAGAGATGGAAAGAGGGAAAGAAGGAAAGACGTTTTACTCAGAACCACTCTGGCTCAGGCTGAGCCAAAGTGGTTGTTAAGGCCTTGGAGAGCCAAGGCAGGGAAAGGCATCAGTCCTTATCACTCACATGACCAATCTGAACGAAAGCAGTCTGCGGGGCTCCTCCAACCTCAAGCTCCAGCCTCAAACTGAACTCTAGCACTCCTCACAGGAAGTCCTGAGAACTCCAGAGGCTGTTCTCTACCTTACTTCCTGCATCTCACATGTGCCAATGGTGGCTCAAGCTTGACTTAGGACCGCCCAGAGGTCTGTCCTTTTTTTGCACATGTCTGTTGAAGGCCATATTCTCAAATAATTAAATCTTGAGTTTGCTGCAGCCCTTCCTAATCTTGTTACACTGAGTAGGGTGGAGAATGTAGTTTCCAAGACCTGATTCTGTTATTCCAAGTACCTCTATTGTTAGTATCAGGAAAGAGCTAAATCTGATCTTCTAAAGAATGGTCTGAATAGGGTGGAGTAGTTTTAAAATTCACACTAGGCAACTGGGGTTAAGTGACTTTCCCAGGGCCACACAGCTAGGAAGTATATCAGGCCACATTTGAATCCAGGACTTCCCATCTCTAGCCCTGGCTCTTAATCTAGACACAAACACTTTTCAGTAATTTAAGTCAACTAGTATTTGTTAAGTACCTATCACGTGTGTTGATAGGACAGCTAGGTGGCCTAGTGGATAGAGTGTTGAACCTAAGGTCAAAAAGTCTCATTTTCCTGAGTTCAAACACTTTCTAGCTATGTGACCCTGGGCAAGCCACTTAACTTTGCCTCAGTTCCTTTTCTGTAAAATGAGCTTGAGAAGAAAATGGCAAACCACTCCAGTATCTTTGCCAAGAAAATACCAAATGGGGGCATGAAGAGTTGGACATGGCTGAAACAACTCAGTAAGAAGAAGAATGTACTGTTGTTAGCACTAGAAATATAAAGAAAAGCAAATGACAGCCTGTTCCCAGAAGCTCCCAGTCTAATGCAAGGGACAAACTATAAACAATTCTGTATAAACAAGCTATGTAAAGGATAAACTGGAGAGAATCCCAGGAAGGAATGGTACGAAAGATAAAGAGCATCAAGAAAGGTTTCATACAGAAAATGGGGCTTAAGTTGAGACTTGAAGGAATCCAGGGTAGCCAAGAGGCAAAGATGAGGAGAGTGAGAACCCCAGGGATGGAGGATGGCCACTGAAAAAAACTTGGAAGAATATCATGGGCAAGAAACATCAAGGGGGTTGGATCAGAGAGTGCTTCTAGTAAGATTTAAGAAGACTGGGAAGGTGAGAAAGAACCAGATGATAAAGGGCTGTTGACATTATAGGATTTTATATTTGATTCTCAGCATAATAGGGGGCCACTTAAGTCCACTCAGGAAGAGTATTATTGTTATCCCTGTGTCTTAGGAAGACAAAGCTGAGGATGGATTGAAGTGGGAAATAACTTGTGGCATGAAGACCAATGAACAGCTTACTGAAAACAATCCAGATGTGAGGGGACAAGGGTGCATTAGGGTTGTGGGCAGTATCTGAGGAAAGAAGGGGACTTCAAAGAGTAGAGGAAAAAAACAGATTCCTGAATTTGCGTTTTATTTATTGCTTTTAGACAGCATGCAAAAATTAAACCCATCTCTGCATCTTTCACCAACAAAATCTTGTAAATTCTTCACTCCCTCACAGCTATGAAACAGCAGAGGGCGCTCGAGCAGATGAAATGTCTTTTTTTCTTCTAATTTTGAGTCCAGAGAAAGTGGTGCTACCTATTTCTTTTATGGAAATCTTGGGAGTATCACAGCTTAGTTATATTTTTTTCCTGAACCTCAGAGCTGGTTATGTCCAATCTATATCTGAAGTATAAGCCCCTCTGAAACCTCCCCAAATAAGTGGTCACCCAGCCTCTGTTTGAGCATCTCCAATAACGGGGAATTCGCCACCTGATGTTAACCGTTTTACTTTTTTGGCATCTCTAATCCTGAAAGAGTTCTTTACTTCTGCTGAGCTGAAAATTGCCGCTAACTTCTATCCATTGATTCCAATTCTGCCCCCTAGAAATCATCAAAACAAGATGAATTCTTCAGTCCTTCAAATGTTTGAAGGCAAGTATCTCTCTCCCTTAAATCCATTTCATCAGGCTAAATATCCTGTCCTTCCAAAGATCTTCACCTGACGTGGTTTTGGGGACCCTGGCTACTTTGTTCTGGATATCACTAATACAAGGTAGCAATTGGGGGAGAGGAGGAAGAGAGGGATGAGTGGAAAACCCTTTCTAGGCAAAGAAGCAGGTCCCAAATGGGGCACTATGTTTGTGGAGACCAGCAGTGTCCAACTCAAATAGAAATGATCCAATTGCATTTTTAATCTGGTTCTAGCCTTACTCCAAAGCTTCACAACATGGAAGTTTGATAGCTCTGATCTTGACCGCTGAGAGACCGAGTTAAGTAAGAAGTCAGGGCTAAGATGATTTAAGGAGGTCATAGAAGGACAGAGAGGCAGGATACAAGAAGCGCCTACAAGCTGACTGTCTAATCCAATCCACCTCCCTAAAGTCTTGCTCCTTTATGGGGCTGCATATGTTTGCATAATTACCTGCCAGATATCCTGTTTCACTTCAAGATCCCATTATACCAATCACACAATGGTTTAAGACAAAGTCTTCCCAAAAACGGGGCACCAGAATTGACCATAATACTCCAAACATGGCCTGATTGAGGCAAAGTACCATGGGAATAACATCTGCCCAGTTCTAGACATATGTCTATGAATACAAGTTACATTTTGTCTCTTAATCAGCTTGTAGTTCACTAACAATTCCAGTCCCTTTACTGCCCATCCTCCAACTCCTAAATCCTAGAATCTTGAATTTAAAAGGGATCTCAGAAATCATCAAGTTCAACCCACCCTTGTGGAGGAATTTACTCGAAAACATTTCCATCCACCGAACTTTACTCAACTCAACAAGTGCTAAAACAAACAAACAAACTTGAAATGTGATGTAATGGACCGGGAGAGGGAGAGACTGAAGGAAGGAGTCCAGTTGGGAGGCTGTTATAAGAATTTTGGGGAGACATACATAAAATGTGGAGATCTACTCTTTCCCCAACTCTCAATTAGCACTATGTCCTATGCTATGATATGTTATCAGGTGAGAAAGGTTCTTTGATTAGGTTATAGAATCAATTAGACAAATCAATATTATCTCAATGTAAGGTTTAGTCCCTTTTATTAGATTCAGAAGGAGAAAAAGAACAACTGGCTAATTAAACAAGAGAACCACACCAGGGAGCTTTAATGAGCAGAAGTTCAATAATCCCAGTCCAGGCTTATCCAGTGATGAAAGATTTCAGTTCTGGAGCTGAAGATTTCCATTTGAGCTAAGCCTGTGGGAGGGTTCTGCTCTTGAAGGGAGGAGAGATTCATTTTCTCTTTCCCCCCCATCCTTCCTTTGACTGTATCATCAGGGAGAAAGGACCAGGAGGGGATGATGCATCCAATTGAGAAGAGAAGTGGCCACATGAAGGACATCAAAGACTCAAATGGGTATCTGGAGGTCAGCCATCCTACAGAGGAATCAAATTCATGGAATAGGAACCTCTTGCAAGGCAGAAAAGTCTAGTCTGTGCACTCTACAAAGGCATTGAAGCTCAGAGCCTACCTAAAGGGAATTTCAACAGAATTCTATGAAGGGAGGAAAATATTGTTTGTATGTTCCCTATAGGTGTGCCTCACTAACTTTAAATTTGTGCTTTGAGTTTGAATCCACTTTCTCCAGAGACCTTGTATCTGCTGGGGGAGAGTATACCCATATTTTAGAGGGGAATGTTTTAGTAAATGCCCTTTGTTAGGTGGCACAGTGCATAGAGTACAGGGCCTGGATTCAGGAGTACTCATCTTCCTGAGTTTAAATCCAGCCTTAAAATCTTACTAGCTGTGTGACCTTGGGCAAATCACTTCACCTTGCTTGCCTCCGTTTCTTCATCTGTAAAATGAGTGGGAGAAGGAAATGGAAAACTATCTGGGTGATCCTAGACAAGTCACTTCACCCTGTTTGCCTCAGTTTCTACATCTGTAAAATGATCTGAGGAAGGAAATGGAAAACTATCTGGGTGATCCTAGACAAGTCACTTCACCCTGTTTGCCTCAGTTTCTACATCTGTAAAATGAGTGGGAGAAGGAAATGGAAAACTATCTGGGTGATCCTAGACAAGTCACTTCACCCTGTTTGCCTCAGTTTCTACATCTGTAAAATGATCTGAGGAAGGAAATAGAAAACTATCTTGGTGATCCTAGACAAGTCACTTCATCCTGTTTGCCTCAGTTTCTTCATCTGTAAAATGATCTGAGGAAGGAAATGGAAAACTATCTGGGTGATCCTAGACAAGTCACTTACTCTGTTTGCCTCAGTTTCTTCATATGTAAAATGAGATGGAGAAGGAAATGGAAAACCACTCCAGTATCTTTGCCAAGAAAGCCCCAAATAGGGTAAAAAGGAATGAGACGTGACTGAAAAATGATTGAACAGCAGTCAGTGAGAAGCAATACTACGAGGACTTGTGAGTGATTGTATTAGAAATTCCCATCCCTTCAGGGCTACCCTGCACTCTGTTGACTTACCCAGCCAGTGTGAGTGGAAGTTAGTCAAGCAGATCAGAGAAGTCACCATATTTGATAGAGGCATGAATTAGAGCAATGGCAGTGGGAATAGAATGGGAGTTCTTCCTGGGGAAAGAGAGGCAAGATTGATAGGACTTAACTACTTGAATGTAGGGAGCAAGGAAGGTCATTGGATCATAGACTTCGAGCTGGAAGGGACCTTAGAGATCATTAAGTCCAATTATCTCTTTTTACAGATGATGAAAGGTTCAGGGAAGTCAAGAGATTTGCTCAAGGTCTTATGGCTAGTACGTGTGTGAAGCCAAATGCCAACCCAGATCCTTTTGACTACAAGCGGTATATTTTATGGCAACTAGATGACACAGTGGATAAAATGCCAGACCTGGAGTCAGGAAGGAGTTCAAATTCAGCCACAGACACTTACTTAGTGACCCTGGTCAAGCTACTTGAGCTTGTTTACCTCAGTTTCCTCCTCTGTAAAATGATCTGGAGAAAGAAATGACAAATCACTCCATATCATTGCCAGTAATAATATCCCAAATGGGCTCATGAAGAGTTGGGCATGACTGAAATAATAGAATAACACTATGTCCTAGCCACTAAACTATGTTGATTTGTAGAGTTTTATGTTTATCTAACTACTTTTAATGACTTTCTGTACATGTCCAAACACAGCAGATCTCATTCTGTGGATCAAACCATATTTGTTGTTGTCTTAAAAACCATAGAAGGTCAAATTTGTATGGATTAATTATTAATAACAAGGCATTCTGGAATAAATTGAGAGTGGATCAGAGGCTACTTATCATACCCAGTCTCAGAGTTAAGAAGAGCCAAGTTCAAGTCCTGCCTTTGATAAATCCTGGATATGTGATTTGGCCAGTCACTTACCTTTCAGTTCCCCATCCCCAAGTCAATTTTCTAAGACTATAATTGATAAAACAGTTGTCAATCAACATTGGTGGAGGGAGTTTCCTTACCACGAGTTCCCTAAACCAGTGAAATTACAAGATCTGAACCCCTATCTCCACTCTACCCTACCATGCAAATACTGCCAATTCTTCATGGCATCACAAAGTCATGATTAAAGAATTGTGGGTAATTATGAAAAAGAATTGCTAGAATATGATAAGCTTCTCCAAAGGTAAGTTTTCCCTGGAAAATAAATATTACTTTGTTTTCTAGAGCTATTGAAAATTTCTTACAGTTTCTTTCTGACTGATATAAAGTCTTGGAAGAGAAACCATTTATATTTTTAAGACCAGATCAGAGGTGTGAGAGCCAGTGGGGTCTTAGATGCCATTCACATTTGCAAATAAAAAACCCAGGGATGACTGGTGCATCATTTGAGCAAAATTAAAAACTATTATTTGTGAGAAGACTCCTAAAACCTTCATTTATATTTTATTTTTAAAGAAAGATGGAAGCTAACTAATTTATATTCATACCCATGGATTTCCTACATATATATATATATATATATATACATATCTTTATATAAATATATAAATAAAATCCATGGCTTCCCCGCACCTATATAAATATAAATATGTGCATATATTTATAAATATCTAATATATCACTATATAATAATTAAGTTTATTATTTATTAAATTAATTTAATTTAATATAAATAAAATAAGTATATAAATATAACCATAAATATAACCATAAATATAACCATAAATATAAATATAAATATAAATATAAATATAAATATAAATATAACATGAAGGTGTTGGACTAGATGTTGTCTAAGGTCCCTTCAAGCCCTTAAACCTACAAGCTAAGAGTTTGACCTGGAGGGAAGCTCTGGCTTTCATTTGACTCTGAATTTTGAGATTAAAACCACAAGAGGGCAGTAGAGAGCTGAACTTTAAATTGAGTACTATTTGGTGACTTTCACTAAATGGTAGTATTTAACGTTTAACCAATCAGGGTGGATGGTTAAAAATAATAACTTTAAATCAGATTAAAACATAAAAATAATAAAATTGATTTTGTTAATATGATTTCAGTAAAAACTAAACTCATAAAATAGTTTTACATAGAACAACTCTTACAACTCAAAAGATATTATTAAGCAAACATGAATAGACTAAGGATAACAATTTCTACTTCTATAATAGCTGAGAGAATATATTTAAGTAACTACATTAGGAAATTTGAAATTTTATTTTTATTTAATATTATTAATTAATTAAAGTTAAACTTATAAATTTTTATTTAGCTTGCTAGATAGAGTCTGTTTCCAGCCAATTAAAAAAATAATTTCAAACTTCAGCATCGCCTTTCTTTAATTTTTGAAGAATTCATTTATTCCTTCATAAACCCATCTAAAGTCAATTTTAAGGCAAAGAACAAGTCATTGATGAAATAGCTGATGATTACAAAAAGTAAGTTACAGCAGTAGATGGATAGTTACTCCTAGATTCAGCAGAAAGTAAGTAGTAAGTCAGTTTTTAAGTTTCTTGGGCTATTCTGACTCTTAAAATATTTATGTGGCCAAGACAGAGATGCAGACTGAGAGATAGTAGAGGTAGACATGCCATTTCATCAAAGCATAACCTCCAACAAGAGATCTTTCCTGATCATACCAGTTTTTAAAGTCCTCTATTCCCCGAGATTACTGTTTTTATTTTGCTTATATTTCTTAAAACAGAAGTAGCCAGCATTTTTAGCCTTTTAAGATTTGCAAAAGTGCTTTACATATGGTATTTCATTTGAGAGGTGCAGCTAGATGGCACTAGGGAATAGAGTGCCCAGCTTGCCTTCAGGAGGACCTGAGGTCAAATCTGGTCTCAGACACTAGCTATGGGACCCTGGGCAAGTCAATTAACCTTGTTGGTCTCAGTTTCCTCATCTGTAAAATGAGCTGGAGAAGGATAGGGCAAACTACTCCAGGATCTTTGCCAAGAAAACCACAAATGAGGTCATGAAGTCAAACCCCACTGAAAAATGACTAAACAACAAATCTCATCTGAGCTTCACAACAATCCTGTGAGTTAGGTGCTATTATTATACCCATTTTATAGATGGAGAAACTGAATCTGAGTAAGATTAAGTCAATTGCCAGTGTCACACAGTAAGAATATGAGACAAGATTCAAATTCAGGTCTTCCTAGCTCCAATTCTACTATTCTGTATCCATCTATGTACATATAATTTCTCTTCAGTTGAATGTCTTCTTCTTGAAATTTGGGAACTTTTTCATTTTTGTCTTTCTACCCTCAGTGCCTAGCACAATACCTGTCAATTAGTAGATAGTAAATAGTAGATAGATAGTAAATAGGTACCTACTGAGTTGAAATGAATTATCAAACTAGTAGTATATTAAATTTACTCTGAAGGGTATCACTAAGGTGCCACTTAATTCTGACCTATTCTTGAAAGAACACTAATGGCATGCTGACATGGCACTAGGAAAAGGAGCTAACCCACTGGGGACATGAATGGAAACCCAAAGAAGTCTCCATAGGTTGGAGGAGTGGACTGAAGTAAATGAGTTGAAATTTAATAGGAAAAGAAATAAAATTCTGCCTTTTGGTTAAAAAAAAAAAAGAATCAGGTTGTCAAGTTCTCAATAAGGGAAAAATGATCAGAAAGGTTGTTTGGAAAAAACATTGAAATACTGGAAAATGTCTACCGAAGAATGATCAGAATAATGATGGGACTCAAAACTATATCATATATGAAATTGGAATATTTAGTAAGAAGATTTGAAGAAGATGTGCCAGCATTCTTTAGATATATGAAGAGTTCTCTCGAAGAAGGGCGATTTTTGTGGTTGACTTAAAGGATGTTAGAAGGGCAATTACATGGGACTTATAGGTATCTCTGAGTTGTGAGGAATATGCATTAAAATTATATCGAACAATTATAGTTTATTTGTAGGAAAACTTGATTAAATGTTGTCTTCACAAGTAGTAATTTAAATAATTCAGCTCAATGCCTATTTAAGTAAAACGTAATTAAAAACAAAAGTTATGTATTAAGCACTTATTATGTGCCAGGCACTGTTTTAGGTACTGGGGAATACAAAGACGAGAATGTAACAATTCCTTCCCTTGAGTTTTTAGGGGAGAGATAACATGTGCACAGATTAGTATGCCTTTTGCAGTTGAGGAAACTGAGGCAGAAAGGGGTTAACTACTTGCCCAGAGTTACACATCTAGTAATTAACTGCGGTCAAATTTAAACTCAGATCTTCTTGGCTCTAGACCCAGTGCTCTATCCATTATGCCACTTAGTTGTCTCTAGTGGAGTTTGGTACTACTACATGTGTATATTGATAGAATGATATATTATTAAAGCTGTCTAAAGCCTTGATGGTGATCTAATCCAACCTCTTTATTTTATAGATGAGGAAATTGAGGTCCACAGAGAAAAAAATGAATTACTAAAAATCATTTTGGAATCATTTTTAATTGGACAAGTTCACAGTATTGAGTATTGAGATAGAAAGCTGGCCTCAGAATCATGAAGCCCAAGGTTCTGTTGTTGTTCAACCCTCATTTTTGAAGAGGACCAGTGGCATTGCTGGGCAACATCTTGACTAGCTTGTGAATTGGACTTTAGTGAGGCAGAATTGCACAATGTTAAAAGCCTCATTTTCTCTTCCAGGGTCACAGACGACCAGTGGCAAGATAAAAATCAGAACTGGTGATCGCCCAAGATGCAATGGATGACCCTGGCATTTTCCATGTCTGAACAAGTTCTAAGCACTCATAGACATATACAGGCTGTCTGGCCCAAGACAAGCTATTTTGCTTCTCAGTTTCATAAAGGACTAAGAGTATCAATTGCAGAGAAGGTGATAATCATACTTGGAACAGTAATTTTCTTTTTGAACTTATCAGATTCCTTCCACTGATGAAATAACAGGTTCAGTGTAGGGAAAATTGTCTCTAGCATGTTGTGAGGCACCAAGGTTATGAAATGAATAATGTACACAGCTTCTGCTCTCAGGGAGTTCACAATATAGTAGCTTAATGAGATACACAACATATAAACAATGGTCATACAAGGCAGAATATTATTAAGCCCATAGGAATGGTACAACATGGTGGTAAACAAGAGTTTTAAGGAAGGATAAATATAGTGAGAAAATGTCCCTAATTTTATTGATAGCATTTTCATTTTTCTAGTCTACAATGTTATAACTCCAGAGCAGTTTTTGACTCTTTCCTCTGCCTCACTCTCTGTATCCAATAAGTTGCCAAGTCTTATTATTTCTTCCTCTAAAAGATCTCTCAAATGGGACCCCTCCATCTCTCTTCACATATTACCATCTTAGTTCTGACCCTTATTTTATCTGGTATTCACTAATAAAAATATCCTTTTAACTGGCCTCTAGGTTTCTAGTCTCAAACTTCTTCAATCCATTCAGTGGATTACTGACAAAGTAATATTTCTAATATCCAGATAGAGTTCTACCACCAGATGCTATTTCTTATAATAGTTGTCAAAGGGTGGGACTTTGTATCAATCAATCAAAGATATAAAAGACACATCATTAATCACTATGGAAGGTCTGAAGGACGTGGATCATTAGATGGAAACAGATGACACCGTACAGAAAATGTTTGTCTATGGCTGAAAGAATTAGACACACCTCTGCACTAATACTCAACAAATCAATTGAAAAGTTCAGATTCTAGCAAAGCAGCAGTCAAGCTTTGGAAGCTTCTAGGCTCAGGAACACCTTTGTAACCATGAAAATATGGTTTGCCAAGACTGTGAACTGTAAAGGTTTTGGCCAAACTGTAAAGATAATTTTTAGTGTCTTGATTTATATTAAAAATAAGTGGTTGCCATGGGAAAATTCCCAAATATGAAAACACCCAAGTCAGCTGGGTTTTATAGAGATTTTAATTAATATAAATGAAGGCATTAAGGGGGGAGAGAGAGAGAGAGAAAGAGAGAGAGAGAGAGAGAGAGAGAGAGAGAGAGAGAGAGAGAGAGAGAGAGAGAGAAAGTAGAAAGGGCCTAGGTCAAATGGCCTAGGCCTGAGCCTTAAGGGAGAGAGAGTCAGTCTTTATCACTCATCACAAGATGGTCCCAAACAAGCTGCAGTCCTTCACTGAAATCCTCAACTCCTGAACTGAGTTCAGAGACTCTCCTTTGAACTCCTGAACCCTGAACTGAGTTCAGAGAGCTCCTTTTAAAGAGAATTTTCTCTTGTCACCTCCCCTAAAATTTCACATCTACCAATCATAGTAGACTCTTTTCCCCAGGACTGTCCATTCTTAGTTCTCATCACTCTTTAGTTCTCACCTTCTCTGGTTAGATAAAAACTTCATACCTCTTGTTAAGCTTGCCTTTTCTAAGTTGCTTGACCTTTTAGTGACTAATTTAGCCTTTATAGGTACTTAGCACCCTTTTGCATTAGATCTAAAAATAGACCACCTAGCTTAAGGTTTTTTGCTTAGTTAGGGACTTTCATTGTTCAATCAGGAGTTTACAACTTTATCTTCCCCTAAGGTACTGTCTGAGCAGAGTGGAGTAAGTTTAAATGTTCTCAATACATCCCTGATCAAGTACCTCCATTGTTAAAAATAGGGAATAGCTTAACCAAATCTTCTAAGGTACAGTCTGAGTAGTTTTAAGATTCACACTTTGAAGAGGCAAATCTTTTTTACCTGTACAGGAGAGGGGAGAGTGAACCCTGAAGAGAGGAGTGTTTCACTTCCAACTGTTGACTATGTCATTGGAGAGATTTGAAGGAGGTGAAAGAAAACTGTCTCTTTGATCTTTTTAAAACCTTATTTTTTAAAGACGAAAAAATGGGAGTTTCCCTAGTCTGCAACTGACTAAAGCCACTAAATCCTGAATCTTGTTAAAATCAGTCCCCTCCTTGGTGCGGGATTGGTCCTTATATAGACCAATCACATGCCTGGATGTAGGAAGGCGTGGCCCCTTCCTAGCACAGGATTGGTCCAATTCAAGACCAATCTCACACAGGAAGGAGGCTTGGTCCCTCCCCAGTACAGGATTGGTCCATTCAAGACCAATCCCACACAAGAAGGAGGGACCCCTGGCACTCTGATTGGGGTGCAGAAGGCAGTTCCCCTGACCAGAGTATTTTAAAACTCACAGATGGAACTAACAGGAGAAAATATATTCAACCAGGAACTGATAGCCACAACTGGGAGACAACTCTCAAAACTCTACAAGGGCACTGACCTTCAGAGCCTAATTGAAAATTCCACCTAAGAAGAACTTTGTGAACTCCAAGAAAGGAGAAAAAGCCTTTCAAAAACCTGAAGCCTATGGCTTATACCCTTTTGTAACATTTTTTTTTCCTAAACATGTACTTCAAGTTTGATCCTCTTTCCATAGATTTCTGTTGGAGAAATGTTTTTGTACCATTTGCACTCAGCTCAGTAATTATCAATGGCTGATAATCATAATGGATATGTTGGAAGGGATCTCATGGGCCTAAGTACTAAGAAACCCCATTCTCTTCAGGATTATCACCAGAACTGGAGTTACCCTCTGGGAACTAATCTGCTAGTACTATTGAAAGATAGCAGCCCTAGAGAAAATGCCATGCTCCATTGCTCATAAACCTTTTGTGACTTCCAACTTCCTTTGATATTTTGATGGATCTGCAGTCTGGAGAATTCTACTAACAATTTACTCATACTTTCTCAATGAGGGCAGTTATTGTCCATATAGCATCAGCAAGAGAATTCTAGTTTTAAAAAGACAGAATTGAACAGCAAGAAGCAGTCTGAGATCATTAAAAATACTGCTCACTTTACTAAAATATGATCCAGCCTGCTCTCCCTCTTTCTTTAAATTGTTGGATGAGCTCACTTGTCAATATGCCAGCCATCATCCTTATCTACTCATCCTAGTCCCAGATCCTCTGCTCCTTGACCCTGGCTTGTGATAGATGAGCCTTACCTTGCTTGGAACAAGTCCTGCAAGTCACTTTCCATTCATTTCAAAGCCAAGCTGCCATATTTACATCCATAGCAAAACTATCTATCTCTCTGTCTTGATAGAGCAATTCAACAGGTAGCCTACCAAAACAGCATGTCATCAACTGGGAAGTAAACATTCTTTCTATTCTTGGTTTTTCCTGGGTGGATTACTAAGCAACTTTATTTTTCTAAACTATGAATCTCATTCTTCCTACATTGATACAAATACTGGTTGTTATTATGTCTTTCTTATCTTTTAAAATCTTTATGAAAATTATCTACATATGTATTGAAAGCATCCTTGATTTAAAAAAACCCCAAATATGTCAGATATGGACAAATTTTCATGAATAAAATTCAAAAATTCTATAGATACCACATCTTTAGTCATATAATTAGCTGAAAGGTACAAAAGATCTCATTGAATTTTTTTTAATTAAGAAAAAAATTTCATCTGGTAGAACAATGCAATCTTAATAGCTTTCCCTTAACAAGGTAAATGACATGATTAATCTAATATTTTGAGGATTACTTGATAGATACAAGAAAAGAGATACTTTGGTGTGAGTCTGCTTTCTTAATCCCTATCAAACAAGGCATAAAGTAGATCTCTCTTGGCTAAAGATATTTGCCATTGTCACCAAAGATATTCATTAAAGAGTCTAAGGAAGAGGGATTTCCCTGTATGTAATATAGTATTCTAAAAGTTCTTCTTTGGCATGAATTAAAGCAGGCTTAGCTGACAGCGGATCAGAACTCCTGAGCTTAAGTGATCTGTCAATCTCAGCTTCCCGGGTAGCTAGGATTACAAGCATGTACCACTAACACCAGCTATTCATAGTCTTTTGACATGAAAATATTCCATTGAATTCATATTCCACAAGACCAAAAACCCATATGTCAACACCAATATTCTTCTGGTGCTACTATATGATTGCAAGTAATGCAGTATCATAATCTCCTAACAACAAAAGTTGAGGGTCACCCAAAGCAAAATAATGCATGATGGATATGCATAATACACAACACACTGCCAAGGAAGACTTATTCAAGAAAAGCAATATAGAGGATGTCATAGTTTCAGGTCCATTAATGTCAGAAATAAGTCCACTAAACACTACAATCTTCCAAAGCAATAAAAAGAATCTGAACTAAAAACCCATATGGATAAACATCAAGTAGTAACATATACTAATAGTTCAGACTATGCTGAGCAGCTTGTTAGACAGTCAATTGATCTGTCCATCAGCATATATATTTTGGTGCACATAGACAATAAGCTGAGTCCACAACTGCAGAGAAGGACTACAGTAGAGAATGGTTAGTTTGGAGAAACTGCAAAAGGCTTCCAAGAAATCCCAAGGTGTGGCTTCATGAAAAGCATATTTTTAAAAAATATTGATCTTTAAAAAATTATTGATTCATTGCTTTTAACATCATCAATCATTTCCAAATACTTCCCTTCTCCTGTTCTATCCAGCAAGCCATGCCTTGTGACAAAGGGGGGAAAAAGCAGAGAAGCAAAAGTAAGTAACATATGCATAGTTTGACAGTAGGTACAGTATTCTATATCAAATCATCTTAAACCTCACCTCTGTTAAAAAAAAAAAGATGGGGAGTGTTAAATACATTTCATCTTTTTTTTTGGGGGGAGATATTCTTAGTCATAATTACATATTGTGCAGTTTAGGATTTGTTTTTTATTGCTGTCTTCCCATTTACATTATGTTTACTGTTTTCATGTTTCTGTTTTCTTTATTCTCTATTATTTCATTTGTCTTTCTAAACTCTGGATTCTTTCTATTCATTCTTTTCTTTTTCTGTATCTCTATTTTTTCTTTTTAAAGACAGGATCTCTCTAACTTAGCCAGCCTGGATGTACAGACTCACCTCCCTTTCTGGTCATGCATAATCTTGATAATCAATAATCTTCTTCCCATTTAGTTTTAGAATGACCCCATTGTCCATCTGCAGTACTGTATAGCTACAACTAATTCAACCAATTGCCTATCCGACTAACTCAATGTTATAATCTAATTAAGCATTCTTCATCCACTAGGTTTTGTTACATGCATTACCAGACAGTTGTTTAATACTTATCAGCAAGCAATTGATTCTAAATCAATACACAGCACTACAGACATCATATGCCATCACCTACTGCAAAAATGAAGTGGAGCAGGCATCACCCTAAATGTCACTATGTCCCTCCAGGTCTCTTTTCCCAAGTAAAATACTCACACATAGGGCCATATGTTTTGGACAATATCATCCAATAAATCCCTTAATCAAATCTATGCTAAGGAACTAAGAGTTGCCTTGTCCCTCTGCAACTTCCTTTATCTGGGAAATAAAGCAATATGTATTCTTAGAGATTCTCAGACCATTAGAGAATGAATTCAACCAGATAAAGAAACTGGAGTCTAATGAACTCAAGTTACTTGTTCAAAAAGAATCAGTGAGTTATTGGCAGGGTTGGGGTTCAAGCCCAGACTTTCTGATTCCCAATCCTTCTTATTTCCTAGCATCCTAGGACTTGGAACTGAGGACCTAGGAGAGGTCAGAGTCCAGAGCTCTCATTTTATAGATGAAGATAAAGAGGCATTCTGTTTCTTACTCTAGAATACTGTAGTACCAAAATTCAGTTCTCAAAGGATTATAGAATAAGAGCTGGAGGAGATCTCAGAGGCTATCTATGTAGTGCAACCCTGTAATTTTACAGATGAGGAAACTTTTGAGTTCTAAGGACATTAAATTATTTGCCCAATGTCATATAGTTAGCAAGTCACAGGGATGGAATTGGAATCCAAATCCTGTATCTTGAGTCATTTCTCTTTCCATTGTATCATATTGGCTCTTTTCCTGCTTTACTGAAACTTTACTTTCACTGTAAAACATTTTTACACTGAATAGAGAGCACTTAAAAGATGGGAGAAAAAAAACCAAAGCAGATTTAAGACAAATTTGACTTTAGTGGACAGAGTTAAAATTAATTTCCCCTATTTTATTAAATACGGCAGCTAGGTGGCATAATAGTACATAGAGTATTGGTCTTGGAATCAGGAAGATTCATTTTCCTGAAAATCAAATCAGACACTAACAATAGGATCCTGGACAAGTCACTTAACCTCACTTGCCTCAGTTTCCATCTGTAAAATGATCTGGAGAAGGAAATAAGCAAACCATTCCAGTATCTCTGCCAAGAAAACTCAATGGTGTCATAGAGTTAGACACAATTGAAAAATGACTGAAGAACAACAATTTTGTTTATTTCAAAGCTTTTCATCTGAAATTCTGCAAAAACAGTCAAGGAATATTTTGAGTTAGACATGTGATGTACATATTATACACTATTTCATTTATTTCCTATTTCAGTCTTGATGTAGGTAGGAATGACTCTCTAGTCCACACAATAACAAATTCAAAAATCAAAAGGGAGACAGAGGAACAGAAAGAGATTCAAGAGATATATTCATTTGAAGCCTGAAGGAAAAGACACAAGATCTCAAAAGGAACAGCAAAATCTGAGGCTGCTGAAAGAGCCAAAAGAATAATGACCAAACTAGCGCTATATGAGGCAAGAAAAGGAACGACTAGGTTTGGAAAGAAGGAACTAAAGGAGAACCAGAGTGCAGATGACCTAATTCAGAAAACAGCCCCTTGTCTGGCTTTCTGAGGATCAATGGCTAAAATGAGTACACAGTCCAGCTCTTTTGACATTCAGTATTATCACCTGACCACAGTCACAGAACATTTGATAGCAGGCAACATGGCATATTTAGATTTTGTATTCTGAAAGCTTAACACAATGCCTTGTACATAATAGACATACAATAAAGACTTTTTGAATGGAATTGGCCAATGGCACAATCTACAAAGTACTTACTCTCTCACCAGCAGCAGGGAAAAAGGAAAATGAGACCAGACCAGAAAAATCACCTTAGGGGAATACCTATCTAAATAGGATTATGTTTGATAGAAAAGAAAAATTTCTTATCTTGTGCCAAACAAACAAAGGGATTATGTGAACTCACACTACTTGGGGAAGAGGAGTGTTAGCTCTTTTTCTAAGCAAAATTATCAACTGTAGAATTTTATGATGAAGACATGGCAGACAATGGGAAGGGTTGAAATACAGGTATCTCTCCCTCAGAGTCGGGGTGGGGTGGTGGAGTTAGGGGTTCAGTTTCCCCACTACCTAGAAAATCAGGGTAAAATTTTTTTGGTTTTTCCTTCATCCCAGAGAACAAATCTGAATTTTTTCTTTTTCTTTTTATGGGGTATTTACAGTATCTTACCGTAAAATTTGAGTTAAGTATTTGGTTATGGGCTATTATTTTAACTTTTTAAAAGAAATTATATATATGCTATTAAAAGATAAAATATGTTGGTTTTATACAACACTATACATATATTTTGTGCATTTCTGAGTTTCTAAACTTTTTTCTGTGTTATCTGCTGGCATATTATCTGTAACTTCCATAAAACTCCTCCAAAATACTTGCTTAATTTCTTATACCAATCTGTGATTTATCAAAATCATGATGGGCAAAGTTACAAATGTGAAAATGTTATGATTAAAAATTGGGGAAACTGAGGCAGGTAGAAATTAGTTTCTCTCTGCAAGGAGTATTATTTTTATGAGGTTTATTAAAGGTCAAGGGTTAAAGAAAATACAAGCAAGAGAAGCACGTGCTGGGTAGGCCATGAGGCCCATCCAAATTTCACTCACATCATGAGACATGTCTGTTTGCCAGCGGAGCCAGGAAGAGAAGAGAGACCGCTGCGGGCAGAGACCCTTTAAATAATGATTTTGCTCTTGGCCCAGGTGAGAATTCAGTGAGATTACAAAGCATTTTGGGGAAGTAGAGCAAGGACTTCTGGGGATTGAAGTCCTGGATTTGAGTCCATTTTTACAAAAAGGATACCTGTGCCTTCCTCTACCAAGAGTTCTTAATGTGGGATCCATAAACCTGTTTGTTTTAAAAAATATTTATTTGAATATATTAAAAATATTCTTTTGAATATATTTAAATATATTCAAAATATCCTTTTGAATATATTTAAATATATTAAAAATATTCTTTTGAATATGTTTAAATATATTCAAAATATCCTTTTGAATATATTTAAATATGATTCAAAATATTCATTTGAATATTTGAATAACTATTTCAATATAATTGACTTCCTTTGTAACCTTATACATTTTATTTCATACATTTAAAAATATTATTTTGAGAAGGGATCCATAGGCTGCATCAGACTGCTAAAGGAGTCCACGAACACAGTAAAGATTAAGAACTCTGCCACCCAGAGCAGTTCTCTCAACTGGTGGTGCCCAGACTGAGAGACAGAGGCAGAGACATCGAGTGTCAGACACAGAAGAAGAGAGGCGAATGGGGAATAGAGAGGCTGACTGAATATAATTCGAAACCATTGGGTTAATTCAATAAATATTAAGCTAAATTGGGTTTTCAGGATCATGTGGACCATGAGTCAATGGCTATTGGCTTTTTACACTTTAGTTTGGTTTACCTATAGGGGGCCTTTACCCAAAGCCATCTTCAGGGTGGGCAGCAATTCCATCATTTATGAGCATCTGCCCCATAAAAAATATTCTCCAGTTCTTAGGCGTGGAAAAAAAAAATCATTGAGCCCAGTTCCAGGAGAGAGTCTACAAAAGCATTCCCCATCTCTAATTGTTATGGGCATGTCCCGGAAAGATCCCTTCCCTTCAGACGTCCGAATCATCAGCAGCTGCACTTGACATTATTTTCAAATGGAGTCTCATGACATTTATTTCCCCTGGGCTTTCCCCTTAAGCTGTGGAGCGACAGGCACCAAATGATGCCCGTCTTCCACCGCCAGGGAGCCTGGAGAGAATTTTTACATTTAGCAGCTGAACCAAACTTCACAAAGCACCGGGGAAGAATTGGTAAAAGGTTGGGATAGACTGACTGTTTCCAAATTGGAATACTAATGATGATCTTTAATGAAGCCTGACAGTACAATCTGTTTCTTATTGTCCCCTAAGTGCCGGCTACTGAGCGCTCTCACCAGCTTTGGGTGGCAGGGATAGACTGGGATAAATGGGCCCTGCTGGTGAGCAGGACGGTGCACAGCTGATCTTTCAGCCAGGATTAAATTAATTAAAGTGATGCTCACATCCAAAGACTCAATCTTTTTATTTGTCATTATCATGCTCTTTATTAATGAAGAATAGCGGCTAATTGCTACCTGAGCCTTTGTGGGTCACTGGGCTCAGTCATCCCAGAAGACAGTCAAATACAGGAGCGATATATTTACATTGTAGGGGGAAGAAGGGTTTGGGGTGGGGGGTAGAGAAGAGAAGGGGTTAGCTCTAGATCCATGTTTAGAGTGTTGATAAAAGGATATATGGTCTCTAGAAAAGGCAGAAAGGAAAAGGGATACTATATTGGAAAGTTTTCTTGTTGTGTTCCATTTTGACTATATAGCTTACATTTTTTTAGTTGTTTATATGTTGTCTCCCCCATTATAAAGGGAGCTCCTTGAGGGCAGGAGCTGAATCATTATTATTATTTTTTTAATATCTCCAATGACTGGCATAGTGCTTGGCACATGGTCCGTATTTAATGACTGCTAATTAAATAAAAACTTTGATTTCTTTTGTTCCAGACTACGGATATAATCAAGTAAAATTTAATAAATTCACACCTGTGATGGGTGTCATGCAGGGTATGTATACATATGTGTGTAAGAATATATGGAAATGACTAAAAAAGTCAAATAAGTGCAGCCAGTTGGGAAATGAGTATGAAATCATGGCTGGATTATAGCCTAGAACTCTATTCGTTCAAGCCCAGTGTTCAGCACAGAGCCTGACATCCAGTAGGTGATTAATAAATGCTTATTGATTCAACTTAAACTTCATTTCTCCTCTTGTAGGTACTAGAATGGAGCCTCCAAAGGCTTGGTCAGAGAAGCCGAAAAAAGTGTGAGCAATGATTAATGTTTGCATTTTATTTTCTGCAAAACAAAAATACTCATCAACAATGGTTTTGAAGGCTTTCTAGCTTTAGGGTTGCTGCTATTAATGACAACTATAGGTATTTAATGAGGGTAAATTATTGGGGGGAAATAAACCTTATGCTTCCATCTCAAAACCGATTGGAAAAGCAAGGAGTGGAGAAATACTTCAGGGAGAAAATACAAGTACAGAAAAAAAATATTGGTTGTTACAATGAAAAATTTCCTTTTTAAACTATTTTTAACTTAAAGATTTTTTGAGTTCAAAATTCTCCCTCTCTCCACAGCCCTTCCTTTTCACATCGAGAAAGCAAGCAATATGGCATCCATTATTCATGTGCTGTCATATAATATATTTCTATATTAACCATGTTGGGGGAAAAAGCAGGAAAAGTAAAGTGATAAGCATGCTTCAATCTGCATTCAGAGTTCGTCTGGTGTCTCTAGAGGTGGATAACATTTTTCATCATGGGTCCTTTGGAATTGTCTTGGATCTAAAAAGGTGATATCCAACTGACCTTAAAGGAGATGTCACTAGCTACCCGTGACACTCTTTTCTTCAAAAAACTCAACAATAGTTGGTATTAGAAACCAAAAGGGAAATTTTGTACATTTTCTGCTTCTCATAAGGCTCAACAAATAATACAGCACTGGACATAGAATCAGAAGACCTGGGTTCAAAATTTAGCTTTTCCTATGAGGTCTAGGGCAAGTCAGTTAAGCTCCCTTGGTCCCTCCCTCTCTCTCTCTCTCTCTCTCTCTCTCTCTCTCTCTCTCTCTCTCTCTCTCTCTCTCTCTCTCTCTCTCTCTCTCCCCCTCCCTCCCTCTCTCTCTGTCTCTGTCTCTGTCTCTGTCTCTGTCTCTCTCTGTCTCTGTCTCTGTCTCTCTCTCTCTGTCTCTCTCTGTCTCTCTCTCTGTCTCTCTCTCTGTCTCTCTCTCTGTCTCTCTGTCTCTCTCTCTCTGTCTCTCTCTCTCTCTGTCTCTCTCTGTCTCTCTCTCTCTCTCTCTCTCTCTCTCTCTCTCTCTCTCTCTCTCTCTCTTATCTGTAAGAGCAGGGAGATATATTAGATGATCTCTAAATGCCTTCCTGTCTCTAAATCTGTGGTCCTAAAATCTTCCAACCAGATTAAACTCTTTGATGTCTTAATTGCCCCTAATATAGATAACCACTAACATATTCAGGAAAATTGGCAAACCACTAGCTTAAGGCCAACGATGTTAGCAGAAGCATACTTAATTAATTGGCTGTCATCTTTGGGGTGTTCATTTTTGATAAGGAATAGCAATCAGAGAAACAGGAAAAATCCCTGTTTTGTGTATACAAAGTTTTTCACACTGTAGATGCTTAACATGTTTATCAAATTGAATTCCATTTCAGAAGAGATCACAGGATCATAGATTGAGAGCAGGAAGGCTTAAAGGCTGTTTTGTCCAAACCCTTCATTTTCCAGGTGAGGAAACTGAGGACCAGGGAGGGGAAGAGACTTGTTTGAAGTCACATGGGGAGTAAGTAGCAGAGCCACAATTTGAACACAGAGTACTTATTCCAAAGGCATGATATTTTTCATTTTATCAAATGGCTTTTGTGCAGTTGGGAAGTCAGGAGCCAGAGAGGTACTATGTGAGTTTGGTGATATCTTTTGGGAAGATCCACTATACTCCCTTTCCTGCTCCCTCTCTCATTTCTTGTATGTTTTCTTCTAATTTGTTGTTCCCATTTAATATTTGAATTGACAGGACAAGAGGGCAGAAGGCAGCTTTGAAGTAACCAACAAAAGACTCTCTATGCTAACCTCTCTCTCTGTCTCTGTCTCTGTCTCTCTGTCTCTCTCTCGTCTCTTTCTCTATGTACAGGTGGACAAGAGCACAGTTTCAGTGTTCTTTGTGGGTTATAATTCATAGTGTTGGCACACGAGAAGAATCTCTTTGTAGGGCAAAACACAGTTTCTACAAAAAGTTCCCTCATCACAGTCTCAGACCCTTCCTAGCTGTGTGACCCTGGGCAAGTCACTTGACCCCCATTGCCTAGCCTTTACCAGTCTTCTGCCTTGGAGCCAATATATAGTATTGACTCCAAGACGGAAGGTAAGGGTTTAAAAAAATTTAAAAAATTAAAACTTAAAAAATTTTTTTAAAAAGTTCACTCAGAGACTATCACATCTCACTGTCCAAGATCAAGGGTATTATTTTCTTTTCTTGTTCTGCAGATAATGGTATAGAGGGACTCAGAAGATACCATGTAATTTGTAGTTTATTTGTTTTAATACTGATAGGAAATAAATGGCTAGAGAAATGGAAGAATATGGCAATAAAATACTTAGAGATAAAATGAAACTTGTAAGGAAAATATAAAAGTGATATGAAAATAACTCTAATGCAACAAAACATAGCTTGCTTGTTTCAAGCTCCAAATAACTTAGAAAAATCATTTTGCAATAACATTAAGTAATTTCCTCATTGCTTTCAAACCATATACATGATGCAAATATAAGAAATAGCTGAAAAACAAGTTGGGTCAGGCAGCTTGAGTGATACTTAAAAAAACAGACATTCTTTGTGTCTTCCGCCTAGTTATCTGACTTTAAATAATTTGAAAATTATTTTTTAAAAAGATGTTTTATTGATTTTTTGGGGGGAAGGTCAGAACAATACTTCAAATTTTTGAAACTTTCTATATATCCAAATTATTTCATAAGGTTTTTAACGTTTTGAAATTGTAGGGGGTAAATTTAGGGTTTTTTAAAACTGAATATAAATTTAGTTGGTCACCAGGAATTAATTCAAATCCCAACAAAAATACTCAAGTCAGTTTGGGAATTTTATGGTGGTTAAATTAATATAGAGGGAATGAATTAAGAAGAGAGATGGAAAAGTGTATAAGATTTCTCCTGCCTAGCCTGAGCTAAGGAGAGTTCAGAGACCTTCCAGCCACAAGGCCTCCTCCGAGATGAGGGACTTCCTAGGAGGATGGCGTTTTTAGGAAAGGTAAAGGAAAAAAAGGAATCAGCCTAAACTCTGAGAGAGCTCAGGAAAGATGCCTCACCTGACCCACAACAAGACACTGCCACAAGCCAAACCTGGACAAGAACTGCAGTCATGTCAAGATGCCAAGATGCCAAGACACCCAGCACACTGCCACCAGTCACATCTCCACCTCGAAAAAAAGAGCCACCTCTCCACGGAAAAAAAAGACCAGAGAGAGGAAGTGACATGAAATATATAGACCGTTTTTTTACCTCACTTCCTGCATCTCACATGTACCAATGGTAGCTTAAGCTTGACTTAAGACAGTCCAGGGGTCTGTCAGTTGTTTCTGATTTGTCATTTGCTAGCTCATGTCTGTCATAGGCCATCCTTCTCAACACTTAATCCTTAAGTAGGGTGTAGGCATTCCTGTTTGTTAGACTAAGCAGGGTAGAGTAAATCTAAAATTCACAAAATAAAAAATGATTTGTTTTCAGATGGACTTCAAAAATGTCTCAAAATTAAAAGAAAACACTTTCAAAATTTCTGTGACATCATACTTTTTCTCCCTGCAATGTGAAGTTTGAAATTATTTGCATGTTAAACATATTTTAATAACTATTTCCAAACCATTTTTCAAATGTTTCCTAGATTTAACAATATGCCATTACATAATTGGATACTCTTCATTTGTCTTTAGTTGATACTGAACCTCCTCAGAAGAAGTGCTTTGAAAATTTTAAAGCATCATTTACATGTGAGTCATCATTATCACTGGGTACCAGTGTGATCAATATAGAGAAAGATGCTTCTGGAAAATTTGAAAATGATATCTTTTGCCAAAATAAACCAATACAATTTATTGCCTAAGGATTTTTATTTTTATTTTATTTTGATAATGGCCTTCAGGTAGTCTTAACGATTCTTAAATTATCTCTCTGAGATCTATTTTCCAGGTTGGTCATTTTTCCAGTGAGGAATTTAAAATTTTCTTCTAGTTTTTCATTTTTTAAAAATTTTGTCATTGTTTACTGATGTCTTATGGATTTACTACCTTCTCTTTGTCTAATTCTCACTTTTAGGGAGTTATTTTCTTCCTTGATTTTGTGTGTGTGTGTGTGTGTGTGTGTGTGTGTTTTCTTTTCTATTTGACCAATCCTACTCTTTAAAGAGTTGTTTTCTTCCCATTTTTTTGCCCTCATTTTCATTTGGTGCTTAGCTGCAACTTCTTATTTTATTTTGTCTTAAGGAAAATTTCACTCATACCTGAGCAATTTGCAGATAGCGTTTTCAAAAAAATATCAGATCAGTTGATTAGAACTTACACTAGTACAAAATATATTTGCTAGAAGGAGCAATACCACACTTCTCTGGGTTTGTCCTTTTTTCCAACTTCACTTGTATTTAACTTCCCTTTGTTTATTCTCTTTAGATATGTATTTACTCATAAAAGTACTTATTGTCTTCCCTTATGGAATTTAAGCTTCTTAAGCGTGGGTAGGAATTGCTCCTTTTTTGGTCTTTGAATGGCCAGCACCTAGAACTTTGGTGGTAGGCTGGTCAATTGACTGAAAAAGTGATTGAGAATTGCTCAGATATTCATATTTAAAGGGAATACAATTAGAAAACTGGGGAAAATAGTATAATTTCTACTGTTCACTGAGAAATATTTCCCCCCTTTTTTTTCTTTATCCCTCTTTCCCATATCTATAGAACAAGTAGGTGGTATAGTGAACAGAATACTGAGCATCATTAGGAAAAATCATCTTCCTAAGTTCAAATTATACCTCAGACACATGCTAGTTGTGTGATCCTTGTCAAAGAACTTAAGCCTGTTTGCCTCAGTTTCTTCATCTGTAAAATGAGCCGGAGGAGGAAATGGCACACTACTTCAGCATCTTTGCCAAGAAAACCCCAAATAGGATCACAAAAAGTCAAACACAATTGAAAAATGATTGAACAACAATTGATGTATATCTTTTCAGGATCTCTATATTTTTACATATACTGCATACAAATATTTTCTGTAGATGATAGTAAATATAGTTCCTGCAAAAAAATAAAAACAAAAAATTCATTGTTCTGACATTTGCATTTCCAAAATATCTTGACTTTTTATGCTCTTGAAGTTTGGCTTACAGTATGGAGGAAAAACAAACGAAATTCACTAACATGAGTGATTTCTGTTGGAAAAGAGAGTAAGCTGACCTCCTAGGAGTACTGTGAGGATTACATGTGAATGTGTGTAATGGGGTTTGTAAACTGGCAAAACTGTGTATATACATGTATTATTGTTATTATCGCTATGGGTAATTTTCTTAAACAACAAAATCCCAACAAACTAACAGCAAATATCATACAAAGCACAAAATTAAAGGACAAGAAAAGAATATCCTTGGAGCTAAAGGCAGTGATTTTTCATGAGTCAGAGCCTGTCTCCTAAAAGGATTTCTTTTAAATGAAAGCTTCCCATGTCAGGACCCATATCCAGCTGGTGGCTGTTAGACAGGATCCATTGTCACTAATCTGGTTCTTGGAAGCCAAAATATTCATAGAAAATTGCATTTTTTTCTTTGCATTCAATGATTTTACCACAATACAAAGGCTGAATTCCCGAACCCCCAGAGAAGTCTTTCTGCTGTGCTGAGGATTAAAAGCTTCTCTTTCTCTCAGGGTAATGGAAATTCCAACCTAAAGATGGTCCTTGTTCAGGCACAGAAAAATGACTTAGTGGAATGATATCATGATGCTCTTTCACATTTACTGACCTTATTTCTAGGCTTTTTTCTGACTAAATGATCTTGGTCAAGTCATTTTTCTAGATCTTAGTGTCCTCATCTATGAATTAAAAATTCACTCTCTTTTTTTCCATTCCTACCTGTGTTTTCACTTATGTAGGGAACTCTCAATATAAGGAAAACCTCTGCTGATGTAGACTGGCAACTGTTTTGTAACTTACATACTTAGAGGGTTATCTCAGGCACTTTGCAGGGTTTTCATGGGATACCAAGAAGTAAAATAAATTGGATCCATGGGCACAGTCACTGCCTCCCATTTTATATGGCACTTTAAAATCTGCATACTTTTTTATATACATTATTTCATTTAAGCTGCATAGCCACTCTCTAAGGTAAGTACTACAAGTATTATTATCTCTACTTTATAATGGAAGAAATGGAAACACACAATGATGAAATGGCTTATCCATGGTCACATAAGTGATAGACAAGAATTTGAACACAGGCCTTTATTCAAATTCCAGTTTTTTATTCCCTAAGTCTTGCAATGGGAAGACTAGACTAGGTGATCTCTAAGGTCCCTTCCAACTCTGACATTTTGATTCCTAGAACTTCACTGGGTACAAAGAAACAACTTTTTCATACTCTTAAAAGTCTAGGTCTGACCTTGCTCATCTACATCAGTGGATAAGGCTTGTACTCTGGAAGGAAATATAGAACCCCATCATGCAATTACATAAGAAAACATTTTGTCTCTTTGGAGGGTTGAATCATGAACTCCAAACCTACATTTAAGGAGGGAACTAAGCTCAGACATCTCCTAATTTCTCACATGGTTGCACTACTTTGGGATTTCTCCAGCACATTCCAGGAAGCTCATTATTGGAATAAACTCATTATCCTGTAAGATCTCATCAACCTTGGTAATCTACTTTGTTAGTACCATCTCTCATTGGAAAGTGGGGCCATGAAACTTCCATTTAAGAAGAGAACTCAGCTCAGTATCTTCTCATTTCTTTCCTGGTTGCATTACTTTGAGACTTCTCTGATTGACTCTTCCACCATGCTCCTGTATCACACATCTTCTTTTTTCTTTTTCCCTTCTTCCTCCCTTGTTGGTACGTTGTGTTCTTCATTAGATTGTAAGCTCCTGACTTTCTTCTTTCATAGTTCTATCCTCTGCACTTAACACAGTACCTGCCATATAGTAGAGACTTAATAAATATTTACTGGTTGACATTGATTGACTATATGTCCATTCATTGAGTAATGGTTAAAAAAATTATAATGTGCTTACATAAGAGGATGCTACTACATAAGAAGTAATGAATTTAGAAAATTCAGAGAAGCAAAGAAACTGCTATGAATTGATGCAGTTAAGGAAGCATAACCAGGAAAATGATATTTATAACTATTATAGCAATATAAATGGAATAGAAACAAAAAAAAACACAAACTGAATGCATGTAATAATCATTTGCTATTGTTTAGTTTTTTTTCAGTCATCTGTGGCTCTTTGTGACACTATTTGAGGTATTTTTGGCAAAGGTACTGAAATGATTTGACATTTCCTTCTCCAGCTCATGTTATAGATGAGGAAACTGAGGGAAACGGAGTTAAGTGACTTATCCAGGATTGCATAGCTATTAAGTGTCTAAGGCTGGATTTGAACCAGAAAAATGAATCTTCCTGACTCCAAGCTGGGCACGTTATCCACTGGGTCACCCAATTGCCCTGAAACTATAATATGTAATACTTAACTTCATAAAGTACTTTTAAGTTTCTAAGAATTTTGCATATGCTATCTCATTTGATCTTTTATTTCATTTTTTTAATTAATACCAGTCTGGAAATACATGTGAAAAAATACATCTGTCTCCCTTCTTTGGAGAGACTTTAGATATGGAACATTCCACAGACTGTCAGATTCTGTTGATATGTGGATTAGTTTTTTGGAATTGCTTTTTCTCTTCCTTCCCAGTTGACTTCTACAAAGGCTGACATTCTGCGTAGAGGAGAGGAAAGGAAGTATATAGATGATATAAAAACAAAATCTATCAATTAAATTTTTTAAGAAGAAAAAATATGTTTAATAAAGCAGACATTTTGGTTTCCTTTCTGTTGATAGTCACTGTCTAACTGAAAATTAGGAGTTGGTCACCTACCATTTTCACGAAATTATTATGAAGATTAGACTAGATTGATTCTGAATCTTTTTTGGAAAGGGACTGTTCCTGCTTCATTTGAGAACATCCATCTGTCCATGGTGAATTCCCTAGTTTAATTAAATAAGTATATTTTTAAAAAAATATTTTTTAAGTTAAACTTTCTTATTGTAAAGTTTCTGCCTCCTAATTTGATGAAGAATATTTTTGGGATAAGTAAAATGGCAGAAGACTGCAAGCTATCTTTTCTACATCATATATAATTTGTCCATGCCCATATAAGTGAATCCAGGACATCTCCCTTCTTAGTAGAATGCAACTGAATAAGAGACTTAAGACCAAATTGGATTTATACTATTAGAAAGAATTTGTTTCTCTCCATTAAATCATAATGAAAAAAATTTACTAGGATTTAAAAATATGACTCTTCAACACTGGCTAACTAATTAGTCGAAACTATGGAAAACAAATTAGAGCAATGGACAATAGGTTATGAAAAAGCCACCTTCCTAAATCCCCAGGTTAAACAGACTTGAATGTCATATATTGTGGGCCTTGTATAGGGAGAGTTTTAAGAGGATCACTCCCACATGGCAGGGTAAAGGGTAAAAGGTTAACAGACGAATTCCCAGGACAAGGTGTTGTTCGAAATTAGGCACTTAGAACATTTGCTAAAGGTCTTAGTCATTAGGGTTGTTTAGAATCAGGATTTTTTTTTTTAACAACAGAAGAATTTAGGGAATAAAAAAACCTGTGGTAGTTAAGAATTTTAGAAACTAAGTCAACAACTCTATTCTCAGTATGAAGAAAAAAACTCATTAAAATTAGTTTATTTTCAGGAGACAATGAAACTTTTTTGTTGAAAACTACAATGTAGGGAATGCCTATATTTATAACGTAGCATTATCCTTTAACACAAACTAAAGCCTACCACCAATAAGGGAAAAGGAAAATGTGGTTTAAAAGTCTTCTGGCATCTGGAGAAATACTCTTATTCTTTCAATGAAATCTAATTCTCCAGTGACATCTTCATTAGGGAGGAAAAAGCCACCAAAAAAAGACCTTTTCTTTGACCTCCCTACTACTGAAGACTCCACAAAAACTGACGCACAGTACCCAAGCATCACCCCACAGTTATATTCTAGAGCTATGCAATCATTCTTAAATTGTAGGAAAAGTAACGTGGGGTATTTGGCTAACATGCTCAATAGAAAGTCACTGCTCAACATTATTATCATTGGAACATCAAGCTAGTCTGAGGATTCACTTGTTACTCTGCATTTGGCTATTTTTAATTCTAAAGATGTGCATGAAAACAGAATGCAAAACTGGAAGAGGAGACATCCTATGGTAATGACAGGCTTCATCAATTAGACTGAGCTTTCTTTTATTTCTGCCTGCTTCCACAGAGGAAGCCACTCTTATTTCCCAGAAATAATAGAATAGGATATTCGCAGACAAAGAAAGGAGATAATTCTATAGATTTCAAATGTGTATCACATGATGCCTATGAAAATTTTGATTTCTGCAACAAACAGAGGAGTTACCAAGGATGCTAAAATGATCTGTTACTAGTCCATTAAATAACAAGATTTCTTAAAGATAAGATTTGATTTGCAAAAAGATTAGTTAACATATAGCTTTGCGATCTACTTTTTACGCCATTTTATTTCTCAATATATCTCTCCCTTGCTCAACTATTATAACAAAGTCTAAAAAAGAAGAAGAAAAGAAAGCAGTTCTGAAAAACGAATCCAGCACCTCAGTCATGTCCTGAAACATATTCAAGTTTCCATACCTGCCAAGAATGGAGGTAGGTATATTCCGTAAAATCCTTCTTTGGAGCAAACCATATGAACTTTAGTAATTATATGGAGTTAATATAATATAATTATATTTTATTATTTATATTTATTTATATATTTTATATAACATATTTATTTATATATATTATATATTTATATTAATATTATATTAGATAATTATACCAATCTTCATCTGTTATGCCCCTCAGTTGATAGTATACTATGCGTCTAAAACCACACACTTGCAAGATGGCTGGCTAGGACTAGCTGGAGGGTGGGAAACAGTGAGGAGTGGCAATCTGTAATCAATGGAACAGAACAATCTAATTAGCCTCACTGGGGACAGAACCCAAGATGATGACCCATTGGCACCAAGTGCCTTTTTTTCTTTTTATATCCTTATCTTCCATCTTAGAATCAATGCTATGTTTAGGTCTTGGTTCCAAGGTAGAAGAGTGGTAAGGGCTAGGCAATGGGGCTTAAGTGACTTGCCCAGGGTCACACAGCTGGGAAGTGTCTGAGGCCAGATATGAACCCAGGATCTAAGCCTGGCTCTCAAAGCATTGAGCCACCTAACTGCCCCCAAGCACCAAATTCTTAATCATGAAGAAGTACAGGGCTATAGAAGACTAATTGATTTTCTGTTCTAGCAGTTTGTGTTCTCAACAGTTTACATTTTCTCCTAGTTCACCTGAGAAGGTCCATTTCCAAGTTCCCAGGTCTCAGTATTAACAGTAAACATTTAGATATCTTGTCTAATTTGAGAACCATTTAAGGGTTTCAGCTCAGGTATTGCTATCCCTATTTTCCAAACAAGGAAACTGAGGCATTGTCCAAGAAGAAACTTAGAACTTCAAAAACTGCAAATTTATTTAACATCTGTGTACTGATCCAGCCCTAGTGATCCAGAGATTAAATAAGGCATATTTCCTCCTCTGTGGAATTAGTGGAGAAATATTGCATGCCTATTAGATATAAAATAATGCATACATTGCTTTCCTTGATAGAACATAGGTGCCTTTTTCCCTTTTGCCTTAGTAATCTTAGCAACTAACCTATTGCCTGGTACAGAATCAGTACTTAATCAGTGCTTCTTGATTTGTTAATTGAGCAAAGGGAGGGAGATAGGATGGTAGAGGATGAGAAGTCCAGTTGGGCTAGTGCATGATGCCAATTGGAAAGAAGCAACTTAGCCAAAGTCACAGGGCTCTAAGGCTCAATCCAGATAATGGCTTTAGAGTGCAGTCTTTTTTTACATAGCTTTCATCAATACAGACTTTAGGGTTCACAAGATACATTACAGATATCTCTTCGTGACAATCCAAAGAAGAAAGGGTAGGAGTGAATTATTTTGACAGATGAGGAAAACTAGACTCAGAGAGGTAAGAGTCCAGGGTCACCTGGCTAGGAACTGAGATGAACCCAGATAGTCCCTCTCCAAATCCAGTGTCTTTTCCAAAATGGCAGGATACTTTATGTCACAAAGTATAGAAAGCAATGATGGTATAGCCAATCCCCCTTCCTGGCGGCCTCAGAGATTTCTCTTTAGAGAAGAAAGTGAAATGAAGTTTTAGAATCTTTCTGGAAGTCAATAGACCATTCCTATCTAAAGGACTATTTATAAAAGTGATACTGGTAGGAGTGATAGACTGATTGGAGGGTAAGGAGAATGGAGGGCCAAGGTAAGGGGACATTCCAACATGACTTCTTTTTTAATTCAGTTCAATTTTCTCAACAAACTTATTAATTTGTTATTAATTTATTAATCAGCCTACTCTGTATATAGCACTCTTCTCTCTCCTTTCAACATTCATCCATCTCTCCTGATAGCTGGAATGCCAATCCTATTGAGGGCATAAAGGGGGCATATGCCCCTCCCAGGGGTGTGTGAGTTTTCAATGACACCTCAAACATAAAGAGGTTCTTCCAGAATCAGGGGAATGAATTTCCAGCTGTGAACTGTGGGGTTTTAGGCACGGTGGTGCACTAAATAAAGGAATGGCACTAACATTAGTATGGCATACATTCAAATATCATTCTGAAACATAGTTGACATGGGTAGAAAGAGTTTTCTCAGGAACAGCAACCTGTGCTGATAAGATATCAAGGTCTGACTTTCTCTTCTTCCATCCTCTCCAATACCCTCAGAAAGAATAAAATAAAGGACAGACATTTAGGAACATACACTTTACAAGTTAAAAGTGAATACTTACTCTTCCTATCAAATGACTAACCCTGAGAGAGGGATCAGTAAGTCCAGTTGGACCCTGAATATATAAAATAATAAGTAATTATCCATTGAGGTAACCAACTGAGACAGAAGACATAAATAATTCTCTTACATTTTGAAGATATTGTAAAAAAAAAAAAGGAAAATGAAAACAGATGAGTTATGAAGGGAAAATGGAAGGAAATATAGGGAGAGTTGTTAAAATGTAATCACAGAAAGGGCATCTAAGTAGATCAGTGGATTGAGAGCCAGGCCTAGAGATGGGAGGTCCTGGGTTCAAATATGGCCTCAGATTTTTTTTAGCTATGTGGCCATAGGCAAGTCACTTAACCACCACTGCCTACTCTTTACTGCTGTTTTGCCTTGGAACCCATACAGAATACTGATTCTAAGATGGAAGGTAAAGGCTTTTAAAAACCATAATCAGGGTGTGCAAGTAGAACATATATAAATATTGAAAGAGTGGAGAGGGGAAGATATTATTTGAATTTCACTTTGATCCAAACTGGCCAAAATAGGGCAATATACAAAAAAAAAAGTTTCACATGGGAATACAATAAAATATATAGAAATACAGATATAAACAGGATAAGGAGAACAGAGAAGATAAGAGGAAAAATGGATTCAGGGAGGGATTAGTCATAAGCAAAGTAAACCCTAAACTCAAGTAGGAAACTGTGATGAGAAGATTAAATAAAAACAAACAAAAATATTAAGGGATAACAATTTGAAAAAATAGAGAGGAGTATAGAGAGAAAAAGCATAAGAGAATAGGATGGAGATAAATAAACAATTAACTATTATAACTGTTCATGTGAATGGAATGAACTCACCTATAAAATGGAAAAGGATAGCAAAATCAAGTAGAGAGCACAATCCAGAACTAAGCAGAGTGCCTGGTACATAGTAAATGCTTAATAAATGCTGGCTGAAATATATCGGAAACAGATTTGAAACATAAAGATCCACATGGAGTTAAAAAATGAGAATAAAATTTGTTGTGCCCAAGCTGAACATAAAAAAGCATGGATAGAAATGATCATTTCAGATGTGATAACAGCAAAGACTTATTTAAGAGAGAGATAAAAGAAAACTACATTATTCTAAAAGGTTACATAGGATAATGAATTGATTTCAATACTTAAAATATATACACTGAATGCCATAACTTCTAAATATTTAAAGGAAAAACTAAAATAATTACAAAGAAAAATAGTATAACTGTAATAACGTGAAGCCTAAATTTAGCCCAGATGAACCTAACCAAGAAATAAACAAGAAAGAAGTTAAAGACCTGAAAAGAACTGAGGAAAATGTGATATTATAGACCTTGTAATTACTGAATGTGAATAGAAAAGAGTACACAGGTACCCTTACCACATTTCAATATTTCCTACTGTAGTTTTGATATATTATGAATAGGCATAAGAAATTAAATGGGAATTCGGGGGGGGGGCAGGGTTTGTAGAAGCCACAGATAACACCCAGGGATCAGCAGAGGACACAGAAAAAGTTTAGGAACTCAGAAACACATAAAGCATCTATAAAATATTGTATAATACCAACATACTTTATCTTTTAAGACCATAAATATATACAATTTCTTTCTTGTCTGTGAAAAGAACACAAAATCCAGCAGACAAAACATGAAGCCTAGAAAAGTATCTTAAAAAATTTAGTAACTCACAAATGCATAGAAGGTACTGTAAACAACCCATAAAAGAAAAAGAAAAAATTCATATTTCTTTGGTATGAAAGGAAGACCAAAAACTTTTATATGAATTTTCCATATTGTAGAGGGGAGCAGCCCCCTAATCCTACAGTGTGTAAGGGGTCACTTGTATATATTCCTAGTGGTGTACGGCACCTTTCCAAAAAAATCTAGCAAACAAATATGAGAAAGCTGAAATACTATGTACATGCTTTACTGATAATACAACAAAAATTGTAATAAATAAAGGATGGTTAAAAGAACTATTTAAAAACAACTGGAAACTAGAGAACAGCAATGAAACAAGATGCTACTACTTTTTTAATGCAACCAAAGCAGTCCTTTAGGGGAAAAAATTGTATTTCTAAACACGTTTATTAATAAAAAGGAGAAAGAAAAGATTAATGAATTGGGAATGCAGTAAAAAATACCATAAGGCAAAAATATTTTAGATCCCCAATTAAACACCAAAGTTTAAATCCTCAAAATCAAAGAAAAGATGAACAAAGTTTAAAACAAAAAATTAAATAAGAATTCATAACAAATAAATAGAAAATATTATTAGAAACTATTTTGTCAGCTTAATGCCAATAAAATTTACAATTTAGATAAAATAAATGAATATTTATAAAAATGCAAAATATTTAAATGAACAGACCAAAAAATAGATAATTTAAATAACCCAAATTCTGAGAAACTAAAGTAGCTATAAATGAACTTTTAGAGAAAAAAAATACACGATCAGATAGATTGACAGACACGTGAACACTATCAAATATTCAAAGAAAAGTCAGTTCCAATACTATCTACATTGTTTGCAAAAATAGTAAAAGAAAGCATCATACTAAATTCTTTAATGACAGTGATGATACATAAACCAGGGAGAATCGAAGCAGAAAAACAAAACTTTAGACTAATATTCCTAGTTGATGCAAAAATGTAAATAAAATATTAGCAAAGAGGATAAAGCAATATATCACAAAGATTATATACTAGGACTGCATTGGATTTATACCAAGAATTCAGAATTGCTTATATTAGGAAGACTATAAATATAATAATACTCATAATAAAATCAACAGAAATCAGGACATTATCAAGATTCAGACAAAAAAATTTTGACAAAATTTGACACCTACATGGCTGGGTGGTGTGGTGGATATAGAGCTGAGCCTGGCATCAGGAAGATATGAGTTCAAATCCAGCCTCAGACATATTTGCTAGTTATATGACCCCAAGCAATCACTTAACCCTGTTTACCTCAGTTTCTTAATTTGTAAAAATGAGCGGGAGAATTAAATGGCAAACCACTCCAGTATCATTGTCAAGAAAACCCCAAATAGGTTCACAAAAAGTAGGACATGACTGAAAAACAACTGAACAACGCCTACAGGAATAAATGTACTTTTCCTTAAAACTCTAAAGCATGTCTCTAAAACCAAGAGCTACCAGTATATTTAATAAAGATAAACTAGAACACTCAATAATAAACTAGAATAAAATCAGGGGTGAAACCGAGTGTTCATTGTCTCCAATTTATATCTACTAACAGTTTGAGAAGAAAAAAATTCAGGGAATAAGCATCAGCAATGAAAGAAAATGAGCACGTTTTACAAATGACAAGATAGAGTAAAGAATCCTAAAGTGTCACCTAAATATTAATTAATCACTAAACTTGTAGGATACAAAATAAATCCACAGAAATCATCAACACTCCTACATATTAATAAAACTAAGGAGGAAGGAATCAAAATGGAAATTCTTTAAAATTAGGAAAAAATAACTAGAGAATACTTGGGAGAATGACTGCCAAGATATACACAAGAAGTATAAATACAAAACTATTTTTTACAGAAATACAGATCTAAATAAATGGGAAAATATTTATTGCTCATAGGTAGGACAAGATGATGAATTGATGTCCATGGAACATCATTTTTTCAAGGTTATGCAGTCCTTAGCCTAATAAGAATTTGAATATAGGTTCATTGATTTTTTTCAAATTCCATCACTTTTTCCTCTCTGCTAACAATAGCTAGAATGAATAATACATAGAAGTTTGGACCTGGAGGGAGGAAGATCTAAGTTGTAATTCTACCAAGGACAGTTACTAGCTATATGACCTCAGGGCAAGTCACTTATCCTTCTCAGATTTAATTTCTTCATTTGTAAAGTGGGGATAAGAAGAGCACCTACTTCACAGGATTATTGTGAGGACCAAATAATTTAATATATTTAAAGCACCTGGCAAATTTTGGGAAATCATATATATTATTATTATTGTATGCTACCTTCTATGAATTTTTGCTAAATGTACATATTTCTTAAGTAGGTATCTGACTAGATTCATATTGGTGCCTTACTATTCGTATTCACTCCAAATTTTGCCTGCTTTTCAAAGGGCTTTGATCTAGCCAATTGCCTAATAGAAGATCAGAGAAGTATCTAGTTTTACATATGGCCCAGGCACAGTAGTACCTAAAACCATCTAAATGATGGCAAGGTAAGCTCCTCTTTCAGAAGAACAAGATCTTTTTCTTTCTCCTAGTAATGGTTTTAAAATCTCAATTAGACATGATAATCTTCCCTGAGCATTCCACAGGAAGGTTCTCCCCTGTTCACACAGTCTATAGAACAACTTACAAAGAAATAAACTATGGAAATAGGCACTTTGAAGTCTGTGAAAATGCTTTATAAAACAGAAAAAAAAATTGGATCAAATACTCCCCCTTCCCCACTATCTTCCCCCTATAAATTTTTATAATAAAAGTTTTACTGATAACTATGACCCGCAGTTCCCACTGTATCTCTCTGTACTTCCTTCCCAGAGACTTATCCTTTATTAGAAAGAATTTTATTTGATTTTTGCTGCTCTCTTTTTTCCCTAGATCAAATCAATTAATTACATTACCATTTTTAATATTAGTTTTCTGACATTTCTCAATCCATGTTCTCTCTCTCCCAAACCTTCCCCCTCCCCAACAAGGGAGGTGATATGATGTAGATTGTGTGTGTATGTGTGCATATATATAAACATATATAACACATATATGTATTATATGTATGTCTTGTTTCATGTTATGATGAACAGAGAAATAGGCATTATATTTAAATATAAATATTATTTATAATATATGCATAATATACATTATATATTATATACATATAATAGATAATAGGCATAATAGGTAATATAATGAACATAATATATTATATATTATTACATAATATACATTATGTATTATACACCTATAATTTACACCATATATATAATATGTATATATTATACATCATATATTATGCACATAATATATAATGTACATAGTATATGTGCAACACATAATATATTATATATGTATATGACACATATACATAATTTATAAAATAAAATCTATAATACATAATATCCAGTGTATATAATATATAATACAAATAATGTATCTAATATACACATATAATATATACATAATTTATATAACATACATCTATAATATACAATATGATATATAATACACATAATATATGTAATATACATATAATACATATATAACTTATATAAGATACATCTATAATATGTAATTATACAGTGTATATGATATATAATACACATAATGTAATATATGCATATGATATATATAATTTATACAATATACATCTATAATACACAATATACAATTTATTTAATATATAATACACATGATGTACAAAATATATACATATAGCACATATACATAATATATTATTAGATAGTACATATAGAATATGCACTATATTTTATATAATTCATATTATACATGATATATAATATATATGTATGTAATACATATTGTGCTGTTATATTATTATGTTATTATATTATACATTTTAATAATATAATATTACATATTATATTATATTATTAAGTATAACATGAATTATATATTATATACCGATAATATATAATATACATATAATACATAACATACACTGTATATAACACACATAATATACATACACATGCACATAATATATTATTAAATAATATACATAAGTTATATACATGCAATACATAATATACAACATAATATATAGCATACATATTAAATATAATCTTATAACACATTACAGATACATAATATATACATAATTTAAAACATGTTTCTCTGTTCATCATATTGTAAACAAAACACATATAATACACATTTCTCTGTTCATCATATTGTGAAACAAGACGTACATGGTTTATACTAGAGAAAAATTTAAAGGGATGAAAAAAAGGTTCATAAAACTAACATTAAATCTGATATTATATAAATTTTCCCACACCCCAAACCCTAAAATTTTCCAAAAGAGACATTGTATCTCTTCTTCGCCCTCTATTTCTCACTCTTCCTTTCTTTTCACTTCTTCTCTTATCCTAAATACGAAAAAGCCCTGGATTTATTAACTTCATATTTTTCAGCCCAAAGTTCACGGCAGACCCACCACAGGCCTCCACAAGCTCCCGCTGGGCCCCAAATATGAGGACAAAGGTCTGGGCTAAGAGTACAAGCGCAGCATGAATGGGTCTAAATTAGCCAGTGCCTAATAACCAGTTTACCAACACCTGTATTCCTACTGTATCACTGTGGGGTGGACTGCTGTCAGACAAGCCGTAATCCCATAAGCTTTTCATTTGCATACCCCTCATTAGCTGATTAAAACTTGAAGAAGGCAGGGTTCTGCAGCTGGCGGGCCCATTCCAGCACATAGCCTGCCTGGGTGGCTCAGTAATGAAGTAATGTTGGTGAATGTGAGGTTTATATGTATGGAAGGGATTAGGAGTATTAGAATTTGTGTGAACCAATGTTGCCATATTCTCTCCAATGGATCCCAGTAATTGGATGGGAGGAGCAATGGCGGATCCATTAGTTTTGTCTGTTTGCTCAGGAGCTGGGTGCTAGAGATTCAATTTTACTTCCTTTGGCTCCCTCCCTTTTGTGAAGTAGGTCTGCATTGTGTGAGCGAGCCAGCCCTCAGCACCTCTGCACACTAGTCCCACTAAGGAGATTCAGCTACAAAGAAGAAACCTTGGTGACTATGGGGGACAGGGAGAAGAAAATGCAGCCCCCAGCTCAAGTGCTACTTGAAGGCCACACAATCCTGCCTAGCCCAATCCTGGGAGAGAAAGCAGGAGATAATTGAAATTTATAAACACTTCTGGAGTCTTTTTTTTTATTATTATTTTATTAGTTCTCCACATTTGGGATTAACAATCCTCAGCATCAAACACCAGCCCGCGGGCTCCTTACAAGCAAAATGAATAGTTGGACATTCCAGTGACTTAACGAAGCAATTGTTGTATTTGCTGGGCTTGCATAATTTTTGATAGAAGAAAAATAACATTAAAAAAATCCATTTCCTGTGCTGTTTGCGCAGCTGGAGCCCGGCTCAGCCAGCCCAGCGATGTAAGGCGTGCAGCATTTGTCTCCCTTGGCCCCAACAATGCAGGACCTCGAATGCCATGAACGAAAACTGCTGAGGCCTGTTCGGAAAACTTTTGAAGCCCCAACACCGGTCCCCAGTGGGTCCGGAGAAATGCAGGCAAGACTACACCATGTTTATTCATCAGCAGAGCTGGGATTGCAAAGCGAGGAGAAAGAGCATAGCCATGCTAATGTGTTACACCAGGCCAGGCGTGGAAAGCATGGAAAATCTGGTTTGAACACACAATCCAGGATCTAAATCAGAAGGGCAAAGATAAAAGTGCCTTCTTTTCCAAGGAACACTGTCAGATTCAGGGACGTAGTTGACGATATCTAATAGATTTTTTTTTTCCTGGTTGATGAATGAATAAATAAATAAGGATTTATTATGCATTTACTATGTGCCAAGCACTGTGCTACATGCTTATAGCAAAAAAAAGAGACTGACTCTGTTCTCAAGGAATTCACATTGTCATGGTAGAGAGGAGAGCAGGGGGGAAACAATGCCCATAGGAGGGTTCAGATACAGGGCAAATGGCTAGACCCAATGGTTCTGAAGGAGTAAGGGCAAAGCAGATGGCAATGTAGCTTCCATAGTGTGATTGCTATTGATAAAACCATTTTTATTTCTTATACTTCATCATTTGACAGTGCCAGGGACTTTAATGGCAAGACCTTCCTTTTGGGGGATTTAGTAACTGCCACTATTCAAGAAGTTGGGGCTATAGTACTTGTAGAGGGAGTCTCCATGTTCAGTCTCTCTAAAGGCTGCTCCCATGGAGGAGAAATGTGAGGGATCAGGTAAAAAGAAAAGTCATGTTCTAAAGTTATTCTTGGGGCTTTTGGGTGCATACCCTAGGTTACTGATATAGAGGTCTTTGAGCATGTAGTTTTCAAGTTGGCTGTTGAGGTTGGACCAATCTGGCTCATGCTACATCTTGTACCTCTCTCAGGACACATTGGTCCTTCACATAGGCTGCTCACCTTGTCCATTAGTGGCAGTTGATTGGCAATTAGTCTTGGAGACATATACCCTTAATATGATTTGTATGTTGGGATGTCTTGAACATAGAAAAAGGGTTTGTAAAAAATCACCCCAATCGCAAACCTGAAAATAGAGTTTGGCCATCTTGAGTCTCAATTAAGGGGGAAGTCAACTAGCTTGAGTGACTTTAGACTGCCAATTTTAACTCTTGTACCATAAGTTTTCAACAACTGACTCCCTCTTCTGCTGTGCTGAGGATAGTGAAGAATTCTTCAATGGAGAAGATAGCACTGGAAGTATAAAAGATGGTAGCCATTCGTGTACGAGTGCAGGGAATACTGGCTATCTGATTCAGTTAAGAATAATTTACTTGGCTCTGTTTTAATGAAATGACTTTTCCCCTTTTGAATTCATACACCATTTGCCATGATCCTACATAAAGAGGTATTGATTGTGAAATAATGATTATCTAAACAGTGTTTTAGTGTAGCTAAAAAGGGCAATTTATGAATATGTGATATCTCCCCAACAGAATGTAAGCTGCTTTAGTGTTAGGCTGATCTGTCTTTTTTCTCTGTCTTCTCAGCATCTAGAATACTCTTGAAGCTTAATTTGTGTTTCCTGAATTGAATTGAATTAAATATGATTGCTTATTAAAAGTTATAAAAAATCATGCCCATTTCCTTCCTTCTCTCCCTTCTCTTTCTCTTCCTTTAAAAATTATATATCTATAAGGTCCTAAATGTTCACACTTGAAGTGATGACCCTCCTTCCTGAAAAGCAAAGCGGGAGGAGACTAACTTGGAAGATTGAAATGTTTCTTCTAAAATTCCCACCTTCCAAACAGCAGCACTCAATGACCTATAATATTAAGGCATTGAAAACCAAGTCAGACCTTCTGCATCTCCATGTTTTCTATTCATTACCTCCCTATTCCACTGAACTAGATCTTATCCCTTAAGGTCCAGCTTTCTTTGACTACCCCATACCTCCTCCAAATACATATTATCATCATTCAATGGAAAGAGTACTAGAAATTTCTAGTTCACCTTCTGTGATTAATTAATATCTGTGGTTTTGGGCAAGTCATTTCCCTTCCCAATTCACTTTCCTCGTCTATAAAAAGAGAAGAGGTTAGCATGATTTCTGGATTGGGAGCCAGAAGACCTAGGTTCTAATTTAAGACTGACTACCAATATGAACATAGACAAGACATCTAACCTCTGAAGGCATTAATTTATTCTTCTATAAAATAGTGAGCTGAATTAGACTGTAGTATCATAGATACTGATATGAAAGGAATGCTAGAGGATATTTAGACCAAATTCCTCATTTTGCCAAAAAAGAAACTTGAGTCTCAGAGAAATGAAATTAATTGCCAACAGTCTCATAAGCTCATAAGTAATGTCACCAAGCCATGATTTGAATCCAGGTCTTCTAAGTCCAAATCCAGAATTGTTTCCAGTATACTATGATGCCTCCAGATGACCTAAACATTTTGATTTTAATAAAATGAAATTTAAACTTAAAATTTAATTTAAAAACTTAAATGTTTATGCACTGCGATGCAATTTTAGATAATCTCACTCTTGTTTGTATGTGTTCCCTATAAAATGGCAAGTTTTTGGAGGCCAAGAATTCTATCTTTATTTCTTGGCATACTCCTACCTAGTAGGAGGGCCTTTCCCAAGAGAGACAAACAATCAATGCTTTCTGATTGAGAGATTAATGAAACTTACCAACTGTTAAACAAAGTAAAGAAAAATAGCCCAGAAAGAGCTAGAAAGTCTTGATTAATTTGAAGATAGAATTGACAAATGAATCAGAACATGGCGCTCCTCCAGGGCATTCCACAACTCATCATTCTGTTTCCAGTTGTTTGTTGACATCGCTTTATTTTGCTGCATGCCTATTATGCTGATATACCAACATTAATGTACCATGGCTTTCTAAGAGCTAGAGTTATAACCCATTGCATAAAAATAAACACAGCTCCAACAGGCTTCATGAACGATCAGTCCACAGATGCATATCATTAATCAAAGAATATATAGTATTACTCTTTGGGTTGGTGAAGAACATCTTGCCTCGTATAGTCAGGATGCAGGGCACTGCCAGATGGCCTCTGATCCTTGTTCAAGGCAGAACAACAGATATGGATTCTCATTTATGAACATGACACCTATGCAGCAAAAATGAGAGTTCAGGATGAGATTTTTAGTATATTGCCTTACCCCTTTGCCTGATGAATTTTCCAGGGATCCCTGAAGTGAGAGCTACATTGCAGCGTGGGGTGTCTTCAGCTGCTGACAAATGCAGGTGTCTTTTGTGGTAGAGGCAAGCCAAGATGCAAGAAAACAAGCTGGGGACCTGACCTGTCAATCAAGAAGAAGGTTCCAAATGGAATATTCCCAGTAGAGGTAGTTGAAGGTCTGGCCACATAGAGGAGAAGAAGCAGGATCTTAAAACTTCTGACTCTGTCTCTGGCGCTGGCAGTTGAGTCTGACTGAAGGGGAGAAGTTGAGAATTGATCCTGGTTAGCTTCTATCCATGGGTGAAGGTCCCTTGTAGGGCTGACTTGGCTTTGGGATTACTGATCAAGGGGAAACCTCTGCTCTCTCTGAGATTTGACTGACCAAGAGTTGGAGGAAAGTCAAGCAGAAGGAGAGACTTTTCTTGGTGGCTTTGTGAAAAAGAAAAAAGATTTTAAACAGTTGTCCTTCATCCATCTCTCTAATTGTCTCTCTTTCACAGTTTGTGACAAGACTGATTATTTCCATAACCCTCCGAAATTCTCCTTATAGTTTAGGGAAACCCTCATCCCTCTTACCTCAGTTTCCCATCCTGTTATCACAAGAAACTCCTTACCTGAGACAGAAACTAGCGTATTTTATAGTCCACTCAGGGGGGAGGGAGGAAGCCAAAAGGCTTCCAGAAGAGGGTGGTTAAGAGGGGGCAAAAGGGGAGGAAGAGGGTAGGAAAGCATTGATATATTAGCCTTTAGAGATCAATAGGCAGTCCAGAGCATTCCCCTCTAGCAGTATCCCCTGTGGTTTCATTTCTCCCTATCTCTGTAGTACTTCTACCTCCATTGTAACTTAGTACCATCAGGTGTGGTCCCATACCAGCAGCAATTCTCTAGTCACAAGGCAGAGCACATCAGTCACTGCAGCAAGTAATAGTGTTACACAGATCATCTTTTCAATTTCAACTGGCACCTCAGTTTAACTGAACTCTATAGATCCCCGGTAAAAAAAAGATAGACAAAATGTTCAGACAAGTGGTTTTTGGGATTGTGATTGTGGCAGCAATTGCCTGCTTTTGGGTATACCATATTCTAGATAGTAGGATAACCCATATGGTAGTGGATACTCTGGAATATGTTGGCAAGGTTACATTGACTGTTTTACAATTGCCATTTCAACATGAACTGACTCTCTGGCAAGTCCTGGCACAAGTATATGTACTCTTTATGGCTGTGTTTCAGATTCTAACCCAAGTGAGGAAAGTATTTAGATTCATGGTTCCCCTTAAGGCAGACAAGATTATGGCCATTGACAACAACTTAGACAAGATGATTAAGGCAGTATTTGAACAACTGATCAAGGAAAAAGGACTAGATCTAGTTATGGGCAAGGACAATGGGCAAACAAAGAATGCACCTCAGGAAACTGAAGATGGCAGTGTAAATGAGAACCAGGCTGCTAGTGACCCTGAGAAAATCTGTCCTTTGAAGGAAGTCACCAAGCTAACCACTAATGCTGGTGTGATTCACTCAAAAGCCCATAGACAATTCTTCACACAGGAACTTGAGTCCATAAAGTGCCATTTCCCAAAATTTGTGGACAATCCTTTTAAGTCCCAAAAGGAGCTGAAGAGAGCATTCAGGATCTTTGATCCACACTTCAATGATGTAGAATTCCTGTTGTCTGAGCTGTTCATCCCCCATGAACAGAGGCAATTTTTGGAGAAAACTAGATCTGAGAACAATTTGACTAGTTGGCCAACAGTAGAACAAAGAGGGGATATGGACTTTGCAAATCCAACTAGCATGTCCTACCTGAGAAAGTGAAGGGAGGATTTGCTGCAGGCCATTAAGCAATGCTGTTCTAAGCCAAATGCATGGGTCAAGTTTGACAAGGTCAGGCAGGATAAAGGGGAACATCCTGCCACATACATAGACCATCTGTCAGAGATGGCAGAGCCCATTGTGTGATTTAAAATAGTGAAGCCCATAAACTGTAGTGAGTTAAAATGGTGGAAGATATAAATTGTGATAGATATAAGAGAGGGTGAGTAAATTTGACTGCAGAAAATGTTTCACTAGAGTGTCTTGGTTTTTAAGTCAAATATAAGGTGGTTGCCAGGGAAATATTCCCAATTATTCAAATACCCAAGTCAACTGGGTTTTATAGAGATTTTAATTAATACAAATGTGGAAAATTAAAGAAAAGAGAGAAAGAGAGAAAACGGAAATAAGTATGAAGGGCCTTAAGCCAACATGGCCTAGACCTGAGTCTTAAGAGAGAGAGATCAGTCAGTCAGTCTTTTAACACTCACCACAAGGTCTGCCTAAGCAAGGATTCTAGTGACACCAGGCCAGCATCATCTCAGCTGCTTTCACCAGCTCCCTCCTCCATCTGAATGTTTCAGAATCAGTCCTTCCTCAATCTGAATGTTTCAGAATGAGTCCTCCTCAATCTGAATGTTTCAGAATGACTTCCAGCTCTTCTCTGAGCTCTTATTTTTAAGGGCAAAATCTCCTATGTCACCTCCCCTAAGTTCTTCCATCTACCAATCACTGTAGATGTTTTCCAAAAGACAGCCCATTTTGAATTCACAGCTGAGTAGATTAATCTCTTTAGTAAGTCAGAAAAAAAATGCTGCTGTGTCGACTAATTTCATTAAGAGAAAACCTCTGAGTAAGTTTTCACCTTTTAGGTCTAAGTAGTTTACAAGTTGCCCCACCTTTATAGGCACCTAGCATCCCATTGTATCAATTCCAAAAACAGGCATGGCTCAAAGAACTCCTTTCCTTTATAAGTATGGTTTTCAAGTACTTTCATTGTTTAGCAAGGAGTTTTCTGCCCTAAAGCAGTCTTAAGTATGGGTGGAATCGAGGTCCTCCCATAGCAAGGAATTTTCTCCCCTAAAGCAGTCTTAAGTAGGGGTGGAGTAGGGATACTCCCATAGCAAGGAGTTTTTACATTCAAGTAGAGTTCTCATTATCTGGTAGGGAATTATTTCAAGTAGGGAATTGGAGGATTCCTCAATGTGGAGTAAAATTTTTAACATTCATAAGTCTGTGAAATTTTAAGGTTTACACCATCTTAGGTCTAGAAGCCGAAAGTGAAGAGACAGCTGGCCATGTATATAGACAATTTCTTAGGGTATGCACACCCAAATTGAGGACATTTTTCAAGACATTTCCCTAAATGTGACTCGGTTTCCCTAATTTAATTGAGATAGGCTGCAGGTTACCTATTTGAAAGCAATTCAGATCAGAGTAAGGAAGTTCAAGACTTGAAAGATAAGTTAGAGAGGACTGAAAAGGATTTGAAACAAAAGGAAATTGAAGAAATTAAAAATTTGAACACGGTTAGGACATACATAAAACCTAGTTCCCAGAAACCTAGTTACCAGGCAAAATCAGTGCAAAGAGAAACTAGGGAGTGTTTCTTTTGTCACCAAAGAGGACACTTGATTAGAAACTGTTTTTTGAAGAAGAAACATGAGAGTAATAACAGAAACAAACATAATGAAGAAACTAGGTACAAGAAATCCACTTGCTGTTCACACTGAAAATTAAAGTCCTCACAGCAAGCTCCTGATTTTAATGAAATGCAAAATGCTATAAAAACTGGAGCAAAGCCAAAGTATTCTGATATGGTTAGAAGGGAGTTATGATGCCAGGCCCATAAGTTGTGTAGTATGACACTTGGAGGTAGAAGAAATAGTGAGGAAGAGGCTGCAGTTAAATATAGTAGAAAAGAGTTGGGAAATAGTGTAAAATTGGTGCAAGAAAGTGACTCTGTGAATGATAGCCTTTGCAATAAAACAAGAGAAAGACTGAGACAGATTAAAAAATGAGGCAGAAATTAATGAAATAACATCTCAACTTGTAAATGAGATGAGGGTTATGGAAATAATCAGTCTTGTCACAAACTGTGACGGAGAGACAATCAGAGATGGAGGACAACTGTTTAAAATCTTCTTTCTTTCTTCACAAAGCCACCAAGAAAAGTCTCTCCTTCAGCTGGCTTTCCTCCAACTCTTTGTCAGTCAAATGTGTTCTTGAAAACCTCTGCATAAATGCTATCACTTCTGCAATACTTTATTGCCAATTGTCCTGACTTTTGTCTTGCCACTGGACTTGGATGACTCTGGGAAAGAGTGAGGTTGATGACTTTGGGCAACTCTGCCTCATTTAAATCCAATTCATAAAAAAAAAAATCCAATCCATGCTCAAGTTAAGACATCACCTGTTGATGTCATTTGTCATCCTCAAAAATGAAGAACAACTTTATCTTTATTTTTTATTATATATTTTTTTCAAATTACTTTTAAATATAATTTTAAATATTTTTTCTAATATTTTGCAATCCATGGTCTCTCCTTCCCTCATTCCTCTACCCTCCCTGAGACCACAGATGATATGACACAGGTTAGACATATGCTATCACTTAATATGTATTTCCAAGCACATAATATTTTAAAAGACAATAAATATCACTTATACTAGAAAAAAACTCATGAAGGAAATGAAGTGAAAAATGGTATGCTTCAATCTGCATTCAGAATCCATCAATTTCTTCTATGTTGGCAGATAACATTTTTCATCATGATTCTCTTGGAGTTGTCTTGGATCCCTGTGTTGTTGATAATAAAGTCATTTACATTTGATCATCATACAATATTGTTGTACCTGTGTATGATGTTCTCCTGGTTCTATTCACTTCACTTTGTATCATTTTGCATGTCTTTCTAATTTTTTTGTCATCATTCTCTTCATCATTTCTTATGGCACAGTATTATTCCATTATGATCATCTAGCAGAACTTTTTCAGCTATTTCCTAATTTATGGATATCCCTTCAGTTTCTAATTCTTTGCCACCACAAAAATAGTTGCTATAAATATTTTTGTATCAGGCAGGTCCTGTTCCCCTAGATTTGATCTCTTTAGGATACCTGCTTAATAGTGACCTTGCTGGTTTATTGGTTAGAGTGATTAAAAAAGAAAGAATTTAAGACCAAGCAAGAGATAGAGAACATTACAAAATATAAAATGAATGACTTTGAATAATGAACTGGAGGAATTAATTCCATGTGAATTGGAACAACTTCCAGGAATTGATGCAGAGTGAAAGGGGCAGAAGCAGGAGAACATTGTACACAGGGACTAATACACTGTGGCACAATCAAATGTAATGGACTTTTCTACTAGCAGCAATGCAGTGATCCAGGTCAATCCAGAGGAACTTATAAGAAAGGACTCTATCCACATCTAGAGAAAGAACTGTAGGAGCAGACACAGAAGAAAAACAACTGCTTGATCACATGGTTCAATGGGGATATGATTAGGGTTTTGATGTTAAAAGATCACTCTATTGCAAATATGAATAACATGGAAATAGATTTTGAACAACGATATATGTATAACCCAATGAAATTGCTTGTCAGCTCCAGGAGGTGAGAGAGAAGAGGGGGGAGAAATCATGAATCATGTAACCATGAAAAAAATATTCTAAATAAAAAAATAAAAAGAAAAGAAAAGAAAGAAGAAAACCAAATTACTAGAATCAAAAAATGAAAAGGGCAAATTCACAACCAATGAAGAGGAAATCAAAGCAATTATTAGGAGTTATTTTACCCAACTATATGCTAATAAATCTACCTTTATTTTTATCAATATCTGCTTGAATCTTAACATTTTAGTTTTAAGCATAATTCTATTTGTTTCCTTCTTCAACCTGACTCTATCTTCCATCCATTTCTGTCAAATAGCTAATAAAAATCATTTTTACATAGGATGTTTAAAAGTGGGGGCCTGGGAAGGGGAGCTCCATATTTAAGAGAGTCTTGAGATAAATCCTTTCACAAAGCAAAGAATCCTGGCCTAATTTAAATGATATCCTCCTTCCAATTTATCTGATTTTCAGGTTCCACTTTGTAGACCAAGTGTTTATTGAAATAGTTCAAATACAAAAGGAAAATTTGACTGAAAGGGGGAAAGTACTCAAAAGCAGATGACTGAGGTGGGAGGGGGGGAAATGGAGGAAGATTAGGTTTACAGACTCATCCTTAGCAATCTTTGCACCTAGGACCACTGACACAAAAGATATCCTCAAATCAACATTTAAAGACAAATTCAGGTGAGAGGCAGGGAATCAGGCTGAGAAGAGTGCAGTCTGGAGGGTGAGGGAGAGCTGCCAGTCCACCAACTGGTAGCTTCCTATTTTTTAGCTTATTATTCTTGGTAACCAAATGTTAAGTTCAGTTGTTTCCCTGCTGCTGAAGGACTGAGTGAAAGTTCATTCACTTGATCCTAGTTATAGCTCTGGAGACACATCATTTTATTAATGAAAAAAAAACATTTCTACAGAAACAAACATCTTTGTGCTTCACTCTAGACTGTTTCATTTTAAAATGCAACAATTTCTACTTCTCTTTTCCTCCTACCTCTTATTTTAACTAATAGGTTACCCCAACCCCTTCCTTTTCAGTACCTTCTTGACAAGGCTCTCTTGACGATAAATCTTTTCTTCCCATGGTACACAGTAGGAGCTTAATAAATGTTTATTGCCTGGCAAGTCGCATTTTTAAAAACACTATAGAGTTTGTTTGCCATTTATTCTTTGCTTTCAAAGGATACCAAAGACATCATAGGATGATGCCTTGACCTATGTGTGAGTTAGATTTCAGTGAGGCAGAGTAGCACAAACTCATCAGTCTTATTATGCTGAAGCCCTGTGGCAAGGCAAAAGTCAGGGTAACTGGCAATGGTCCAGGATGTAGTAGACCTTGCTGTCTTCGATGTCTCATGAAGCTCTAAAGTCTCCACAGTGTCTGTTTCAGCCACCTTCATGGTCACTGGAATAGATTGTTCTCATCTATTCATTCTGCCAGAAGAGGTGCTTTGTTGCCCCCAAATTGTCTGAGACAGAACAGAATTATCACTCTTGTTTTTCAGAATAGGAGTTAAGAGGATGATAGCTGAAGAACTCAAGAAACCACTTTAGAAATGAGGGGACTTAGAAGCATCAAGAGGTTAGGTGACTCATCCAAAGTCACACAGGTAAGCAAAGGACAAAACTGGGATTTGAACCCAGTTGCCTGGACTCCAAATCTAGGTTGCCTTTGTGAAATTTAGATTACTCCACCCTACATAGATCTTATTTTATGGCAATGATAAAATTGTAATCTCCTGATTGAACAATGACGGTACTTAGTTCTTACTTAATAATAAAGCTAGAACTTTAAGCTAAGTCTATTTTTAGATCTTAATACAAAAAGGTGTTAAGTAACTATAAACACCTTCCAGGGTCCCACAATGTGTCCACTAAAGAGGTTTGCTCAAGGAGCTCTAGCTATTAAATAGCAAAAACTGGGATATCTTTTTTTAAAAAGTCTTCCTAATACAAATCCAGTGCTCTCTCCATCTTTTCACTTAAAGATGCTTTTTGTCTTGATTTTTGTTTTTCCTTTAATATCAAGGTCATCTTAGAAATGGGGCAGCTGAGTACCAGGCCTAAAGTCAGGAAGATTTATCTCTGTGACTTCAATCTGGCCTCAAACACTTACTAGCTGGGTGACTCTAGACAAGCAAGTCACGTAGCTCTTCCTGAAAAATGACTGAACAACAGCACCAACATATGGGTCTTTACAGTACACAGCTCTGTGGTACACATGCCCTAAAAGATGGCAGGTCTCTAGAATAGCCTTACACTAAATTTCAGCCTCACAATAAATCTCATCTATTCAGCCAGAGAAACCGAATGGGAAGAGGCATTAGACCTGTGATTTCACTATGCAGTCTATAGTCTGTTATTGTTGTTCAGTCTTTTTTCAATTGTATCTGACTCTTCGTGATTCCATTTGGGATTTTCTTGACAAAGATACTAGAGTGACTTGCTATTTCCTTCTCCAGCTCATTTTACAATTGAGGAAACTAATGGTGAACAGGATTAAGTGACTTGTTTATAGTCTCAGAGAACTGCTAAAACACTGGTTAAGTTACTTGCTTGGAGTTACCCAGTAAGCATGTCACAGACAAAACTTGAACACATGCATTTAGTACAGTGCCTGGCACATTGTAGGCACTTAGAAAATATTTATTGATTACAGATCAATATCTTTGAAGATGGCTTCCCATTAAGCCACACTGTCTCTCAATGAAAAGTATGATATCTGAGAAAAAAACAGTGAGTAAGATTTAATAACAGTGAACATGCAGGGGGCAGCTGGGTAGCTGGGTAGCTCAGTGGATTGAGAGCCAGGCCTAGAGATGGCAGGTCTTAGGTTCAAATCTGACCTCAGACCCTTCCGAGCTATGTGACCCTGAGCAAGTCATTTGACCCCCACTGCCTAGCCCTTACCCCTCTTCTGCCTTGGAACCAATACACAGTATTGACTCCAAGATGGAAGGTAAGGGTTTGAAAAAAACAAACCAATGAACATGCAAATACCAACTTCCCAGACCCTTGGCTTTTTGATACACACATGGATCTGTAGATAAGATATCCCCCTTCACTAGCACAAGTGAGGAGCAATTAGGTGGCACAAGAGATAAAGAGCTGGGCCTGGAATCAAGAAGACCTGAGTTCAAATCCAGCATCAGACACTATCTGTGTGACCCTCAGCAAGTCACTTAACCCTGTTTGCCTCAGTTTCTTCATCTGTAAAATTAGCTGGAAAAGGAAATGGTAAAGCCCTCCAGTATCTTTACCAAGTAAAACTCAAATGGGTTCATAAAGACTCAGACATGAAGAAGAATAAAGCCCAAGTCACCTTTTGAATATACACAGACACACAATACTTGAATTTTCCCTTCAGATATTTAAAACGGATTCATGTCCAATCCAACTACAACTGTGTACAGGCAGTGTACATACGCCTATTTGCCTCATCCCCTGATAAGTTTCAAGCAGTGCCTCCACCTCTAAAAATAATAATCATCTCTGGCCACTTGGGGGGGGGGGAATGGGAAAGGAATCCATTCTACATTTGCTTGAGAATTTCAAATCCGAGGAAAGTTGAAGTTAAGCTACACACACATTAGCATTATCAAATGCCCATTTGCCCCCTGGTTTTGTCTGCTCTGTCACCACCATTTACTGCCAAACAGGTTCCTTATCTTTATTGATCACTTAATTTATCTTTTCTTAACTCCCCTTGCACCGTCTGGTGCCGTGTGTCCGTCTGTTAATGCTGTCATGACTGGTTTGCTCTTGAAATAATGGGGGGAGCAGGTGGTGTGACTAAGTAGACCCTGAACAGAATAGAGGGACCATTCCTGGGTCCTGTCTCAACCTGCCAGTGAGTCTACACCCTCCCAACTGTTCCACATTAAAGCAGTCAACTGTGACTTTACAGTCCAAGTTTTACGCAACTGTTTTACAAACCGAGAAGAATTTCTTTTGTTGCCAACCCTTTGTTAAGCCACAGAATGGGGGTAGAAAAAGCCAGTTTGGAGATTCAGTGCTTTTTCATGAATATGCAGATATACACACACCCATGTGCAAGCCCAGGGAAAAAGAGAGAGGGGGCTTTCTTCCTACCCCTCTCCCAGATTTAGCGAGAGAAGCAAATGCCCATTCAAAGAGATGTTTGGGCTTAAAACCAACACCATGCCCAGCCATCACGGTTAGTCCACTGGCAAAGGGCAAAATAAAGTTCTGGTAGACAGAACATATGTCCTGAAGGGAGAGGCCAAAAGCAAAGAGGAGCTATTAGAGGCAGAGAAAGCAACGAGGAATAACGATTTGGGGGCACGTTGTATGACGTCTAGATTTGGCGCCTTCGCCTCAATGAAGCATCAATGGTGTGCCGTATCCATGCTCTCAATAATGCCAGTATTCTTGCCATTGGCACAGACAGCAGCCCTTCCAAGTGTTCTCTTCCTCTGAGACTGTCCATGACTTTCATCAAATCCCCACAGAGGGTCCACCCAATACGGGAAGTCTCCAGCTTGGTTCTTTTGCTATTTCAGAGATACCAGAATGACACTTGGGCTGGCCATCAGTTATTACCCACTATTTTTTCATGATCAACCTATCTCTTTATTCTTTTTTTAAACCCTTACCTTTCGTCTTAGAGAAATGCTATGTGTTGGTTATAGGACAGAAGAGTGTTAAGGACTGGGTAATGGGGGTGATGTAACTTGCCCAGGGACGCCCAACTAAGAAGTGTCTGAGGCCAAACTTGAACCCAGGACTTCCTGTCTCTAGACCTGGTTCTCAAGCCATTGAGTCACCTAGCTGCCCCCTCCTCATATTTATTCTTTTTTTTTTTTTAAATCCTTACCTTCTGTCTCAGAATCAACACTGTACATTGGTTCTAAGGCAGAAGAGTGGTAAGGGTTAGGCAATGGGGGTCAAGTGACTTGTCCAGGGTCACACAGCTAGGAAGTGTCTGAGGCCAAATTTGAACCCAGGACCTCCCATCTCTGGGCCTGGCTCTCAATCCACTGAGCTACCCAGCTGCTCCCCTCACATTTATTCTTTTTTTTTTTTAACCCCTTACCTTCCGTCTTGGAGTCAATACTGTGTATTGGCTCCAAGGCAGAAGAGTAGTAAGGGCTAGGCAATGGGGGTCAAGTAACTTGCCCAGGGTCACACAGACATTTATTCTTAATGTTGTCTTTTATGATACTTTTTATGTGCAAGTTATCATTGGTAATCATGCTGCTGTATAATTATACCATTATGAATTTTCTAATTGCTGTTTGAGTTCTGTGCTATCTTGCATATGCATGAGAAACTTTATGGGCAGAGCAATATTAAGTTTACGCTTTGATCTGAGTAAAATGCTTCTTGAATTAAAACAATCAATGCAACAGGATTTTTTTATTTCTGTACCTCCCAGTCAATTGTGTGACTTTGAAGGAGTGGTTGGCTATAACAGATAACTATAACAAATATAACAAAGCCTACCTGTACTTCTTCATGTTTTCATCAACAATACACAAAATATACAGAAAGAATATTCTCATGCGGAAATGTGAGAGACCACGAGTGTTTGCAGACTTGAACGGCAGAAGGTAATAACATTCTCCATGATTTAAAAAAAAGTCTTTAAAAATCTTTCCTTTTTAATTTTATTTTGAAAATGGAACCTTCCCCATTGGGAAAAAGGCTCAATGATTTGTGATATGTTCATGGAATGGAATGCTGAAATAAATGACAAATATGAAGAATACATAGAAGCACTGGGTGACATATGAAATGACACAAAGTAACAAGAACCAGGAAAACAAGATACACACTAATGACAACAACAACAAAAGAAAACAATGTTAGATGAAATACTTGAATGCTGGTAAAATGCTTTACAAATTTTTGTTTTATCTTCATAACAACTCTGGGAGAGAAATATTGTCCTCATTTTACAGATGAGGAAACTGAGTAAAAGCATAATGCTCAAATGAGTCACACAAAATCATAGCCCAGAGTCAAATAGCTAATTAAATGAAGCAAGATTTAAATTCAGATTTAAATCTTTAATTCAAATTTAAATTAAATTAAATTCAGATCCAGCACTCATCCCAACCACTGCACCATCTAATTTTTCTTATGTATAATGACCAATCTTAGCTTAAAGGAGAGATAAGGAAGAAGGAAAAGATCCTATATGTTCTAAAATATTTGTAGCTGTTCTTATGATAGTAAAGAATTGAAAAATGAGGAGGCAGGAGGTAGCTGGGTGGCTCAGTAGATTGAGAGCCAGACCTAGAGATGGAAAGTCCTGGGTTCAAATTTGAAGTCAGCCACTTCCTAGTTGTGTGACCTTGGGCAAGTCACTTAACCCCCATTTCCTAGCCCTTACCACTCTTCTGCCTCAGAATCAATACATAGTATTGAATCTAAGTCAGAATGTAAGGATTTAAAAAAAAAAGAAAAGAAAATGAGGGGGCAGCCACCAATTGGGGAATGGCTGAAGAATTTGTGGCATGTTTTCAATGGAATATTACTGTGCTGTTGATGAAAAGGTAGGGAGCCATGAGTGTGGCACACTGCCTCTATGATCATATCCAGCTGATATGTTGGTTAATTTTGTTGAATTGTTTTAATTATCATTCTTTATTACAATGGATAACTCTCAAAGTATTATAAGAAATTTAAGTGAGACATAAACAAAAGGTAGCAATAAAAATGAGATTTTTAAAAAATGGATCCCTGATGTGAGCTAGGAAAAGACAGGCAATGATTTAAAATGTTGTTTTCTTCTTGTTGGCCAGTAGGTTTTTTCCATTATATTTTAAAGGCTTAGCAAAATAAAGGTCAACATTCAGAAAATAACAGTGCCAATGTATCTTTTTTTTTTTAACCTTACTTTCCATCTTAGAATCAATACCATGTATTGGCTCCAAGGCAGAAGAGTGTTAAAGGCTAGGCAATGGGGGTCAAGTGACTTGCCCAGGGTCACACAGCTAGGAAGTGGCTGAGGCCAGATTTGAACCTAGGACCTCCCGTCTCTAGGCCTGGCTCTCAATCCACTTAGCTACCCAGCTGCCCCCAATGTATCTTTTAAACATTTCCCCACAGTTTTCTTCTTACTATCAGAATTCTCAATGTATCTTGCTTGGAGGAGACCTAAGGTAATGAATGGTAGGCACCACCTTTATCCATTGGTTCAGAGATCTACAGATTTGAACTTGAAGCCTTTGGCCTCTCTCTTTCTTTGGAATATGTTAAGAACTTTATACTTATCAAATTCCAATGGTAATGTTATTGGAGCATTATTCTAAAACATGACAAAAAAAGCAGACTATATCCTTCGATATACTTTTATGTCACATAGAGATATAGTTAGACACAAATATCTATCTACCCATATATTTGTGTATCTCTATATAAAATGTTTAAGTTCAACTCTTTTCACCTGGAAGGGACACTCATGGTTCTGTTTAGGAGAGATGCACATGGATACAAGGCTAAGCAGAGCCATACTGGGATTAAACTGTCTCCCTGGAAAAATGCCATATTTTCTGACAATTGCTCTTGATGTTATTGCATGGGCTAGGGGTGTTGTTTTAAATCAAGAATAGATTTTCATATGAACATCAAATGCTGTAGTATTCTCACTATTAGGCTTATTTTTTATATTTGCAGTAGATGAATAAGCCATGAGGACAGAAATGAATTAGTCTTTGCAATTAGCATTTGCAACGAAGGCCACATACACATTATGGTACTTTGAGGCAGCTTATTCGTTAACTCCTGCATCAATAATAAACGGTCCTTTATATATTTGGGAATTTTTTAAGTGGTCTTTTGTGCTTCTCAGTCAATGAATTATTTTCCTACAAGTGAAATCATAGGTATTTTTTAGTGATTTAAGTTGTGAATGCTTCATATAAAGTACACAAATATATAAATGATCTATATTTTAAGGCATCACTGGCATTCTTAACATTTTATAATCGATATACGATGCCTTCTGTAATGCAGGGCAGGATTGAGCTTGTACCCGAGAGGAAGCCTGTTCTTTGCTAGTAATTTATCTAATACTAGGAAGTATCTGAACCAATAATTATGCTTCTTACCTGGTGTCATAATTTTCCGGTTTTGCAGAGAAGCTACTGTTTTAGTCATCAACCTTAACATAACCATTAGTTCATGTATTATATCCATGGTACACAAGCTTTCTGTTTCTGGCTTGATCTGACTTGCATTTTATGTTGGACTTCCTGTAAACATATCAGTGGCAAGAAATTGTCCACATCCTCCTTCTTCAACAGGTTCCTCTTATCTTTGGTTTCTTTACTTCTCATGCCTCTATATTAAAGTTTGGGGTTGAGCATTAATTATTTATTTTGTTCTGGCCTCTGACACTTATTAACTATGTGAGTCTGGACAAGTCATTTAACCTCTCCCTGCCTCAGTTTCCTCATCTATAAAATGGGTATAATAATGTTGTAAGGATAAAATAAAAATATTTGTAAAGCACTTTGCAAACTTTAAAGTACTACACAAATGCCAGCTAGTGTCATTATATACTATGAGAACCATAACTTATTCAACTACATAATAAGAAAACTGATCATGTATAAATTATGAAGTTTATCAAATATCATATATACCATGATGTTCTCTATTGATTTAACTCCCTTACTATTCCAACATTTTAATGGATAATTTCATATGTGACTGTATTCCCTCTACCAATCTTTATTTCTAATCCTATGAGAGACTCTTACTCATGTCATCCATCAATTATCCACTGGTACAACCTATTACTTTTTGAAGTTATGTGTTTTTTCTCACTTTTGTTATACAACTGACTCATTGCCTTCTGCAGACATATATCATTTTGATCATTTGTTTTATGCCAATTTTCCCAGCTAATTCATCAATTATAATATGTCACAGCCTCTTTATGGTGATCATGCATGCATCTATCTCTCTATTGGTCTTTAGATGATTCACAATTTAAATTTCTTAGAGAACATGGATTCCATGACTGGACACTACATAGTGAGCATTTTTAAATGGCTCTGAACCCTGGGAGACTACATCTCCCAGAACCCTCTACCTCAACTTCCTCAGACACCTCCTACTTCCTTTGTGGGAGGTGTCTGAGAAGATATAAAAAGAAAGGAGAAACCAGAGTTTTGTGCCTTTTTCTGGAGAAGATCCTTCCCCAGGGTAAGAGTCTTTGGTCTCTGCATACCTGCGGGAGATCTAATTTTCTTTAACTTTCCAGACCTTTATTTTCAGAGCAAAAATAAGCCTATCTAAAGATCCAGGAAGGCTGGCTCAATTTTAATTTAAATCCCTAGCATAATTATAGGCTAGAAGGAAAAGCCTGGTCAATTTCCTTATGGGGCCACCAGGAGCAGAAAGGGATCCCTGGCTACCTTCCCTTCTTTTCCCTACCTTTTTCTCTCCATTTTTCCCTGTAAACAATAGTAACCTCATTGAAAACACATCGTTGTTAAAAAGTTGGAATTTTGTTTCAAGGAGAATCTCAGGGTCATTTAAAGTCCTGTGAAATTTCTCAAAAGCAATCAATCCCATAGTGTGCCTCCTAATTCAAATCTGGGCCCAGATCATCATACTTCTTTGGCATCTTCCCTAGATGTAAGTGTTGATGGACCAACACTATTCTGCAGAATATCTACTCTGAACAATAGGCAGTTTATCTCCAGTTAATTTGAGTGATTTGGAATCTCATTTGGGAAGTTCTTTAATTTTCTAGGGCTTGATATATTCAGCATTATGCTATATGCAAACAAGATCATGTAGAAGACCTCACCATCTATAGGGAATCCCAATTCTATTTAGAAACTGAACTGGATATTTTTCCATTTGATAGTGGTAAACACCACTGGTAAATCACAGCTTCTATTTTATACTTTATTTTACATTTAAAAGGAAATGGTCTTCAAAGTTATTCCTGTTGCTTTGAAAAGATATCTATAACATCTTATTTTTTATCAAGCATATCTTTGATATGTGCAGAAATTATTCTTGTAACAATTTCATATAAATAAGAAATCAGGTTAAGTGACAATCTCTCAATCTCTTCTTTTTGGAGTAACAACCACCATGATTTTTTTTCTAATCCTTCAGTACCTTCTCTTTCATATATATTGAGAACTGATCCATCAGTGTTTTCAAGATGGTGCCATATTCAGATCAGGTTTAGACCTCCGTGTGTCCTTGGTTTGCACCAGCTGTTCCTTTCCCAATGTTTTTCCTAATAGTGTCATTTTCATTTCCCTCAGGCAGAACATCAGGGTTTGCAATATTAGAAGGTCTAGGGATGACGAGGGAAGTGATGGTGCTATAATTCCATTGCTATGTCAATACTTCAATGTTCTGTGCTCTTCTCCATTTACTTGGTAGTACTTCCTCCAATAGAGCAAATGATAATTCATTCAAAGAGAATTGATAGAGAAAAGAATTCGCATTAGAAATCTTAACAGATCTTTTCCATTTTAAAATTTGTTTGATATCCTCCTTCCTTCCAGAGAAATTCTTTCAGAATAATCTGTTTTAATTGGATTTCACTTAAAACTTTAAGAAAACTTGTTTTCCACTACCTCCTGCTTTTTTAAGAAATGATATTGTTTATAATCTTCTCCCATCCTTTGGAAGATTTTACAAATTAATTTATATTCTAAACCAATAGGGTCATTTTGTTTCCAGATTCTTTTGCCCAATGTCAGCAGTAGCTTACTTAAGGTGATGAGGAAAAGTACTTAAACCAGGATATTAAAGATGAACACATGCAGGTAAATGAAATTACCATTCTTCACTCAACTAATTAACAGTTGAAGAATTGAATTGATTAAATTCCATAGAGCTTAAGAAAAATGGTCACTTGAAAGGCAACATGGTACAGTGGTAAGAGTATTGTGGGAAATATAGTAGGAAGTCCTGAATTCAAATCCTCCTTCCTTTGATGTGATGCTGAGTAAATCATTTAGACTTTCTGGACTTGACTTTTCTCATATGTAAAATGGAGCTAATCATAATTGCATTACCATCCCCACAATGCAATTGTGAAGATCATATGAGTTAAAGTATATAAAATGTTCTATAAATGTCATAATACTTTAATCTTAAAATTGTGAGCTGAAAGGAATCTTGGACATCACTTAGTCTAATTTTACAGATGAGGAAACTGAGGTTTCATAAGGCTAACTGGACTAGTTCAAGGTCACATAGGTAGTGTCAGTGTCAGAGTTAAAACTCAAGTTCTCTAACTCTTAATTCAGCCCTTTTACCACTCCACCAGAAATGTAAACTAACATAAAATTAGAAGGTAAGCTTCTTGAGGGAAAAAATTAACTTTCTTTTGACTTGAATTTGTATTCTCTGTGCTTGGCACAGTGCCTGACACATAATAGGCACCTAATAAATGCTTGGATATTGACTGAATGATTGACCACAATTATTATTGCTATGTGTATTTCTGTTGTACTGACCCCTTTACCATTGGAACCTTTGTGGTGAATTGAAGATTTTACACACCTTAATTTACAGTTTTTGTCCTTTACAACAGTTACTATTTTGTGAGATCATAGAATCTCATAGCCATAAAGGGACCACAGACCTGACATGAATAGGAATCCCCTTTAATTTAACTCCCTCTTTTCTCACCTAAAGTCCTTTGAGTATAAATTAGAGAAGAGACAAATGAACTGAGTTTGGTAGCCTCATGTGAGTCTCTGATGGACATTTGTCTGCTTCACAATAGTGTCCATCCATACAACTAGGCACAATTTGTCATGACTGACAGCTTCAACTCCAAAGAGGCCCAGATCGCAAGCAGCACAGATGTTGCCATTTTGATGGAGCTGGATTTTCTTGGGAGGCAATATTTCCCTCTCAATGTGAACAAGTGCAAATAAACCAAAAAGAGGAAAATAAACTCACTAAAACGTCTTCCATTTCTGCAAAATTTTACTTTGCGCTTTTTTTGTTCTTTCTACCCAATTGTTTCTGGAACAAGTAGGGAGAGTTAGCAAGAAATCACTGTCACATTCTAACAGCATCACGTTTTCACTGTAATAGAGAATCAGATGGGAATTGTGAAGTACAAGTCATAGACAATATGAAATGGCTTACTCCAAATACGATCTGTCCATTTATTTAAAATGGATCTTACTTAAAATGGGTATGACACTAAATTACATAAATATACTTTAAAAATGTTTTGTTGGGTAGGCATTAGACCTTTCTAATTGGTCTTTCATTAGACCAATTCCACCGATTTAGGGAACTTTCAAGAACTCTCATTGAATAAAAGTGGGTACCTTTTAAGGGTTACCTAGAACACTTAGAAATCAAGTAGTTTGCCCATAGTAAAAAGCCAATATAAGTCAGAGGTAGGACTTGAACTCAGATTTTGGGTTTGAAAACATAATCCATGCTGCCTTGTAATTTTTATATCCCAGTTATTTCTGGACATACCTCACCTACTCCATCTTTGTCACTCAATTTCATGGAAGGAATCTGGTACAGTGGGAACAAACTGGATTTGGAAGCTGAGGACTAGTATTCAAATAGTAGCTTTGCTATTTAATAATTACCTGTATGACCTTGGACAAATGACTTGGCTTTGCCGGGGGGCTCAGTTTTCTCATTTGAAAATGTGAATGGTTGGAACTTGATGACTTCTATGGTTCATTCCATCTTTAAATCCATGTTTCTATGATTTTTTTTTCTTTCAACAAAGAAAAAGTCAAGCAAAACCAACTGGAATACTTTCTATGTCTGACACAGTACACAACATTTGACAGTCATAGTCTCCCACTTCTCTAGGAAGAAGAAGAAGCCATTTAAACACTTTAAAAGGGAGCCATTTAATAATAAGGCTTGCCACTAAGGTCCCAAGAAGGCAAACAGAATTAAAATATCTTAAAAATTCGAAACAATTGAAATAAAATGTCCTGTCTAAGGAAGAGCCCTGGAAAGTACAGTCCTGGCCATTGTTTTAAGTGTAATTGAATCTGTTCATTAACAACTTGCAAATGATCACTTGACAACTTGAAATAATAGACCTTTTTGTTCAAGAGAGAAAGGGCATGAAGACCAAAGGTTAAACAGGTCTTTTCATCATGATAAATCACTGATTAATGAGGCCTCAATTGTTGGGCATTAAAGCTGCCCACTTTAATGCTATTACCTTCTGGTTGTTAAGCTGACACCACTAACGATCGTAGGCTTTGAACTTTTCCACAATATTGACTGACTGCCCAGAGCAGATGTTCCTTGGATGCGACTGCAAGACGGACTGTTCTCCAGAGGAGGAGAGCAGCTAAATGTCACGGCTACTGTGGGGAAAGAACTTTAAATCATGCTCAAGAGAGTAACTAGTAGGGGGAAATGGCCATTTTAGATTTTTCCGTCATTCGTGAACTATCAAGAATATCGGAAACTTTTTATTCATTTCATTTGTGTCTGACTCTTCACTTGACCCTATTTGGGGTTTTCTTGGCAAAGATACTGGAGTGATTTGCCATTTCCTTCTCCTCATTTTACAGATGAGGAAACTGAGGCAAATAGGGTTAATTGACCTGCCTGGGTTTTTCACATAGCTAGTAAATATCTGAGGTCAGATTTGAATGCAGGAAGATAGTCTTTCTGAATATAGACCTAATAGTCCATCTAAATATTTGATACAAATTTCAGCAATGCCACTTTGACAGTTTTCACATATAAAGCAGAAAGGTAACACTGAGTCCAGACCTGTACAGTTTGGAGAAATTCTTTCTTCCTCCCTAGGTTCTAAAAATATCCAAACTCAATAAGCATTTATTATTATTAAGATTGTTATTAAATATTATATTAATATAGAAATGATATTAAATATTGTTATTAATAAATATTAAATAAAATTAAATCTTGTTATTAAATAAATAAAAATATCATGGCATAGCTTTGGAAATGGAAGGAATGTACATCTACTGGGGAATTCGGCTGAACAAATTGTGGTTCATGTTGGTGATGGAATATTATTGTGCTATAAGAAATGATGAGCAGGATGAGTTCAGAAAAAGCTGGAAAGATCTGCACGCACTGTGAAAAGTGAAATAAGCAGAACCAGCAGAACATTGTACACAGTAACAGCAACATTGGACAAGAATTATCTGTGAAAACTTGGCTGCTCTCAGCAATACAATGAGCTGGGACAATCCAGAATGACATGTGCCTGGGAATGCTCTCCACCTTCAGAGAAAGAACTGTTGGAGTGTATTTATGGGTTTTTTTGAGTTTTGTTATGTATGAGGTTGCTCTTACAATGATGACCATGTGGAATTGACTTTTGAATGACTATAAAAAATGAAAAAAAATTAAATTTAAATAAAAAAGAAGAGCTTATGAAGTATAAGTTTATGTGATTTGTGGGGGGCTTGAGGGTGTGTGTGTGGGAGATGGCACAAATCAATCCATCAATAGGCATCTTCTGGGCACCTATAAAGAAATTATTTTTTTTTTAATGAAACAATCTTAGATCTGAGTTGGAATCCTGCCCAAGGTACTTTCTACCTCAGTGAAACTGAGGCTTTGAGTTTGCAGTTTGAAAAACTCAAACCTTCCCAGCAAAATAATCAACCTTCTGGTTAAAACCATAAATCTAGCACCACGCAAGCTCTGTGAGCAGCAGAGAGTAAAAAGTTCATTCTGAGAAGAGCAAGCAACCAACACAAAGAATCAGAAATAACTAAATAATTATTATCATGATTTATTAGAGCTATAGTTAGTTCTATTCCTGTACTACCCCAAACTACTAGACTGTAATCTCCCAAAGACTGTGGATCACATCAAAACTCTGGGGAATATAAGGAGCACCAAAAGAGCTCACTGATTTTCCTCACTTGGTTAATATAAGTATCCAGGACATAAATAACAATACCAGAAAGACAAGAGGGGAACCTCCACAGTGCTTTCTTTCCTCCCAACAATCCTGTGATATAGGTAGTTTAAGTATTTGTGTCCCTATGTTACAAATGAGAAAATGGTCTCCGTGAGGTTAAGTGACTTGTATCTGATCTCTTACTAGTTTGGGAGACAGATTCCAAAGAACACCAGCTCTGTAGTCAAAGGATTCAAAACCCACCATTGATGATTACTACCTGTATGATCTTGGGCAAGTCACCTAACCTTCTGAGCCTCAGTTTCCTCATCCTTGTCACAATGGGGTTGAACAAAATCATCTCTAAAATCCCTCAGATTCTAGATGCAAGACCTTATTTACAATAGGATTTGAGATCAAGACACTTCATTCCAAATTGACATTCTTTTCCCAAGTCCTGGCTGCCTCTTTGGAGGTTTTACCTGCCAGCTATTCCCCTATTCTCTCAAAGACTACATGAAAATTCTCACAGGGTTTGCATTGACAACAGTTCAAAGCTGGAGTAAGTACCTCACAGATCTAAGAGTAGCCTATGATGCCCATCTTTGGGGCACTGCCCAAGACAAGTTCCTTCATCCCATTCATTCGGCTAATAATTTCTAACGAGAGAGCCTTTTAATATTTTTTAGGAGCCACATCACACTGTTAGGTCATATTTAATCTTGTAATCAATTCACATGCATTGTTCTCGATCTAGTTTGCCTTACCCCCATTTCATGCCCTTTACCCCTCAGCTTTGGTCCTTGGCCTCTCCTCCAGCTACAGCTGCCTCGAATCCATCCAGGATGCTTTGCCAGTCCATACAGCTTGGATGAGAGGGAAATAACTAAGACTAGTCCTTCCTCTGAGCTGGAGGACCAGAAGGTCTAACCATCTGTGTCCTAAAGTTCTCCAGGTCTTACCATCTGCTCTGCCTCAATGTCCTACAGACCCCTGGCACTAGCTGTTGAACTACTGATGAAACCAAAGACCCCCTTTGTCTCTTACTGTACCTATTGGACATCTACATCTTACCATCTCCCTTCCAGCTAAACTTTCTTTGATGTACTGCCTCTGCCAGTTAAAGAGCAGGGATTGCCTCTCTTTTGTGTATCTCCTGTGATTAGTACATTGACTGGCATGTAGTAAGTACTACAGAAATGCTTTGCCCTTCATTCATATCTTGAACCTAAATACAGGACTTTATCTTCATTGATATCAAATTGCTTTTTTTTTCTTTACCCCAGAATTCTTAAGTTTCTTTCCATTTTATTTCTGGCATTCATTATCCCTTCCATATATTCATCCAAGTCACTGAAAAAAAAATATTTAATGAGACAGGTCCAAAGAGTCCTGTGGTACCTGAATAGAGCCAACCCTACAGTTTTACAGGATCACAGATCTAGGGCTGGTGGTGTTCTTAGAGGTCATTAAGTCCAACATCCTCGTTTTATGGATGAGGAAACCAAGATCCAGAGGACGTAAGTAATTTTCCAAGGGCCATATGACTAGTAAGTGTCTCAGGCAGGATTCATACTCAGGACTTCTTGACTGAAAACCCAGTGCTATCCTTTAAAGGTCAATATCTCTTTAGCTGACACAGATCCATTCATCAATACCCTTCGAGCATATAGTTTTACCAACCATTTTATAAGTTACCTCTTTGTATCATGGGGTGGGTAGGTGGCATAGTGGATCCAATGCCAAGTTTTAAGTCAGGAAGACTCATCTTTCTGAGTTCACACCCAGCCCCAGATACTAACTGTATGACCTTGGGCAAGTCACTTAACCCTATTTCTCTCTGTTTCTCACCTATAAAAATGATGTACAGAGGGAAATGGCCAACCACTTCAATATCTTTGCCAGGAAAATCCCAAATAGGGTCACAAAAAGATGGGTATGATTGAAACAACTGAACAACAAAAATGTGTATCTCACTTAATTTATATATTACCATGAAGAGAGTCACAAGTTGGAAAGAAAATGCCAATTTACATAAGTGGATAAAAATTAAAGAAAAGAAATCAACAAAGGTAAAGTGTCACATGCCTTACTGGTATCAAAATATCTTACATTCATGGCATCCAACTGAATGAATGACTAACTTAGCATTTAAAGGTTTGCCAAGTAATTTAAAGACATTATCTTTTTGAGATTCACAATAATTTAAGTTTAAGCACCATGGGTATTTTCTTCTACCCCTTTTATAGAGAATAAAAGAAGTTTTCAAAGAGTTTAATACATATTATTTATCTGATCCTCACCACCCTGAATTCTACATATGCTGCCAGTGACATCTGGGAATCAAACAGCAGAAACCCCTCAGAAATAAACTGCTGAGAAAGCAAATGTTCTCAGGTCTTTTTTACTACCTTTGATAAGTCAGTCTTTGTGTGACTGGGTTTACATTCCTCTTTCAGAAAACACAATAAGTTGGGGGCAGCTGGGTAGTTCAGTGGATTGAGAGCCAGGCCTAGAGATGGGAGGTCCTGGGTTCAAATTAGGCCTCAGACACTTCCTAGCTGTGTGACCCTGGGCAAGTCACTTAACCCCCATTGCCTAGCCCTTAGCACTCTTCTGCATTGGAACCAATACACAGTATTGATTCCAACATGCAAGATAAGGGTTTAAAAAACAACCAAAAATCCATAATAAATTACAGAAATGAGCCATGTCTCAAAGTGATGGTAACCTCTTAATCAACTATAGGAGATTGGCCAATAAGAAATCTTTTTTTAAAAAGCACATGCATAAATTTCCCCTCTTAATAAAATATATTCTTGTATATTTACAAAGCAGTATCTTTCTGTATTACATGAAGAATCCACAGCGTGGAGATATGTATAACTTGGACATAGAGGAATGCTTCATATGCTGGAACCCAGGCAATAGTTTCAATTCTGTTATTAATTAGTTATGTAGGCACTGACAAGTTGATTAATTTTTCTGTGCCTTAAAATGCTATATGAGAAGTCAGAAGTCTTGGATTCTAGTCCTGATTCTACCACTTATCAATTGTGTGACTTTGATTTAGTCTATAACCATGTCATGCTGAAAACCCCCAATCTCTCAAACTAGAGTCAAATCCATTTAATACTAAGATCTCTGACTTCTTGGATACTGCGTGCTTTAGGCTTTTCCTTTGTCTTGGAGCTTTAAATTTTTAGTATCTGGATTCAAATCCTAGACCAGCCAGTGCAATCTGTGTGACCTTATGCAAGTCATTTCCCTTGAATGGGCCTCAGTTTCCTTATCTATAAAATAAGGGGATTGGACTAGATAACTTATCTTTCAGTTCTAATCCTATGATTCTTCATGGCAATGATGAATACATTTTGGGAACACTGATCATCTTCATCTCGTTGCATCTTCATATTTGCTCTAGGACACTAAAGGATACTAAAAGAGATCAAACATGGGACCCAAGCACAGCCTGAACCAGATAAGAATGTAGTTCCTATCTTATTTTAATGGACTGATATATATATATATAAACACACACACATATCTATATATCTATCTATCTATCTATATATATATATATATATAGAGAGAGAGAGAGAGAGAGAGAGAGAGAGAGTCAATATCCAACTTCTATAGATCCTTATGTCTCCCTTTTCTCTTTAATTTCTATACTACTGCCTTAGAAGAACCAAGACCCTCAATCATCTCCTTTCTACTTAATCAAAGAACTCTAGACCTGGAAAAGACCTGAAAGGCCATGTAGTCCAATTCTCCCATTTAACAGAAAAGCAAACAGAGGACTAGAGAGGAGAAAGGGCTTCTTATTGTTGTTTAGTCATTTTTCAGTTGTGTACAACTCTTTATTATCCCATTTGGGGTTTTCTTGACAAAGATACTGGAGAAGTTTGCCATTTCCTCCTCTAGCTCATTTGAGAGATGAGGAAACTGAGGCAAACAAGATTAAGTGATTTGCCCAAAGTCATACAGCTGGTAAGTGTATGAGTCCAGATTTGAACTTGTAAAGATGAGTCTTGCTGACTCCAAGCTCAGCACACCTAACTGCTCCAAAGTGGCTTGCCAAAAGGAAAGCAGAGTGCTTGATTGTATTTGAATAGAAATGAAACTTAATCTGAAGTCTTTTTTTGCTTAGGATGCATAGAATCTTAAATGAAGTGCCTAAGTCTCAAGTTCATTCAAAGACTATGGATTTCAGTTTTGCCTTAGACAGCAACATCTCCCTCACCCTCACCCAAGAAGGATGCGGATTAAAAGAAGAACATGGGCTTTTCTAGAAGGCTTTGGATTAGTATAGTTCATTTCACCAAATGATGAGTGAAAGGGTGATTTCTTCTGTCAAAGGCTCTCCAAGTTGATTCTGTTTACACTGAAATTGCCATTTAGTAGAATGGGATGGGTGCAATATTTTGAGGAAGCATTATGCATCGGAAAGCAAGCTGAAATCAGAGACCTGAGTTCAAATCCCATCTCTGAGTATGTGACCCTAGGCAAGTTATCTGGCTTCTCTCAATGGCAGTTTACTTAACTGTAAAATGGAGATTATATCGTACCTACCTCACAGGGTTGCTAGGAAAATAAAGTGAGATAGGGGATATAAAATACTTTGTCCATAAAATCAGGTCTTATTTGTCTACAGTTACCAACTGGATCTTCTGGGCAAGGATGGGAAAGTTAATAATAATACTTAACATTTACATAGTACTTACTATGCACTGGGCACTGTATAACTTAATGTTATCTCATTTGATCCTCACAACAATTTTGTGGGATAAGTGCTATTATTGTTCCCATTTTACAGATGAGAAAACTGAGACAAGCGGTGGTTAAGTGACTTGCCTAAGGTCATATGACTAGCATCCAAGGTTAAATATGAACCCAGGTCTTCAGGTTCTATCCACTATAACATCTAGTTGCTCTAAGGAAGAAGTTAAGGAAAGAAAGTAAGTCATTTTTGTTAAAGTATATAATCCCTTTGTACTTTGCCTCTCCTCTATTGAGATCAAATAAATATTTGATGTCTGACAGTGGTAGGAGCTATACAAATGATTATTTTTTCCCATTTCCACCCTGTAGAAATAATTGAATGAATGAATGAAATGAATGAAAATCAAAACTCCAAAATCAAAACCTAAATAAACTAAAATGAAAAATAGTATGCTTTATCTGCATTCTGACTCCAACAGTTCCTTCTCTGGACATGGATAGCATTCTTTGTCACAAGATCTTCAGAATCATACTGGATCATTGTATTGCTAAGAGTGGCTAAATACTTCACAGTTGATCATCCCACAATATTGTTGTTACTGAGTTACAGTGTTCTCCTGGTTCTGCTTATTTCAATCTACATCAGTTCACTTGGGTCTTTCCAGCTCTTTCTGAAATCATCCTAAGCCTTGTTTCTTATAGCACAATAATATTCTATCATAATTATATAACACAATTTGTCCAGGCACTCCCCAGTTGACAGGCATCTCCTCAATTTCCAATTCTTTACCTTCACAAAAAGAGCTGCTATAAATATTTTTGTATAAATATGTCCTCTCTTCCCTTTTTAAAAAATCTTTTGGGATGCAGATCTAGTAGTGGTATTAGAGAATCAGAGGGTATGCGCAGTTTTGAAACCCTTTGGGCATGGCTCCAAATTGTCTTGCAGAATGACTGGATCAGAGGAGCTCACATTCTAATGGGAGAGACAATATATATGTCAGATTTCAGCTGCAGGTCACATTTTCCTTGGAGAAGAGTGGCAAGGATATTAATACTTCTTCTTTAATATCATTTTCACTGACAAGTCCTGGCCATTTCTGATGTTAAACTCTTAAAATGCCAGATTTTGATGGCAACAAACAACATTTCTTTCTTTTTTTTTAAGCTGCTGGAACTGGAGCACCTACAGAGACAGGTATGGATGGGTTATATCTCCATAGATGAGGCTTCCTAGCATGATGGCTGAGGGCATTGGGCTAGAAGTAATACTACTCTGAAGACCTTTGGCTTCAGGGTCCTGGGTTTTCTCCATCAGAGTCTGAAGGGATATGGTAGTCAAGGTAGTGGTTTAATTGCCTGCCACATGCTGCCTCCTGTCTCTCCCTCAAGGAGTGTTGCTACGTCAGCTAGTTTGATTTATTTACACTGAGTCTGAGAGGAAGCAAGGGAAGCTAGCTGGCAGAAGTGAGGAGGAAGAACATTCCAGGAATAGGAGACATCTGCCCAAAAGTAAGGCTTATGCTTTAGGGGGAAAAAATCACATAGTTCTAGAACAGAAGCAAAATGGAAGAGATGATGGGCTCATTCATTTATTTAGTTTTTTTCTTGGCAAAAGATGAACCCCCCTTGCCTTCCTCCTCCTCCTCAGTCCAACTGGGATTCTAGTCCAATATAGTGTCCTGAAAAATAAAAGATGAAAAATGACAAGGGAATTTCTTGATACTCTTTGTTGCATACAGTTAAGAATTTGGCTGGTGGCAAAGAAACTGGCCAAGAGAAGCTTCTACAAATTTGTTGCACGCTATTGATCTACAGAAATTTAGACTTGGCAGCAACATCAGTGTCCTGGTGAAACCCAGAACAGAAAGAAG